>NC_083576.1:30990759-31309509 GCF_027579695.1 Neoarius graeffei | reverse complement strand
GAATACTAATGCACACCACATTTTTCAGATTTTTATTTGTTTAAAATTTTGAAGACCATTTATCATTTTCGTTTCACTTCACAATTATGTGCTACTCTGTGTTGGTCTATCACATAAAATCTCAATAAAAAACTTTTAAGTTCGTGGTTGTAAGGTGGAAAAATGTGAAAAAGTTCAAGGGGTGTGAATACTTTTTCAAGGCACTGTAGGTTCTAAATCGTCCTCATACAACCAACCAAAGACTGAGGACGAATTTGAAGCGCTTTCGTCGTCTTTTTCAAAAGAATCAATATCAAGAATGCACACCATTGCAGAGAATAGTATAGTCTTTTTTTGGACACAGAAGAAGGCAGTGGCGCATACGACATCACATGTGCAGTGCCGCTGACCTGTGAATCGCTGTGATCTAATAATGGTGGACAAGCTTTTAGTGATTTTTGGAACAGAATTTAGATGAAAAAAAAATTGAACCAATTTTTTATTTATTGGTGAACTTTCTGAGCATAACACATACACAGAAACCCTTGGATTTTATGATGTCAAAGTCAAGTTTATTGCATCCATATCAATGGAAATTACATTGCATACGCCCACCGTCATGCCCACATAATAAAATAAAACTAGCCTCTGTTGAGGGTATACACATGCATCTGCGTCTATAGTTACAGGCACTGATATAATACAAATAACATTAAATTAACACTGCAATATAATAAATTAACATTAAACACAGCTAAATACAGCTAAAAGAGTTTCACAAAGGTGCGTTTAAAGCGCTCATTATGCCGCCTAACCGCTTGTGGTATAAAGGAGAGAGCATACCGCTTAGTGCGTATCACAGGTGGTCTTAGCTGGCCACTGCGCTCCATAACTTTGTTACCCAAACAAGTATGGAGAGGATGACCAGAGTCCTGCATAATCTTAATGGTCATTTTTTCCAGGCGGTCATAGCTCTATCCAATGTAATTGTCAACCCCGCCATTTTTCCTGCCCTTTTGTTCATTTTATCAATCCTATTTTTCTCAGTAACCCCCACATTCCCTCCCCATCCCACAACACAGTAGCTCCACACACTGCATATCACAGACATAGCAAACATTTTCATTACTTCAGAATTAACATTAAAAGACTGCAGCTTCCTCATACAGTACAGACGTGGACTCACGTTAGCCAACAATGATGAAATATGGTCAGTCCATGTCAGTTTGTCATTAAAAACAACACCCAGGTACAAGGACGCATTATCCTAATGGGCTTCATGGGCAGCTGCCCAGGGCCTCGGCCACTAGGGGGCCTCGGAGGTAGCGAGATCGGAAAATCTCATCTCATCTCATCTCATTATCTCTAGCCGCTTTATCCTTCTACAGGGTCGCAGGCAAGCTGGAGCCTATCCCAGCTGACTACGGGCGAAAGGCGGGGTACACCCTGGACAAGTCGCCAGGTCATCACAGGGCTGACACATAAACACAGACAACCATTCACACTCACATTCACACCTATGGTCAATTTAGAGTCACCAGTTAACCTAACCTGCATGTCTTTGGACTGTGGGGGAAACCGGAGCACCCGGAGGAAACCCACGCGGACACGGGGAGAACATGCAAACTCCACACAGAAAGGCCCTCGCCGGCCCCGGGGCTCGAACCCAGGACCTTCTTGCTGTGAGGCGACAGCGCTAACCACTACACCACCGTGCCGCCCGAGATCGGAAAATATGAAACGATATTTTCAGAAGTTTTGATCATATTAACATTTTTGATGCATTTCGCCACCCGTAAGGAAGCCCACCTTGTCCCGTCGCATAAATCACCCGTCATTGTCAATATGATCACTGTCCACCATGTCTTCACACGCTACGCCAGCTTGAGTTCAATGATTTAATTAATGGCTTCACTTTCCAGAAAAGTAGGAAAGTGCCTTTGTAAGTTGATTCATGGCTGTCAAACTGAATGCGCAAAGCTGTGTGCCACTGCTGTTTGGGACATTACGTGTGTGAAAGGATGAAATGTTTCACATAGCCTAACATTTTGAGATTTATTTCTGAGAAGCAAGATATTTTTCTTTCTTTATCACTCTTTGTTTTCACAAGTTAAAAGTCGCCTGGATTCCAAAATGAAAACGAACGGTTATATACCAAATGAATGTTCTTGTTCTGAATACTAAAGAAACTGTTGTAGGCCTAGGTTATGTTCTTGACATGTTGTTCATTGACTCACTCATTCAAAGGCTTCTTGAGGCTAAACTTTAGTTAACCGGACTTGTTAACCGTGATGTCTGATGGATTTTTTCACCATGCAATTGCCTATTTCACCATTGCTTTTTCTCGATTAAATAGGTGTTGATGGATATAAAGTTTTATCGTTCAATAGTATTTCTAATTGTGCCACTGTCATTATTTAAGTTTCTGTGTCTACAGGCACGTCTGAGGGGGTGAATTTGCTGAGCGCAGTTGACAACAGGCGGGGGTGGGGCCTCGGGGGGGTGTCTGCCCAGGGCCTCGGCAAGGGTTAACACGGCCCTGCCCAGGTATTTGTATGTGTTTGTTCTTTCTACAGTTGCCCCTTTAATTTCCACTGCCTCAGTGGATCTCTTGTTTCTTCTAAAGTCAATCACTAGTTTTTTTGTTTTCTTAACATTAAGCTCTAGAAAATGACTGTCACAGTACTCATCAAAGGAGTTTCTCTCGTTTCTGTAGTGGCTATCGTCATCCTGTTCTATTAGACCTAGTAGAGCAGTGTCATCTGCAAATTTCACTACTTGGCAACTTGAGTGCTGTGGGCGGTAATCTGCTGTGTAGATAGTAAATAAAAAAGGAGACAGAACTGTGCCTTGGGGAGATCCTGTATTTGTGCTGATCTTTCCTGACTTTGTATTTGAGTTCAACTTGACAAATTGGGTTCTATTCTCTAGAAAATTTAAAATAAATAAACTGAACACCCTTGGTACCTTCATAGTTATGAGCTTTTTAACCATAATATGTGGTTGAATAGTATTGAAAGCTGAGCTAAAATCATAGTCTAAAATCTTAACAGTGTCCACTGGTGTCCAGGTGTGTATAAATATGGTCAAGTTTAAAAACAATAGTATCTTCTGCCCCCCTTCCTTTCTGGTATGCAAACTGGCAGGGATCAAGGTATTTCTCTACATGTGGCTTTAAGTTATTTAACACTATTTTCTCACATACTTTCATAACGACCGAGGTGAGAGCCACCGGTCTCAGGTTATTCATACACTCCACTACTTTCTTTTTAGGTACATGGTATAATACAGGATTCCTTCCATAAGTCAGGCAAAACATTAAAAGAATAACAATAGTTAAACATGGTCGAGAAGATGCTGGCTAACTGAAAAGCACAGCTTTTCAGCACCTTAGGTGTAAGCCCATCGGGACCTGCCGCTTTAGTGGCCTTTAGCTTTCTAAACATATTACAGGTCTCATGTTCATTAGTTTGTAGGGTATAATCCCCTTCTATGGTGCTAAGTAACTGCTCTCTAAGACTAGTTCTTTCATTAGAAAAGTTAATTTTATCAAATCTATTATAAAAGTTATTTAAATTATCTGCATATTCCATGGTGCCATTTAGTTGGTGCCTTTCAGGCTTCCCCTTGCCTACATACCCACTCATTAGCTTCATACCTTCCTACACCATCTTCATGTCATTCTCTTTAAAATGGTTTTCCACTTCACTACCTATATTTTTCCTTATTAATTTCCTTTCTAAGTTCTTTATGGACCATTTTCAGTAACTCTTTATCCCCCTTGGCAAAGGCTTTTTTCTTTTCCTATATTAACCTTCTAATCTCATCATTCATCCAAGGTTTGCAATTTGCATACACCTCGACCCGTTTCTCCGGGACAACCACATCAGTACAGAAATTAATGTATCCACAAACAGACTCAGTAAATTCATTAATGTCCTTTGCAGTGTTCTCAAAAACTGCCCAGTCCGTTTCTTCAAATACATCCTGCAGTCTCTCAATCACATCACTAGTCATCTTTTTCACTATAACCTTTCTCGTTTTCTGTCTCTGTACCAGTGGGATGTATTTGTGGCAAAGCAACACCAAGTTATGGTGGGCTTTCCCTAAATTTGGCAACTTTCGGGACACATACGCCTCCTTGACTTTGGTGTAACAGTGGTCAAGGATCGTACCCCCCCCCCCAGTGTTGCATTTGACGTGTTGATAATAATGTGACCCGCTGGGCTTTACTACACAAAGGTTTTAGTCCCCAGTTATCATAACAAATGCATCCAGCGACGCTGATTCGATCCTGTGCACAGCCTCCTGTATCTCCTTGGCTTCTTCCTTAGCTACATTCTTGTGCGGCACATACACTGCCACCAGGATCACATGTGAGAATTCACGAGGGATGTAATATGGATGTATGTTGACAATCAGTATTTCCGCGTTTGGGATGCATGTATGTGACTTGATAGGCATGTTTGGATGACAGTAATCCTCATTAGCGTAAACCATAAGTCCACCCCCTCCTTGCTTCCCTGAATCCACTGTTCTGTCCCCCCGGAAAACTTTAAATCTGTCGATCTCAACTAGTTCATCAGTGTGATGTCTTGTAAGCCATGTCTCTGTAAATGCCATCAAACTTATGGATCTGAATTCATGTAAAAACAAGACATTTGCTCTCAATTCATCCATTTTATTCCTGATCGACTGCACATGATCAGGGACGGAATATATGGCCAGCATTTTCGTGATTTGAGTCTCTTGAAAATTCCCCCAGATTTACGTCTTCTGCGCCTTCTTATCTCTTTTGGGATCTTTCCGAACTTTGCCAAATCGCCCGTCACCACACTCTCTCATTGTTGCTCCAGGGAAGCTCCAATCTCTCTTAGCTCCGCAGTTGAGTAACAAACTCTGGAAGCCGAGCACTCGCGTTTATCCAAAGACTGCAGTATGTATATGCAGTGTATATGCAGAGCAGCAACAATAAGCACTTATTGATGTCCATTGTAGTGTCTAAAAATAGCAAATTGTGAGCATAATAACACGGGGGTAGCAGCAAGGTCTGCCACAGGAGCAGCGACCGGAAGTTAGGTGGAAAAAAAATGTAATTTTGGTTAGACTAGCACTTTAAACTCCCTCTGTGTGTTCAAATGTACAAGGCCAAGTTTATTAGAGAGTGGTCAAACCTGTGTGAAAAACACTGTTGTTCAGTCTGGTGGTAAGTGTCTGCATGCACTTTTATCTGTTGTCTGATACTGAAGGGATGAACAGTTTATATCTGGGGTGATTAGTGTCATTGATGTCTTGTATAATCCTGTGTCAGCGAGCCTTGTACAGCTAATCCACTGATATGCATCTGCAGCCTATTATCCTTTGCACTGAGCACACATCTCTTGAGTGCCCTCTTCTCCCTGGCAGGAGTGCTGCCAAACCACCCAGTGATGCCAAAGGTAAGAATGCAGTGGTGGACGTTCACCAACAGAGGTACTGGTATCCACTATCACTGGAGGCATCTCAGGAAATAAAAGCACTGCTGTTTTTTTTTTTCAAGCACTGCATCAGTGTTCATAGACCACATCACCTTATTAGAAATGTTCATCACTAGAAACATGAAGCTGTTGACTAATTCCACTATGATAACCACATGATACCCATGATGAATTCTTTTGTCAGGAGTTAGATGTAGGTGATTAGTGTTACACCACTTGAGCAGCTGTTTGGGATATAGTTAATCCATCAGTTATCTAATCAGCCAATCATTTGGCAGCAGTGCAATGCATAAACTGCAGATGCAGGTCGAAAGTTTTAGTTAATGCTCACACCAAACATCAGAATGGAAAAATGTGATCTCAGTGCCTGTGGCATGGTTGTGCCAGATGGGCTGGTTTGAGTATTTAAGAAACCATTGATTTCTTGGGATTTTCACATACAGCAGTTTCTAAAGTTTACACGGAATTATCCAAAAAACATCAGCAGTGTGCAGTAAGCAGCAGTTATGCAGATGGAAATGCCTTGTTTATGACAATGATGAAGTTAGAGCAGAATGGTCAGGTTCAATTCCATCTGGTAGTATCTGTTTAAGAAAATACATAAGTAACAGCTCAAGTAGACAAGTTGATTTTGATGAGGAAATCAGTGAAATTAATAATGTTTGATTGGGGTGAAGCACACATTGCAATTAGGACTAACTGCTATGCAAATGTGGTCATATTGATCTCTATGGTCTCAAAATTTGATCAATGAGTTATCAAATGTTCTAAGTTAATATTCAAAAATTTCTGTCTAATGTTTTCATTTTTGTCAAAAAAAATCAAAGTTGTCACTATTACATATGATTAGTATTTGTGCTTTGGTAGTGGTCTTATTCCTGGTTAACTTTGCTACTGTACGTACCGTATTACTTTGGTAGGAGTTGCTGGCTGTAAATTTGGTATCTTGGATCTAATTTAATGTTAATTCAACTAAATTAATTAGAATAAACATTATCAGATTTTCTGCCTTTTTGTTTGTGACACTACAAGGCCGCTACCAGATGGTTGGTTTAGCCATTTCATCTGCTGTTTGGCTCCAGCTGTGGATTTTCACTGAACAAGTCCTGGTATAAAAAGATTGTGAGATATGTTACAAGAAATGAGAACTGTCTTTCCTAAAAGGCCAAGTTTGCAAACAAAATTAGCCTAATTATCTTGTAAATAGTTTTTTCAGCTCTGCATCTACCTACTGAAACTGAAGACATGTTTAAAAATAGCAACAATAAGCACACTAACATGCAATCATTGATTGTTTTCTAGCTCTACAGAAAAGGCAAACACAAAGTCCAGAAAAGTACTCTTACAACAACAGGGAAAAGGAAATGTAGAAAAAGGAACCATGTACATATAAACATAAACAAAAAGGTCATGACTGAAGTGTGAAGCTTACAATGAATTCTTCTATGATTTGGACACGACTTGTGTTTGACACTGAGGTTTCCTAAGAAAGAACATATGAATGAATGTATGAGCAAAGCAATGATTTCAACAAAAGGCAAGTGAAGAGAAGAAAGAAACATGGCTTTACTGTTCATGTATCAATTTCAAAAGACACATGACTCCTCACATTTTTCTAAGGGCATTCATGTACAGTGGTGCTTGAAAGTTTGTGAACCCTTTAGAATTTTCTATATTTCTGCATAAACATGACCTAAAACATCATCAGATTTTCACACAAGTCCTAAAAGTAGATAAAGAGAACCCAGTTAAACAAACGAGACAAAAAATATTATACTTGGTCATTTATTTATTGAGGAAAATGATCCAATATTACATATCTGTGAGTGGCAAAAGTATGTGAACTTTTGCTTTCAGTATCTGGTGTGACCCCCTTGTGCAGCAATAACTGCAACTAAACGTTTCCGGTAACTGTTGATCAGTCCTGCATACCAGCTTGGAGGAATTTTAGCACATTTCTCCATATAGAACAGCTTCAACTCTGGGAGGTTGGTGGGTTTCCTCACAGGAACTGCTTGGTTCAGGTTCATCTACAACATTTCGATTGGATTAAGGTCAGGACTTTGACTTGGCCATTCCAAAACATTAACTTTATTCTTCTTTAACCATTCTTTGGTAGAACGACTTGTATGCTTAAGGTCATTGTCTTGCTGCATGACCTGCCTTCTCTTGAGATTCAGTTCATGGACAGATGTCCTGACAGTTTCCTTTAGAATTTGCTGGTATAATTCAGAATTCATTGTTCCATCAATGATGGCAAGCTGTCCTGGCCCAGATACAGCAATACAGGCCCAAACCATGATACTACCACCACCATGTTTCACAGATGGGATAAGGTTCTTATGCTGGAATGCAGTGTTTTCCTTTCTCCAAACATAATGCTTCTCATTTAAACCAAAAAGTTCTAGTCTCATCCGTCCACAAAACATTTTACTAATAGCCTTCTGGCTTGGAAAAATATTTTGTGGCAGTTCATGTGAGGAAACCCACCAACATCCGAGAGTTGAAGCTGTTTTGTACGGAGGAATGGGCTAAAATTCCTCCAAGGTGGTTTGTAGGACTGATAAACATTTTTTATACCTGGGTTTTCTTTTACAATATTGTATTTGTTGCTTTAGTTTTATTTGTATTGTAATTTAATACTTTTCTAATACAAGCTCCTTGCAACCCTGCCATGCACACCATTGTTGATCTTTAGCAAACTGCAGATGAGCAGCAATGTTCTTTTTGGAGAGCAGTGGCTTTCTCCTGGCAACCCTGCCACGCACACCATTGTTGTTCAGTGTTTTCCTGATGGTGGACTCATGAACATTAGCCAATGTGAGAAAGGCCTTCAGTTGCTTCGAAGTTACCCTGGGGTCCTTTGTGACCTCGCTGACTATTACATGCCTTACTCTTGGAGTGATCTTTGTTGGTCGACCACTCCTGGGGAAGGTAACAATGGTCTTGAATTTCCTCCACTTGTACACAATCTGCCTGACTGTGGATTGGTGGAGTCCAAAATCTTTAGAAATTCTTTTGTAACCTTTACCAACCTGATGAGCATCAACAATGCTTTTTCTGAGGTCCTCAGCAATCTCCTTTGTTTGTGCCATGATACACTTCCACAAACATGTTTTGTGAAGATCAGACTTTGATAGATCCCTGTTCTTTAAATAAAACAGGGTTCCCACTCACACCTGATTTGTCATCCCATTGATTGAAAACACCTGACTCTAATTTCACCTTCAAATTAACTGCTAATCCTAGAGGTTCACATATTTTTGCCACTCACAGATATGTAATATTGGATCATTTTCCTCAATAAATAAATGACCAAGTATAATATTTTTGTCTCATTTGTTAAACTGGGTTCTTTTTATCTACTTTTAGGACTTGTGTGAAAATCTGATGATGATTTTGGTCATATTTATGCAGAAATATAGAAAATTCTAAAGGGTTCACAAACTTACAAGCACCACTGTATCATCAGATCATGCTAGCTGCTTGTAGATTGATACGTAAAACAGCATTTGCCGTTTGTTTTCTATTGTGGCAGCAGGGGCGTGGCCAAGCAGCAGTCTGTGAATGGAGGGCGGGGTCGGGGAAGGTAAGTGGCTAAGTCATCCCACCTGCTGTCAATTAATGTGTGTGTGTTTGTTTGTTTGTTACAGGGATGGAGCATAAAAGGAGAGAGAGAGCAGAGAAAAGGAGCCCTCTCCCTGACCACAATGCATGAGTGAGTGAGTGAGTGAGTGAGTGAGTGAAAGAAGGGAAGCTGAAAAGCTAAAATAAAGTGTTTTATGCAACCATCAACTCTCGTCTGCTGTGCTTCTGTGCTCCACCCACATCAGGAAGTGTTAGAGTGGCACTGAAACCCGGGAGCACAGAAGGGAACCACCCCATGGAGTCCTCGCCATTCAAAGAGCTCATCCTTGCCCTCGCTACCGCCCAGCAGAGCCAGCATCAAGCGCTGATCACCCTCCAAAAGGAGCAGGAGCAACACTTCGAAGCCTTGATGCTGGCCCAGCAGGAAGATCGCCAGGTGTTCCGGCACCTGCTTGCATCAGTAGGGGCACGCCTCCTCCCACACCTGACTGGCAAGGCACAGGTTGCAGCGCAGCAGCTCTCTGCTGACAGCCAGTTGGTCTACACTGACCTAAGGAAAGCCATCCTGCAGCGGCTTGGCCGCTCGCCGGAGCAACATCACCAGTGCTTCTGGACGCTGGCATTGGAGGAGGTCGGCCATCCATTTGCATTCGGCCAGCAACTCTGGGACACCTGCCGGCAGTGGCTGAGGGCGGAAGACCGCGATGCTGATGAGATCATTGATCTGGTGGCACTGGAGCAGTTTGTCTCTCGACTTCCGGAAGGAACGGCGGAATGGGTCCAGTGTCATCACCTGGCGTCGCTGGAGCGAGCCATCGAGCTGGCGGAGGACCATCTGGAGGCAGCTTCGATGGCAGGCAGACGATGCATCTCCCCTCACTTCTCTTCTCTCTCTCTCTCTTTTCTCCCCCTGTCTCTCGTCCCCCTCTCCACCCCATTCCCCTGCCATGGAGGCGGCGGCTGGCTCCTCCCCAGCCAGCCCATCGCACCCATGTCCTCCCCTCTCCCTCTCCTGTGTCTGTGTTGTCTCCCCCTCAGGTGAGTGACACCCATAGCACTAGTGCAGAGGGAAAGCCTGGGCTGGTGTGCTGGCGCGTTGGGGAATCGGAGCACCTCCAGGGTCAGAGCTCCGCAAGGGAGGTGGGTGCTGTAATCTGGATCCCCAACGCGCCAGAAACTGCCCCCAATCAGGCCGGAACGTATGGCATACCGGTGAGTATTCAAGGGGCTACATATCACGCTTTGGTGGATTCCAGTTGTAATCAGACCTCAATTCACCAACGCCTGGTGCAAGGTGAGGCATTGGGGGGAGCACAATTGGTGAAAGTGTTGTGGGTGCATGGGGATGTTCACCCTCTAGTGGCTGTCCATATTCTATTCTGGGACCAAATGCATAGAATAAAGGTGGCGGTTAGTCCCCGTCTCACCCACTCGTTGATTTTGGGTACTGATTGGCCGGGATTTAAAAAATTAATGGAACATTTAACACATAGTGGGTCCTGCACTAGTAGGTCACAGGAAGATCCCGGTGTAGCATTGACTGGAGAAGCTGTCACAGAGCTGTCTACATCAACACCGCGTCAGAGTGAGGAGCAGCCTGCTCCTCCTCCATCTCTCAAGGATTCCCTTGGGGATTTCCCATTAGAGCAGTCGTGAGATGAGACTCTGTGGCATGTGTTTGACCAAGTGAGAGTAATCAATGGTCAAACTCTTCAGCTAAGCGTGGCACCGACCTTCCCCTATTTTGCCATTATTAAAGATAGATTGTACTAAGTGATGCAGGACATTCAAACTACTAAGTGATGCAGGACATTCAAACTAAGGAACAAATAACCCAGTTGTTAATCCCAAAGACCCGTAGGGAATTCATATTCCATGCAGCTCACTTTAATCCCATGGCTGGACACTTGGGGCAAGATAAAGCACTAGCCTGAATAATGGCCTGGTTCTATTGGCCAGAGATGCGTGGGGATGTCCGTCAGTGGTGTGCAGCATGCCGTGAATGCCAATTAGTAAATCCCATGGCCAATCCAAAAGCGCCTTTGCACCCTCTTCCTCTAATCGAGACCCCGTTTGAGCAAATTGGGATGGATCTCGTCGGGCCATTAGATCAGTCAGCACGGGGATATCGCTTTATTTTAGTTCTAGTGGACTATGCAATGCAATATCCAGAAGCAGTGCCTCTCCGCAATATCTCAGCATACAGTATTGCAGAAGCGCTCTTCCGCTTTATGTCCCGGGTCAGGATTCCGAAAGAAATCCTGACAGACCAAAGCACTTCGTTTATGTCATGTACACTGTGCAAGCTGTATGGGTTACTGGGGATTAAGTCTATCTGCACCAGTGTCTATCACCCACAAACGGATGGCTTAGTCGAACGATTTAACCAAACACTCAAAAACATAATCCGTAAATTCGTAAGTGAAGATGTTCGTAATTGGGATAAGTGGCTCGAGCCCCTGTTATTCGCAGTACGAGAGGCCCCGCAAGCCTCCACGGAGTTTTCTCCCTTTTAATTATTATATGGGTGTAAGCCATGTGGCATTCTGGACATGCTCCAGGAAAATTGGGAGGCGGGGCCTTCACCGAGTAAAAATGAAATCCAGTATGTTCTTGACCTGTGCGCAAAACTCCACACCCTCCTGCACCTAACCCAGGAGAATTTGTGGTAGGCACAAGAACGTCAACGCCGGCTGTATGACAGGGGCATGTGCCTTAGAGAGTTCATGCCGGGAGACAAAGTGCTCGTATTATTGCCCACGTCAAGTTCTAAATTATTCGCCAAGTGGCAAGGGCCCTTTGAGGTCACATGGCGAGTCGGGGACATCGACTATGAGGCAAAGTGAACGGATAGGGGTGGAGCACTGCAAATCTACCACCTCAACCTTTTAAAATGCTGGAATGGGGAAGTCCCCATGGCATTGGCATCGGTAGTCCCAGAGAAGGCGGAGCTGGGGCCGGAGGTAAAAAAGATAACATCTCAAACCACTCTGGTCCCTTGTTGAGACCACCTCTCACCGGCCCAACTCATGGAGGTAGCCAAGTTTCAGAAAGAATTTTCTGATGTGTTCTCACCCCATCCTGGTTGTACCCACCTCATAGAACACCACATCGAAACAACCCCAGGGGTGGTAGTGCGTAGCCGCCCTTACTGATTGCCTGAACACAAGAAAAAGGTGGTTCAGGACGAACTCAAGGCCATGCTCGAAATGGGCATAATCAAGGAGTCCCACAGTGACTGGAGCAGCCCAGTGGTCCTGGTTCCCAAGACCGACAGGTCGGTCCGGTTCTGTGTGAACTATAGAAAGGTCAGCTTCAGGCCGGAGTCAGCTTCAGGGGGGAGTCAGCTTCAGGCCGGACGGCTCCCCAGCCTGAGTCGGGCAGTGGGGGTATGTGGCAGTGGGGGCATGGCCAAGCAGCAGTCTGTGAATGGAGGGTGGGGTCGGGGAAGGTAAGTGGCTAAGTCTTCCCACCTGCTGTCAATTAATATGTGTGTGTGTGTGTGTGTGTGTGTGTGTGTGTGTTTTGTTACAGGGATGGAGCATAAAAGGAGAGAGAGAGCAGAGAAAAGGAGCTCTCTCTCCCCGACCACAATGCATGTGTGAGTGAGTGAAAGAAGGGAACCTGAAAAGCTAAAAGTGTTTTATGCAACCATCAACTCTCACCTGCTGTGCTTCTGTGCTCCACCCACATCAGGAAGTGTTACATCTATGTCTGTGCGTACATCTATGACTGCATGCATCTCTATATTTGCTTCAAGTTTTTCCTTGAGGAGAGCTCAAACATATAATCAGAATATTTTCAAGTTTCAAATTTGTCAAAACATTTCTCATCTTAGTTGTTATATTAATACATTGAGTCCTCTGCCACACTTCAGACATTCTGCACAGGTTTCTCATTTGATTTATCCATCCATCCATTATCTATACCACTTATCCATCAGGGTTGCAGGGGAAGTTAGAACCAATCCCAGCTGACTTTGGGTAAGAGGCAGGGTACACCCTGGGCAGGTCACATTTCAAGTATCTGCCACCAAAATTTATTATATTATTTCCTGTGGTCTCATAAGCATATTATTTATTTGGTTTGTGATTGGGAATATAAGAATAGTCATCACTTATGACAGACACCAGTCTTCTTGGACCTATGATGGAAGAAAATGTCATAGTCACATAGGCACTCAAGTCAGTCTTATTCATTAAAAGTACTATAGCTGGACAGTAAGATTGATGAGCTTTTCAGTCAAAATAATATGCTGTGAGATGTGGTGAGATGTTGTTTGTGTTGCTTCAGAGAATGTTGGATGAGCTCATGCAATGCAGAAAAGGCTATCCAACCCAAGGGAATCATGTGGAAGGGACCACTGAATCAACTGGCAATAACAAAAGTCTGAAGTGTTCACTTCCCAATCATTCACAGATGGTATGCTGATATTGAAATGCTATCCAAATATTGCTGATTAGACCTTGAATGTCTGAATCCAGCCACTGGGGGTGCACAAGCGTACTCTTGGCACCGGTCCCAAGCTCAGATAAATGGAGAGGGTTGCACCAGGGAGGGCATCTGGCGTAAAACTGTGCCAAACCTAACATGCGGATTGAAAAGATCTGCTGTGGCGACCCCTAATCGAGAGCAGCCAAAAGAAGAAGAAGAAGACCTTGAATGTCTGATGATGAAACACTGAAGGAATTTTCTTCAGGCATAACAACCAGTGTTGATGGTCTGTCCACAACAAGCTCTTTTTTTTTTTAAATCAGTGAACAATTGTATTACCAAAGGCCTTTTTGATATTAGTCCAGCTAGTACAGAGTAAATACATTATTACCACATGCATATAACACACATTGTTTGCGGTATAGAAAGAGAAACATTCCTGACAAGTCCTGCTACACTGCGAACAGGGAAGCATCACATGCTCATTGTTGATTTTCTCAGCTTCAATTCAGTTCATCATGTTTCACCACTTAGATAAATTAGAAAATTGACAATATTGCAGGATGCTGCAATGGAGGAGCAATCATCATCTTTTGTTTTCAAGTTCCATGTCTAGTGTCAAAATTTCTGTTTATTTGACAGACATTTTTATTCAAAGCATTTTTCAACTTAAAGACCATACAGCAAAAAAGAGTTAAGAGGTAAGGGCCATATCCAAGAGCACAGTGGCTCCCTGGAATTCCTGGGAATTAATCTTGCATCCTTCCAATCACAAGCTCACAACATTAACTGTCCATTATGAATTCTTACATTAGAAGAAGAAGAAGCCTTTATTTGTCACATGCACACTCAAGCACACAGTGAAATTCATCCTCTGCATTTAACCCATCTGAAGCAGTGAACACACGCGCACACACCCAGAGCAGTGGGCAGCCATACTACAGCACCCGGGGAGCAGTTGGGGGTTAGGTACCTTGCTCAAGGGCACTTCAGCCCAAGGCTGCCCCATGTTAACCTAACCGCATGTGTTTGAACTATGGAGGAAACCAGAGCACCTGGAGGAAACCCACGCAGACACAGGGAGAACATGCAAACTCCACACAGAAAGGCCCCCGTTGGCCACAGGGCTCGAACCCAGAACCTTCTTGCTGTGAGGTGACAGTGCTAACCACTACACCACCATGCCGCCAGTTACCAATTTACCTGTCTATTATTGATTAATCTGGTTAAATATCACTATGAAGGTAATGTTAGACCAAAACCATACAATGATATGTAGCCAAAGGTGACAAGTTTCAGGATGGCTGCAACATACAAAACCATCCCCAAATTAATTTTATCCTACATATGGCAAATAAACCTTGAATCAAATGACACCTTCTCAAATAAGCAATCACAGCTAAAGAAAAGTTGAGAGGCTTGGTGTATCATCACCAGCCATCATGACTCCAATACAACTACTCACATACATTTGGTGCTGACTAGGCAATGAATACACTCAATCATCACCATTCAGTCATTTTGTTCATCATGCATGGATTCTCTTTCAAAAAGTCAATTAATTTTCTGTCAACTTTTTGCCAACCCATTTATTCAGTGCATCATAGTATCATGCACGATACTCTATAAAACTCTATAAATGTGTCACGGAATCTTCATTAAAAAGCCAGGTAATGGCCAAGTTGTGCAAATGAAAATGTGTTCAGCCTAGTGATAGCAATTTTAGCTTGATATCCAAGCAAGCAGGGGCGGCACGGTGGTGTAGTGGTTAGCGCTGTCGCCTCACAGCAAGAAGGTCCTGGGTTCGAGCCCCGGGGCCGGCGAGGGCCCTTCTGTGTGGAGTTTGCATGTTCTCCCCGTGTCCGCGTGGGTTTCCTCCGGGTGCTCTGGTTTCCCCCACAGTCCAAAGACATGCAGGTTAGGTTAACTGGTGACTCTAAATTGACTGTAGGTGTGAATGTGAGTGTGAATGGTTGTCTGTGTCTATGTGTCAGCCCTGTGATGACCTGGCGACTTGTCCAGGGTGTACCCCACCTTTCGCCCGTAGTCAGCTGGGATAGGCTCCAGCTTGCCTGCGACCCTGTAGAAGGATAAAGCGGCTAGAGATAATGAGATGAGATGAGATCCAAGCAAGCAATACCGGCTGGGCTGTCTAGGTGGAATTATTACTCTCTCCTTTGTCAAGTGGAGCATATACATTTTGTGGCCAAAAGTATATGGACTCCTGACCATCAAACCCATCTGTGGGTCTTCCCCAAACTGTTTCCACAAACTTGGAAGGATACAATTGTCTAGAATGTCTTTGTATACTGTAGCATTAAACCCCTTGGAACTAAGAGGCCCAAATATGTTCCAGCATGACAATGCCCCTATGCTTAAAGCAAGCTCCATGAAGACATGATCTGCCAAGTTTGTAGAAGAATAACTTGAGTGGCCGGTGTTCTGATAAACTGTCCTACATGTCAATGCGTCCTACAAAGCCCCACTGCGCATGCGCAGAGCACAAAACATCATTTCTTGGCATTTGAATGGATTTTTGTCCTACATCAGCTGTGCTATAAACAGTGAAGAATAAACGGTGCAGATTAACGGTGTGCATTCAATCTTTACTACTTAATCTAACATAATGCTGATTTCTAACCATTTCGTGGGTCTTGCAATACATCTGAAATATCTCCCTGAAATATGGCTGTGTGTGTGTGTGTGTGTGTGAGCCTGGTGCGCTGTGTGCGTGTGTATGTGCGTGTGTGCCATTTGAGAAATCCAAAATGTAATCAGTTTTTGTAAAAAGTTTTGTAAGATTTGGTGCAAATCCGTAAACCTTTTCAAAACAAATAGTTGGCCATCTTGAAGTGTTCCAATAAAATGAAATCATTCAAAATTAGTTGTGGAAGTTTGTTTTCTGTGTGCTGTTGTGTCGCCAGACAAGGAGAACGGCTGGATGAATAGGAGAAAGGTAAAACTCAGTTATTTAACTTGAGTGGAGGTGGAGAAAATTAGTTTAATTCCAGAAATGGTGGACTGACACTTTAAGTGGAATGTTATGCTTCTCTGGGTTGGATGTGTTAAATGAAAGTAAGCTTTAAAAAAGTTATTGACTGAATGAAAACTGTATTGATGCTCCAATATGTTGTTATGCCATTTTGTCTTGCAATAAAAATAACATAATATTTAATTACATTACATTGTGTAAGTGAAACATTAATTGTTCAAGTTGCTGATACTTACAGACTATAAGTAAGGTGTAGATTCTGCAAGTAAACCTTACAATCAGGAATTAGGTACCCATTACACAGCTGAAAGTAAGAGAAAACCATTTAACACCAGTAAACACAACTTTGCTCCAAGTAACCTTTACTAGCTGGTATGAAGTAAACATTACTAGTTGGTTTTAAGCAACCTCAACATTCAAGTTCCAAGTAAGGATAACACATATTTTCAGTGGAGATTACTTTTAAATGTAAAGATAACTTGAAAGAGAACAAGTTATATTACTTCATTTATTTGAGGCAACGAGTTTCCACCTTTTTTCAAGTAAGCTTAACTTATTCTTTTTTACAGTGAGTGTAGTATATTCTGGTGGGGTCAATTGAATTGTCAAAACTTCCTACATTCATATGTTATTGTAAAGGCATATTCTGATGGTCATTGAGTTGTCAGAAAGTCCTGCATTCATATATTAAAGTAAAAGAATATTCTGACGAGGTCGTTTGAACTGTCAGAACGTCCTACACTCCTATTTTAATGTAGAAGCATATGTCAGAACACCCTACATTCATGTATTGTAAAAACATACTCTGATGGTCATTTGAATAGTCAGAACATCCTACTTACTGTAGAAGCATATTCTGACGTTGTTAGGGTTTTGCTGGGATTTGAACCTGGTTCACTGGTGTGATAATCCAGCAAACCCCCACTAGGCCACCAGGGGGATGACTCAAATGCAGAGGCGTGAGGCGGAAGTAGAAAAAGTATCAAAAGGTTTATTTACAATATTTACACGCAAAAAATCCAAAAAGTATAATCCAAAATGCTCAGAAGATATAAGGGAAAAAATAAAAAATCCAAAAGTTCAAAGTAAATACAAAAGCCAATAATCAGAAAAGAAGGGGTAAAAATCCAAACACTCAGAAGATCCAGAAAGTCAAAAACAAAATCCACAAAGTCCAAAAGAAAGCAAAAATACAAAGAACACAAGGACATAGGCGAGGAAATAGGAACAGAGGTAACTGGAGCTAAACATAACAGCACAAAGACTCCGTGACAAGAGGACTGAACTCAGGGGTATAAATACACAAACTAAAATAGGACACAGGTGACACTAATGAGGACTAGGCGTGGCACAAGACACATGGAAAACAACAAACATAAAATACAGAAACAGTGGTGGCCTCTAGAGGCCAAAACAAACATGACAAGAAAAGGAAATAACAGCGGCCTCTAGAGGCCAAAACAGTCCCAGTCCTAACAGGACCCCCCCCCTCTAGGAGCGTCTCCTGACGTTCCCAGGGCGATCCGGATGGGCTGAATGGAAGTCCCGACACAGTTCTTTATCTAAGACGTCCCGAGCGGGAACCCAGCAGCGCTCCTCAGGACCATAGCCCTCCCAGTCCACTAGATATTGAAGCCCGCCGCGGACCCGACGGGAGTCAAGCAGGCGATGCACAGTGAACACAGTCTGACCCTGGAAGATGCGGGGGGGGGGTTCCTAGGGGCAGGGGCATACGTGGACGTCAGTATGTGCCGCAACAGGGAAACATGGAAAGTGGGGTTAATCCTCAGAGTCCGGGGCAACTGGAGCTGGTAGGCGACAGGGTTGACCCTGCGCACCACCTTGAAGGGGCCAATGTAGCGAGGAACAAGCTTGTGGTTCTCCACCTGCAGCGGAAGGTCCTTAGTGGACAGCCAAACCCACTGCCCAGGGCGGAAAGCGTGGGCAGGTCTTCTATGGCGGTTGGCCTGAGTCTGGTTGGTTCTGGAGGTCTGGATGAGGGTCTTCCTGACCTTGCTCCAGGTCTTGCGACACCATCTCACATATTGGTTGACCGAGGGCACCCCCGCGTCCTCCTCCTGGTCCGGGAACAGAGGTGGCTGGAACCCGAATTGGCACTGGAATGGCGACAGCTTGGTGGCCGATGACTGCAGGGTGTTGTGGGCATACTCTGCCCATGGCAGCCAGGTGCTCCACGATGTCGGGTTATCCATAGCCAGGCCTCGCAGGGTGGTTTCCAGATCCTGGTTGAGCCTCTCTGTCTGGCCATTGGACTGTGGGTGAAACCCAGAGGAGAGGCTGGCAGTGGCTCCGATGACCTTGCAGAACCCGTGCCACACTCGGGAGGAGAACTGTGGCCCTCGGTCTGAGACGATGTCCTGTGGGAGACCAAAGACTCAGGAGACATGATTAAAAATAAGTTTGGCTGTTTCAAGAGCAGAAGGGAGTTTGCACAGTGGTATGAAGCGGCAGGCCTTCGAGAATCTGTCGACTATAACCAAAATGATAGTGTTACCTTGAGACTCAGAGAGACCCGTGATGAAGTCGACTGCCACGTGGGACCAGGGATGCCGGGGAATGGTCAGAGGATGCAGGAGACCCTGGGGACGCTGTCGCGGGTTCTTGGTTCTGGTGCAGACCTCACAGGACAGGACAAATGACCTTACTTCCTTCTCCCTGTTAGGCCACCAGAAGCGTCTTTTCAGGAAGTCCAGAGTCCTCTGAGCTCCCGGGTGGGCGGTGAGAGGGGAAGAGTGACCCCACTGGAGAACCTTGGCCCGGGCTTGATGTGGGACGTACAAGAGGCCCGGTGGCCCCGTCCCAGGACCGGGGTCCTGGCGTTGGGCTCGTCGGATGGCCTCCTCAATACCCCCAGCAGACAGGGGCCACAATCCGGGACACAGGGATAATAGGCCCGACTTCACTCTCCCTGTTAGTGGCAGAGAACAGCCTGGACAGTGCGTCAGTTTTGGTGTTCTTGGAGCCGGGGCGGTACGAGAGGGTGAAGTCAAACCGACTGAAAAACAGGGCCCACCTAGCCTGTCGTGGGTTCAGTCTCTTGGCTTGCTGGAGGTACTCCAGGTTCTTGTGGTCCGTCCAAACCAGGAATGGATGTTGCGCTCCCTCCAGCCAGTGCCTCCACTCCTCAAGGGCCAGTTTGACCGCTAGCAGTTCTCGATCCCCCACATCGTACCAGGACTCCGCAGGACTCAGGTGGTGGGAGAAGTATGCACAGGGGTGCAGCTTTCCTTCCGAATGTTGAGAGAGCACCGCGCCAACACCACTGTCTGAGGCGTCTACCTCCACGATGAATGGTTGGGAGGTGTCCAGGAGGACCAGAATGGGTGCTGTGCAGAAGCGGTCCTTGAGGTCTTTGAATGCCTTTCCCGCCTGAGGAGACCAGACATAAGATCCACCTGTCCCTTTGGTGAGGTCCGACATGGGTGCTGCTACAGAACTAAAGTTCCTGATAAATTTGCAGTAGAAGTTAGCAAATCCTAAGAACCTCTGAACCTCTTTGACAGACTTGGGAGTGGGCCAGTCCTGGACGGCCAGGGTCTTGGCTGGGTCCATTTGGAGTTGGCCTGTCCGTACAATAAAACCCAGAAAGGAGACCTCGGGAACATGAAATTCGCATTTCTGGGCCTTGGCGAACAGATTGTTCTGTAGCAGCCTCTGGAGAACCTGGCGGACATGGTGGCGGTGCTCCTGCAGGGTCTTGGAAAAGATAAGGATGTCGTCAAGGTAGACAAAAACGTACAGGTTAATCATGTCCCTCAAGACGTCGTTGATTAGGGCCTGAAAAACAGCTGGTGCGTTGGTCCGAAGGGCATCACCTGGTATTCGTAGTGCCCAGACGGGGTGTTGAAGGCAGTCTTCCACTCGTCTCCCTGTCGGATACGTATGAGGTGGTATGCGTTCCGTAGGTCCAACTTGGTGAAGACGGTGGCGCCTTGGAGCAGGTCGAATGCTGTGGACATCAGTGGAAGGGGATATCGGTTGCGCACAGTGATCTTGTTCAGGCCCCTGTAGTCAATACATGGTCGGAGCCCCCCATCCTTCTTGCCGACAAAGAAGAAGCCGGCACCAGCGGGTGAGGTGGAGGGTCGAATGAACCCAGAGACCAGGGTGTCTTTGAGGTATTCCTCCATGGCCTTGCATTCTGGCTGAGAGAGGGAAAACAGTCTGCCACGAGGATGGGTAGTCCCAGGGAGCAAGTCGATGGCACAGTCATAGGCACGGTGCAGAGGAAGAACGGCGGCCCTGCTCTTGCTGAAAACTTCCTTAAGATCCCAGTACTCTGTGGGAACTTGAGATAACTCGGTGAGATCAGGAGGCTCGGCAGGAGACACAGGAGAGCTAGAGAGCAGACAAGAGGCATAGCAAGCAGGACCCCACTCCACAACCTGGCTAGTGACCCAGTCTATACGAGGGTTGTGGCAGGTAAGCCAAGGAAGACCTAGAATAACTGGGAACTCAGGTGAAGGAATCAGGTGCAGGGATATTTCTTCCTTGTGACCTTGAGACTGGAGGAAGACTGGAGAAGTTACTTGGGTGACTCTTCCGTCACCTAAGGCTTGGCCATCCAGGGCAGACACAGACAGTGGGACTTCAAGAGGTGCAGTCGGGACATTGATACTTTGGGCGAAGTGAATATCCATAAAGTTTCCAGCCGCCCGTCTAACAAGGCCTGACAAGAGTGGACAGACTCACCCCAGGAGATGGAGACTGGGATGTAGACTCCTTGGCCAGGGAGTTCAGGAGAGAGGGTAGGCCCCGTCACAACCCTCCCTCGGCTGGACGGGGCAGTCCTTTTCCCGAGAGCTCGGGACATGATGCTCGGAAGTGGTCAGGCTTGCCACAGTAGATGCAGCACTTGTCCCTCCTTCTGCGCTCCCTCTCGGCTGCGGAGAGACGAGTACAGCCAACTTGCATGGGCTCTGGACAGTCACTGGAGGAGGTAGACGGGCTCCAGGTAGAGGCAGGGAGGCCGGGGAGGCTCAGGACGTGGCGGCATTCTCTCATCCTGTTGTCAAGACGAGTAGAATGTGAGATCAGTGTTTCGAGGTCACTAGGGCATCCGATAGAAGCCAGACCATCTTTGTGAGAAAAAAAAAGAAAGGCGCTATATAAGTTAAACTAATTATTATTATATTATTATTATTATTATTATTATTATAATTTTGTCAGTATTCCAGGAGCATTATGAGAATAAAAACTTAGCTAGCATGTGCTCTTGACTGGGTAAGATCCCCATTGCTTTGTCTGCAGTAGGTCAGTCCAGCACGCTTTGTCGCGCGCACCTGAAGAACTCTCTGGCGCATTCCAGACTGCGCACGCGTCAAGTGACCTTTCGCACATGCACAGGATTGAGGAGCAATACGTGCACCTTTATAAGGACTGCTTAGACCCACGCCTAGTGCGAAGTATTACGCCATGTCAGTCGTGCATTAGATTACCCGTGTCTGATTTCTTGCTGCCTGTGATATCCTGTTTGTGCCTCGCCCGGCCTTTTGCATGTCTTCACGTTTATGAGTTTGCCTGCCACTTTGAGATTGTATGTTTTTGCGCTGTTCAAATAAATAGACTTTTAGCTAGGGGGAGAGCGGAGTCCACCATGTTTGCCCACGCCAACTTGGATGCATGTCTGCACATACAGCCGCCTCCTACCTCGCCCCTGACAGAATACTTCGCCAAACAATGGATATGTAAGACTTTATGAGAACAGTGCAAACACACACACAGGCAAACAATCCCAAATCGGCAGGCAAACTCAAACTTGAAGACATGCAAAAGGTCGGGCGAGGCACAAACAGGATATCACAGGTGGCAAGAAATCAGACACAGGTAATCTAAGGGCCTCTGCATGCTCTTGCGACAAGGCTTTCGCAGATAGCTTTTCGCAGACAGTTGTAATTTATCATTGAGCGGGGAGTAATAGGCGTGCGCGATGTTATTCACCGCCACAACGCAAGGGGGCGCGAAGTCGCGAAATCGCTAGGAGTAGTTGGTGGGTGTGGTTAGTGGAGTGTTTATCCTCCGGTTACTTATAATCATGCTTATAATGACTAGAACTGGAGTCGTATAGATGTACGTACTTCCTCACTTCCTCGATCAACCACTCTTCGTGCTGCTCCATCTTCGCTCGTGTTTTTAAAAATGGTGGTCGTGAAAACAAACCAAACTGGGAAAGTAGGGAAGCGGAAGTGCATGTACAGCGGATGTAGAGTGGACCAATCAGAGCCCTCTTGTCTGCGAGGCTTCTGCGGTGGTCACAATTTTTGGGAGGTGCACGCAGAGCGTTTGCGAAGGTGGGGGGGCTACGCAGACGCCATCTGCGACGCCGTCTGCGAGGACTGGGTTGTCGGCATAAATTGGCCTTAAGGCTCAGAAATGCGCAACTGTCGTGCAGGTGCGCGTCAACGCGTGCGCAGTCCGGAATGCGCTAGAGAGTTCTTCAGGTGCACGCGCCACACTGACACAATGTACCTGTGCTTGTTCTGTAGAATCAAACTGCATAGTAACCTGGCAAGCTTACGTTAACAAGCTAGCACAAAGTTCTTATTACAGGGAAAAGGGCTGCTCTGCTCTGAAGTCTCAGTTTGTCTGGGGCTATGGTGTGAGTTTACCCACTGCCTGCAGGTCAGTAGTAATGAGTTATCGAACTGTAGCTATTGATAAGACTAGGTATGTATAGTAACCCCATTTTCAGAAAAGTTGGGATATTTTCCAAAATGGAAAAAAAACAAAAATCTGTGATTTAATTCACACGAACCTTTATTTAACCAACCGTAGTTCAAAGAAAATATTTTCAATAGTTTTATTGACCAACTTAATTGTATTTTGTAAATATAAATGAAGTTAGAATTTGATGCCTGCAACACACTCAAAAAAAAAAAGTTGGGACAGAGGCATTATTACCATTGTGTTACATCACCCTTCTTTTTAGTAACACTTTTTAATCATATGGGAACTGAAGCTACTAATTGTTGCAGTTTTGCAATTTTAATTTTTGTCCATTCTTGCTTGATAGAGGACTTCAGCTGCTTAACAGGCCGTGGTCACTGTTGTCTGAGTCCTCTCTTCATAATGTGCCATACGTTCTCAATAGGAAACAAATCTGGACAAAGCCACACTGTTGTAGCCCATGCAGAATGAGGCCTGGCATTGTCCTGCTGAAATAAGCATGGACTTCCCAGGAAGAGATGCTGCCTTGATGACTGTCTCTCTAAAGTCCCAATATATGCTCCAATACATCGACAGTACCTTCACACACACATGCAACTCACCTATGCCATGGGCAGTGATGCACCCCCACACCATCACAGATGGTGGCTTTTGCACCTTTCTCTGATGATAAACTGGATGGTCATATTCACCTTTTGGCACTGAGAACTCAACATTTAGTTTTTCCCAAAACAAGCTGTGTACTCATCAGACCACAGCACAGGTTTCCACTATATTTCTGTCCATCTGAGATGAGTTTGGGCCCAGAGAAATTGGCAGCATTTCTGCATAGAGTTACTGAATGGCTTCCTTCTTGCATAATACAGTTTCAGGTTGCTTTTCTGGATGCAGTGGCAGACTGTGTTAAGTGACAATGGTTTTCTGAAGTACTCCTGAGTCCATGTGGCTGTATTTGTCACACTAGCATGATGGCTTCTCAGGCAGTGCCATCTGAGGGCTCAAACATCACACACATTCAATAGTGATTTCCAACCTTGCCCTTTATGCACTGAGATGTTGCCAAATTCCCTGAATATTTTCACAATATTATGGTCTGTAGATTTTTGAAAGACCTAAATTCTTGCATTGAGAAATATTCTTTTTGAATTGATAATTCCCAAGAATTTTGGCACAAAGGCCTTGCAAAGACTGAGGTTTTGGTTCATGCTCATTTTATACCCAATCATGTTACCAATTAACCTGCTTATTGTAGAATCTTCCATGGTGTTACTTGAAATAAACTTTGATAAACTTGAAACAAACTTTTCCGTCTTCTTTTGACTCTGTCCCAACTTTTTTTGAGTGTGTTCCAGGCATGAAATTCTAACTTCATTTATGCTTACAAAATGCAATCAAGTTGGTCAGTAAAACTAATGAAAAGCTTTTCTTTGTACATTTGTCAGTGAAACTAAGGTTCATGTGAATTAACAAATCACAGATTTTTGTTTCGATTGAGTTTTGGAATGCATCCTAACTTTTCTGGAAATGGGGTTAGTGTGTATACATACACATACACATACAGATATATGTATACACACACACCACTCTGGCAATTGTAATCTAACCTCTGTTATCAACAAAGCATTTCCACTCACTAAACTTGTGCTTACTCAGTGTTATGTTTTTTTTTCTTTGCACCATTCTGTGGAAACACTAAACTGTTCTTCACTACACATCTACAATAATTATGGTACATATATCATGGTTAAAATTTCAAATTTTTTGTAATATAAAAAACAACAACCCAAGATTAAAAAAAAAACTTATAATAAGCTGGTTGCACAAGTGTGTACATCTTTTTATAACGGGGTATGTGACTGGTTAATTCTGATCACAATCACATTCAAACTCAAGTTCAAAAGTAATTACTATTCTGTCATCAAGGAATTGATTCTGATTCACCCCAAATAAAGATCAGTTCTACCTATCAGATTTTGTTAATATCTTCTTGGTTTTATCTGACTCTAGCACCACAGTGACATTACCAAGAACCCAAAATTGTCAGGAGTGGTGAGCTGAGGTGAAGTGAGGACCCAAGAGCAGACTCAGAAAACAGGCTGTGTAAAGAGAAAACTTATTTAATGAAGTAGATGGCAGAAAGGCACAGTAGGACTCAGGCAAAAATTGATAGTCAAAAAACAGGCCAGGAGGTCAAAAACACAGGAGCAGGTAGACACGATCAGGAACAAAAAACAGGAGAGAAAGATCTTCACAAAAACTGATGAACACAGGGACAAGGGAAATCCAGGCAGAGGTAGCAAAAGACACAATTCAAAAGAACAGGCAAGCAAAAACAGGGACAGAAAAACAAGGAGAAATTCAGGCAGGGGGAATCAAGAAGACGCAATACCAATGAGCTGTAGCAAGGCAAGGAAAGTCTACAAGAGACAATCTGGCAAATGGAGTAGCTCTAAAAAGCCCTGGCTGATGGGAGAGGAGTGGTAGCAGGTGTGGGAGTGCTGCTTCAGGAAATGGCCTTCAGCAAGGCAGGACTGAATTCCTGTCCTGGAGCCAGCATGGAAGTCCCACAATCTAAGGCATGGATGGACTGGACTGGACTGTGACAAAAATTGATAAAAGGACATGAAGAAAACCTATCAGAGAGGCTACCAAGAGACCTATGGCAACAGATATAGTAATATCTGGCAAGTACTGATTCCTCTCTTGATTTGACAGCAATCAATCATATTCTTCACATCTGGGCTGTGGTGACTAACAGGAAGTCCTTTCTCATGGAAAAGAAAAAAAAATTGATGCCAAGTAAATCACCAAAACCATGTGGAAAAATGTGTTATGTTTTGATGGGTCAGCTTAGAACTTTTTGGCCAGAATTCCATAAGATAGCTTGGCACAAAAACAAGGCAGTTTATGATCCAAAGAACACAATATGAAGTGAAGCAGCTTCTCGTCATCTGGGACTGGGGCTCTAGTCAAGATAGAGAGAAATAATGGATAGCTCCAAATACCAGTCTATTCTAGTACAAAACCTGCAGGCCACTGCTAGACAGCTGAAGATGAACAATTTCACCTTCCAGCATACTAACAACCAAAGGACAAATCCTAGTCAACAAAGGAATGGCTTCAGACAAAGAAGATGTAAGTTTTGGAATGGCCTGGTCAAAACCCAGATTGAAATTATATTAAAAACCTGTGGAATAACTTGAAGAGGGTTGTGCACAAGAGAGAACTTCATAATTTGATAGATCTTGATTATGTTTGTAAGGAAGACTGGAATAAAGTTGTCAAAACAAGATGTGCTAAGTTAGTGGACTCGTAAGGCCCCCCCCCCCCCCCCCAATAACTCAGTGCTGTATTACAAGCAAACAAATTATTAGTTAAGGGGTGTGCACACTGGTGCAACAAGGCTATTGTAAGTCTCTCTCTCTCTCTCTCTCTCTCTCTGTCTTTCTCTGTGTGTGAGAGAGAGACATAAATGACCTTTTCATTGTTCATTTACATTTGCCATAAAACTTGCAGTGAACCATTCAGTTCATAGAGGAAGACTGGGACCTGGAGCATGTGGTTTATGCAGAACAAT
Organism: Neoarius graeffei; assembly: GCF_027579695.1. NCBI lineage: Eukaryota > Metazoa > Chordata > Actinopteri > Siluriformes > Ariidae > Neoarius > Neoarius graeffei. The sequence continues at coordinate 31,282,775 of NC_083576.1, read as the reverse complement.
TGTGTGCCATTTTCTGTAACCTCAGGGTCTTTATAGACCTCAGCAGACTTCAGAGCCAGCCAGTTTTATTAGAGTGGATGTCTTGACTGTCATGTCCTGAGCCATAAGATTGCCACAATAAAATCATGCTCACTCTGCGCCGGGCAAGATGAATTACAGTGCAATGTCTAAAATATGAAATTTGAATGGAAAAAAAAATATTTCAAAACATGCATAATGTTTCCTTAGTGATCATGTTATAATTACATATTGAGGCTGTTTTCTACAATAAAGGTAGATGGAGAAAATACAGTGGTGCTTGAAAGTTTGTAAACAGTTTAGAATTTTCTATATTTCTGCATAAATATGACCTAAAACATCATCAGATTTTCACACAAGTCATAAAAGTAGATAAAAAGAACCCAGTTTAACAAATGAGACAAAAATATTTTACTTGGTCATTTATTTATTGAGGAAAATAATCCAATATTACATATCTGTGAGTGGCAAAAGTATATGAACCTCTAGGATTAGCAGTTAATTTGAAGGTGAAATTAGAGTCAGGTGTTTTCAATCAATGGAATGACAATCAGGTGTAAGTGGGCACCCTGTTTTATTTAAAGAACAGGGATCTATCAAAGTCTGATCTTCACAAAACATGTTTGTGGAAGTGTATCATGGCATGAACAAAGGAGATTTCTGAGGACCTCAGAAAAAGTGTTGTTGATGCTCATCACGCTGGAAAAGGTTACAAAACCATTGCTAAAGAGTTTGGATTCCACCAATCCACAGTCAGGCAGATTGTGTACAAATGGAGGAAATTCAAGACCATTGTTACCCTACCCAGGAGTGGTCGACCAGCAAAGATCACTCCAAGAGCAAGGCGTGTAATAGTCAGCAAGGTCATGAAGGACCCCAGGGTAACTTCTAAGCAACTGAAGGCCTCTCTAACATTGGCTAATGTTAATGTTCATGAGTCCACTATCAGGAAAACACTGAACAGCAATGATGTGCATGGCAGGGTTGCAAGGAGAAAGCCACTGCTCTCCATAAAGAACATTGCTGCTCCTTTGCAGTTTGCTAAAGATCAACAATGGTGTGCATGGCAGGGTTGTAAGGAGCTTGTCTTAGGAAAGTATTAAATTACAATACAAATAAAACTAAAGCAACAAATACAATATTGTAAAGGAAAACCCAGGTATAAAAATGTTGATCAGTCCTGCACACCGGCTTGGAGGAATTTTAGCCCATTCCTCTGTACAGAACAGCTTCCACTCTAGGATGTTGGTGGGTTTCCTCACATGAACTGCCACAAAACATTTTTTTCAAGCCAGAAGGCTATTGGAAAAATGTTTTTTGGACAGATGAGACTAGAACTTTTTGGTTTAAATGAAAAGTGTTGTGTGTGGAGAAAGGAAAACACTGCATTCCAGCATAAGAACCTTATCCCACCTGTGAAACATGGTGGTGGTAGTATCATGGTTTGGGCCTGTTTTGCTGCATCTGGGCCAGGACAGCTTGCCATCATTGATGGAACAATGCATTCTGAATTATACTGTACCAGTGAATTCTAAAGGAAAATATCAGGACATCTGTCCATGAACTGAATCTCAAGAGACGGTGGGTCATGCAGCAAGACAACAACCCTAAGCACACAAGTCATTCTACCAAAGAATGGTTAAAGAATAAAGTTAATGTTTTGGAATGGCCAAGTCAAAGTCTTTACATTAATCCAATCGAAATGTTGTGGAAGAACCTGAAGCGAGTAGTTCATGTGAGGAAGCCCACCAACATCCCAGAGTTGAAGCTGTTCTGTACGGAGGAATGGGCTAAATTTCCTCCAAGCTGGTGTGCAGGACTGATCAACAGTTACTGGAAACATTTAGATACAGTTATTGCTGCACAAGGGGGTCACACCAGATACTGAAAGCAAAGGTTCACATACTTTTGCCAGTCACAGATATGTAATATTGGATCATTTTCCTCAATAAATAAATGACCAAGTATAATATTTTTTGTCTCTTTTTTTTAACTGGGTTCTCTTTATCTACTTTTAGGACTTGTGTGAAAATCTGATAATGTCATATTTCTGCAGAAATATAGAAAATTCTAAAGGGTTCACAAACTTTCAAGCACCACTGTAGGAATTAAAATTATTTAAAAAAATGTTCCATGATTTATGGTACAGAGAGACAGAAGCAAAGATATATAAGATGAAAATTGACAATCTTACAAATTACTTGTTAGATGTTCACAATTAGGTTAAACCCACATTAAAGTAACCTACACAATTATTACTTCAGTTGCATGAGCATTACTGAGCCACTCTGAACCAGTAGCATTGCAACATATCTGATATTCAGCACTCAGCCTCAATCCTCCCGAATTTCTGGAAATATCCCACTAGCACCATTGGACTGGCTATCAAAATGTGCCATTTATAATAGTGTCTTGCTCCCAAATCGAGTGTTGCTCATAATTTGTCCCCTGTTGGTTTGTTTTCTACAGCAAGTCTCTTGACTCACTGTCTACACCACTTGTACCATGAACCTGAAAGCGATGAAACCAGACTCAAAGGTCTGGAAGTGATTTCACTCAATTGCAATGCTGATGAATTGGCGCCAGCAGCATAAAGTCAACATGGTTGCATGTTGGCCACGCCACAGTCTTCGTGCAGTGGTCTGGAGCAGCTTGGTGATGAAGTAATTTCCCTTGGGCTTTGCACTTCGAAAAAGTACAGGCCATCCCTCTTGGACTCTGCAAATTTTACCGTCCCTTTCTTTTTTCCCCGTTTTGCTTTGTCTCCACATTTGCCTTGAGCCATCCTTTTTGGCTTGCACATGCCTGCCTATATTCTACAGTGAACATGACGATTCAAATCCACAACATGGTAATTCTTTTCCTGAAAGGGTATAGTATGGGAAATATGTATGAGTTGTACAAATGTACATGTTAACACTTCAACACCCTCTGAAATAGTTATTTCTTCTTTTGCTGTTTCTTCAAAAATCAGCTGTGGATCACATCATCAGAAGCTGTGGCTTCTGTAAGTCATTATTAGAGATGGTTGCTGATGGGAGGATGCTTTGCTTGGCGAGCTTGGTGCTCTGTGGCTACATTAGATGTTTCTCAGGGCTCAGAGAGCTCTTCTTTTGGCCCCTTCTACACACAATGTGTTTGCTCCCATCTGACTCTTACAACCCCTTTCATTCAGCACAGCTCATCTGTTCACTTTAAATTAATTAGGCCTTTCTGTGTGGAGTTTGCATGTTCTCCCCGTGTCCGCGTGGGTTCCTCTGGGTGCTCCGGTTTCCCCCACGGTCCAAAGACATGCAGGTTAGGTTAACTGGTGGCTCTAAATTGACCGTAGGTGTGAATGTGTGTGTGAATGGTTGTCTGTGTCTATGTGTCAGCCCTGTGATGACCTGGTGACTTGTCCAGGGTGTACCCCGCCTTTCGCCCGTAGTCAGCTGTGATAGGCTCCAGCTTGCCTGCGACCCTGTAGAACAGGATAAAGCGGCTAGAGATAATGAGATTAATAATTTAATAGGTATTGATAGCGCTGTCAGTTTCTGTCTCCTGCAAACTGAAAGCTCTTGCTATGTTCCAAGATTTCATAGAGCTTTTTTTTAACAACTTATTGAGGGGATCCAGTAAATATTTGTTGTAATTCATGTCTGTTTTGATATGTTTTGTTGATCCTAATTAAAAGTTACAGTGGTGCGACTATTACATGCCTTGCTCTTGGAGTGATCTTTCTTGATTGACCACTCCTGGAGAGGGTCACAATGGTCTCGAATTTCCTCCATTTGTACACAGTCTGTGTGACTGTGGATTGGTGGAGTCCAAACTCTTTAGATATGGTTTTATAACCTTTTCCAGCCTGATGAGTATCAACAACACTTTTTCTGAGGTCCTCAGAAATCTCCTTTGTTTATGCCATGATACACTTCCACAAACATGTTTTGTGAAGATCAGACTTTGATAGAGCCCTGTTCTTTAAATAAAACAGGGTGCCCACTCACACCTGAATGTCATCCCATTGATTGAAAACAGCTGAATCTAATTTCACCTTCAAATTAACTGCTAATCCTAGAGGTTCATATACTTTTACCACTCACAGATATGTAATATTGGATCATTTTCCTCAATAAATAATTACCAAGTATAATATTTTTGTCTTATTTATTTAACTGGGTTCTCTTTATCTACTTTTATGATTTGTGTGGAATCTGATGATGTTCTAGGTCATATTTATGCAGAAATATAGAAAATTCTAAAGGGTTCACAAACTTTCAAGGACCACTGTATTTGTTTTGTATCACTTTTGGAATGGGACCATTTTTATACCTGGGTTTTCTTTTACAATATTGTATTTGTTGCTTTAGTTTTATTTGTGTTCTAATTTAATACTTTTCTAATACAAGCTTCTTCACACTCTGTAAAGCACTTTGTCCCTGTTGTTTAAAAAGTACTTCATCAATAAAAGTTATTATTCTTATTTGTCATTCTACTATATGTACAATATAGTTTCATTTGTTTCAGCAGAAGGTGCCAGGTTGTATGCCTACTTCTATTAAGCATACACACAGTCAGATTGATGGTGAAAACATGTTGGGAGCTTAAATAATTTGTTTCCACTTTGTATATCAAAGATATTTTGGTACTATGAGATGTATGTGTATGCGTAGCTGTGTGTTCCACGTGTCAACTACAAGGCTCAAAATAATGAACCTCAACCAGAAGTCCTGACCCTTCTAACTTTTTCCAGTCCTCGGAAAGATGGCCTCTCCACCAAAGAGCTACGTAGCTGTTTTTATTTGTGCTCATTTGGTTGATCCTACAGTTGGGTGAAACTTGATAGGTGAGGTTTATGCATGAAGCATGCATTTTTCTTTGTCTCATTTCACATCACTGATACCTGAGTACATGATAACCCATTAATCACATCTGCATTTGATGTTGGAGGGTGATTTGTCTTTGAATCTTGGAAGACAGGGGCACATCGGCCATCTTTGAAGAGTTTGGAAAGTGATACCTGATGATATGCTACCAGAGGAGAGTAGCAAAGTCCACAAAAATTAATGACATTTTCAACGCTGCCTCTCTGTTACCAAAGTTCAGAAAGAGAAAATTTAAGAGAGGCAGTAGGTGGTGTGTGTGTGTGTGTGTACTTATTAGTATCTGAATTAGCACCCGTATCTGAATTAGAACTCTTTTGGATGTTTTTGTCCATGCTGACAGATATGCTTTTTATTGGATTATTAAATTATTATGTGTTACTGACAGGACAGGGCGGCACAGTGTGCAGTGATTAGCACTGTCGTCTTGAAGCAAGAAGGTTTTGAGTTTGAACATCATGGCCAGCTGAGGCCTTTCTTTGCTTGTTGAGTTTTCATGTTGTCTCTGTACCTGAGTGGGTTTCCTCCAGGTTCACCAATTTCCTAATAAAGTCCAAAGACATGTGGAGTAGGTCAACTGACTACTCTAAATTGCCCATAAGTATGAATGTGAGTGTGAATGGTTGTTCATCTCTGTGTTAGACCTGCAATAGATTGGTGACCTGCCCAGGGTGTACCTTGCCTCTCACCAAAGTCAGCTGGGATTGACTCTGTCATGTCAGCTCTCGGCCAAGACACGGAAGCACGGAGTTTGCAGAAGCCTTCAAACATGGCTGCCATGGACTACAATCACCAGCAACCACCGCACTGCCCTCCCTCCCCCGAATTCTGATCTGTGCTGCACCTGTTCCTCATTTCTCCACATCACCACATACTACTTAAGGACAATCATTCCATCTGCTTGTTGCAAAGTATCGCTCAGTGTTTACTACCTGATTTTACTGAGCCTTCTTACCCTGTACTGACTTCCAACATTGACCTACAGTAGCTTTCGTGTTTGACTGACTCTGATTCCTGCTCTGCATCTGACGTTATGTCTGCACCTCACTCGACTCTTACTTCACCCTGACTGTGCCTGTGGATTATGTTTTGGATTTGTTCACTAGTTCGCAGAAGGTATTCTCTCTCTCTCTCTCTCTCACACACACACACACACACACACACACACACACACAATTGCATTTATCAGCTGCCTGCAAAGCCTGGCAGAATACTTCACCACTATCATGGATACAGGAGAGGAGAATCAGCAAACTGCTCTTTCAGCATAGGGATGCTTATTAGGAGAACACCAGCAGATGCTGAGTGAAATGGATGTCCAAATCTCCCAACTCACTGCTGCCATCTCACAGGCGCTCCTAATGTGTCCCTCGCCAGCCACGAGTTCTCCAATGCTCATGCCAAGACCAGACAAATTTTCTGGAGAAGTATTTGACTGTAAGGGCTTCTTGCTACAGTGCTCACTCTCCTTTGTGGCTCAATTAGGCACTACTGACCAAAAAAAATGCTCACTTTATTAACCTGCTTACTGGAAAGGCGCTCTGTTGGACGACCGCTGTATGGGAAAAAGGCGGTGAGCCAACAACAGCTTTGTGGAGCTGTTTAAGCAGGTGTTCAATCACTGTCCGGAGGGCGTGGAGGTCAGTGAGCAGCTGCTAACCTGACAGCATGGGGAAAGAAGGGTGGCTGAATATGTCTTGGATTTCCGTATGCTGGCTGCAGGGAGTGGATGGAACTAACCAGGCCTGAATGCCACTTTTTGCTAGGGCCTCAGCTCCCTCATCTTAACCTAGCTGGCATGCCATGATGAACAGCAAATACTGGACTCCCTCATTTAACCTAGCCATCAGGCTAGACAATCTCTTCCAGGACTGACCATCACTGAAAGGCACCTCACCAAGTGTTCTGGCCACAACAACCCCAACACCCATGGAGATCTCCAACACCCATATGACATGCTCTGAGTGAGAACGGAGATGTAGGGAGGGGCTGTGTTTTTACTGTGGTGGTGCTAACCATCTGCAAGCCCACTATCCCATTCAGCCCAGAGGCTCTTGGAGGTCTACCGGAACTAAAGGAACAACGAACACCCCCACATCTCTCCCAGTGAGTCTTGCTACACTTCTTCAGTGCCAATTTCTTAAATTAGATATTCTGCTAAACCTCTCAAAATCATCCCATGTTCTTTCTGCCCTGAGAGACTCAGGGGCTGCTGGCAACTTCCTCAACAGTGAGGCCATCTAGAGGGTCAGGATACACATGTAAGACCTCCCACAACCTGTGAGTATCAAGGCCATTGATGGCAGACCCATTGATGAGAGATTTGTCACCACATGTCCCCAACTAGGTCAGTGCCTTCAAACTCCAGGTCAGTGCCTTGCACAGAGAAACTATTTCCTTTTTTGTCACCAAAACTCAAAATCAGGCCATCATTCTAAGATTGCCATGGTTACAGCTCCACAGCCCTCAGATATCCTGGCATGACCAGGAAATTCATCAATGGTCCACATCCTGTTGGCAACACTGTCTCTATCTATCCAAGCTTACCCTAGCTTCCACCTCAGGGGAGAGTCCTGACTCCAGGAACACCATGCACACTCCAGCATGCTACCATCTGTACAGGGAGGTCTTCAGTAAGGGGAAGACCAGTGGGCTCCCTCCCCACTGGTCTTATGACTGCACGAGTGACCTCCTTCTGGGCACTGTGCTGCCATGCTGTCACATCATCTCCCTTTCCATCACTGAACAAAGGGCCATGGAAGACTATGTACAAGAGCCGCTGCAACAGGGCTACATATGTCCCTCTACATCACCTGCGTCAGCGGGTTTCTTTTTTTTGTGGAGAAGAAAGGAGGGGGTCCCAGGCCTTGCATTGACTACTGTGGCCTCAATCAGATCACCATGAAATACCTTTATCCCATACCTCTGGTCCCCTCTATGCTGGGACATTTATGCTCAGCATGGGTGTTCATCAATCTTGACCTCAGAATCACCCACAACCTAGTGCACATCCATGAGGGGGATGAATGGAAGACAATATTTAGCACCACCTCTTGCCAGTTTGAATATTGTGTGATGCCATATGGGCTATTTTGCATGCCCAGTGTTTTCCAGTGTCTGATCAAGGATGTGCTCAGGGACATGCTCAGCTGCTATGTCATTGCATACATTGACAACAGCCTCATTTACTCACCTGATGAGGAGAGCCACAAGGAGCATGTGAAAGCCATCATGAGCTGGTCCTAGACAAGCAGCTATGCGTCAAAGCAGAAAAATGTGAATTTCATGTGCCACAAATTTCATTTCTAAGCTATGTGATCAATGCTAAGAGAGTCAGCATGGTTCAGGACAAGATGTCAGCAGTGACAACATGGCCAACCCCCACAACTGTAAAGGAGCTCCAGTGATTCTTAGGCTTCGCCAGTTTTTATCGGCACATCATTGGGGGCTTCAGCTCTGTTGCTGCTCCCCTCACATCCCTGATTAAGAAGGGCCCCAAGTGCCTCCAATGGAACCCAGCGGCAGAGAACACATTCAACCAGCTCAAGTCAGTCTTCACCTCAGCCCCTATCCTCAAGCACCCTGATCCCACGACACCCTTCATTGTGGAAGTGGACACCTCTGAGTCAGAGGTGGGGGCAGTGCTTTCACAACATTTTGGAGAAAAACCTAAGTTACACCCAGTGGCATTCTTTTCTAGAAAACTCACACCAGCAGAGCAGAACTATGACATTGGTAACCGGGAACTCTTAGCTATCAAACTAGCCCTAGAGGAATGGAGGCACTGGCTCAAAGGAGCCACACACTCATTCAGTATTTGTACAGATCACAAAAACTTGGAATACATCAAGTCAATTCAATGATAGAACCCGCATCAAGCATGCTGAGCTCTCTTCTTCACTAGGTTCCAATTTACCATTGCATATTGACCTGGTTCCAAGAACATGAAGGCTGATGCCCTATCTTGACTCCCCCACAACCACTGCCCAGGAACCAGCACCTATCCTCCCACCCAAGTGCTTCATCAATGCACTTATGTGGGACATAGACAAGCAGCTGGCACAAGTTTAACACTGTCACATCCCAAAAAGCTGCCCCTCAGACCTGAAGTAGGCTATGTGCTGCCACAGGGCTGACTCATCACCTGGGCGCTTCCTCTCCAGCCACAGGCCACCCTACACAGTAAATTTGCCAGTGTAAAATATGCAGTGTCAAAGTATTTTAATTCTTTCGGAGTTCTTCCAACAATGGACAGAGTAAAATTGAACAAGATAATGTCCAATGTTGGTGAAAATAATTGGAGTTAACAGAGGTTTTACACTGTCAGTGTCACATATTTAGTGTTAAAGTAAATTGACTCTCTGAGTTAATTCTACACCGATTAGAGCACAATACCTTCCAGTATAAAAAAAAAAAATTACTCTGAAAAGCCCCGCCCACCAACTTCCCCGGTCAAACTGACAGTGTTGACTCTACGCCATCTTCCTCACATTGAAAGATTGTGATAAGTTTTTCCAAATAAACTATTAGTTGTTGTTTTTTTTCATTCAAGCAGAATCTATGTGTAAGAATAAAGGTATGTCATCATTGACCATACCTGTCAACGTTGGGTATGTGTCTTCAAATACCGAATTTCAAATGGCTAATGTGATATCAGGTCGGCGGCTAGCTTAAACGTACCAGCCACATGGAGATAATTAAGGCTGACCACGCAAAGCCAAACTGAACAAAAACAGCACGAGGTAACGTTAATGTCAGTGAGGATGGGCTGTTGTGTTGTGTGTCATGCTTGCACATTTATTCCAGTAAAATAGCCAACACTGCACGTGTCGGGAGTCAGCTAAAGTAGCTAACATTAGTAACTTGGTGTCTGTGGTGGCTAACACAGCAATGCTGCGGGGAGATAAACATGCACGCTGGCATGAAGATTTTAGTTGAATGTGGCCTTGAATGAATCGGTTTCCGGTGTCGGTCGGTGCAGTCGGTGCTCCGGATGTGTTTACATGCCACGCACCGTGGCTGCTAAAACATGGCCACTGCCGCTAAAATTTCATACACCGATCAATGATTTTTGTTATGTTTTACTAGCGTGGTGTGAGCACGTGAGCACAGGATGTCGTGTCGTCAGCTGTGGGGGCTGGGGAGGTGGTGGTGCGTGCAGAATGGCTTTAATTGTAAATTGTGAATCACAATAAATTGGACAGAAATACTGTGTGTGTGTGTGTGTGTGTGTGTTGGACTTTGAAATATTTTCATACCCACATTTGAGAGCTTTGTTTTCCCGTTTTTTTCATAATATTTTATATTTTCTTTTCTTTTTTTTCAGATTGTTCTGTAATGTACTGTGGTGCTCTGGTTGTAAGTAATAAGTTGATGTACTTGATTCAAAATTGAATTGTGTGTGTTTGTGATTTTTAAAGCTGAAATAGGTCATTTAAGTTTGTCTATTTACCTTTTGTGCCACAGCTTATACTGCTGTGTTGTGGATCACAATGTTGATTTCAGTTTGCTGTCTTTGCAGATACCATCATGTTAATCAAAATCAGAATCTATAATATGCAGAAATATGTCAAGATAAATGAGACAAGCCTTGAGGAATTCTTAAATTCTGGTAAACCACAGTCAGTATGACACTGTCAGTTACACACCGTTGTTAAAACTAAAGGAATTAAGAGTGTTGGTGTGTTCATCGTTTTTTTTTAATTGAAAATAATCGTCTTCACCTTTTTGGCAAGCTACCCTACATATGGGCATGTTTAGGGGTCAGCAATTAAGATCTGAGTTTTGTGGTTGGTTTAGTTGAGTTGTATTTACAGTTGTACACCATTAAAAGATTCAATGGCTGGCAGCATCAGTGCATTAGTAGCATGTTAGCACCTCAGATCATGCTACTAATGCACTGATGTGTTTTTGGAGAATGGCCTTGGTTAATCTTGAGCATTTTGTATGGATTGAAATCTTGTTTGTTTGTTTGGTCATAGCTTTCTTGAAGTTCTCAGTTCCACCAGTCAGTGAAGGTGTCAATGTTTTTGATGAAACAGGAACTGAGGTGGATGCGGAGGTCTTCTCTGACATAGCACAGCAGCCCAACACTGGTGTACTTACAGTACCATCAGATTTGATGACAGTATAATTGCTCTTTATTGAGCCTATTTAAGTCACTATAATCAATGGAATGTACTGATAAATTGTTTGTTATTGTTAAAAAATAAAATAAATTGGTGTTATTTTGTCCTGTCTCTTTCTCTTGAACTACAGATTTCAAGGAAACTTTGTCCAGTAGTTCCCAAGAAATAAATTCCAGTGCACTGTCTCCTGGTAGTATTTTATGTTTAATTTTAATGCCAATATTTCATGTTTTCTTTGAATAAATTGGTAGTAAGTTATGGATATAATTGTGTTTGTGTTTTTTTTCCCCCTGCAAACATATTAAGTTTTGTGTCATAGCTCTACATGGTGAGCCATAACACTGGGACTACACAAGTAGATCATGTGTAACACTGGTAGGAGTCAGTTAAAAATCAACACTCTGGAGTAATTTCTTAATCAACATGTAGTGTTAAGTAGGTTTAACACCGGAAAAGTTATTTCTTAACACTTAACTCTTCAGTGTTGAATGTGAATAACACTATGGGTGTTATTTCTCATATAGTGTAAAACTTGATTGACATGTCTTCTGGGCTGCCAACTCTCACGCAATGAGCGTGAGACACACGCATTTGACTGTCTTCACACGCTCACACGCCATACCTCCGATTTCTCACGCTAGAAAAAAATCTAGTTTATCTATCTGATCTAGGCCAACCACTTGCGATCAATCGATTATGCCTTACGCACGGCTAAACAGGCAGAGAGGTGTTCCCTTCTGTACACACTCCCCTATGGTAGGTGGCGCATCCAATGATGCTGCACTCGCCGGAAGTTGGATAATTGCCTACTGTCAATTTAGAGGAAGAGGAGAGAGAAGAAGGTATCCGAGTTGAAGACGGGTGTCTCAGACAGGTTTGTACATATGCACGCCAATGTGTGGCATTACTGGTGTAATTATGAACTTATATAAATTTTCTTAATCGTTTTAGCCTATAAGTGTTGTGAGAATATTTAATGCCATATCGAGAGCTGTGTACTAGGCATGATAAATCATTATAGGCCTACTGCCGTGCCACAGCCTCTATCTTCCCCAACAAGCAGCATGGGAGAGCACCTCCTTAGCACACGTTTATTAAGGTGCATTTTTAGTTTGTTTACTGTATGTTATCATACTTTATGACTTTATTTGAAGCCATACTGGAAATGTTGTAAAATAAAGTGTAAGAATATAATCCTGAATACTCCTAAACCTACTCTTGTAAATGCGCGGCCCAAGGGTGACTGTCGTTTAGTGTAGCAGTTTAGGGTTTACTTTAGGCCAGCTACAATACAGTACGTGCTGCTCTGTACATTTTTGCATTTCCACATGTTCTGTTCCCGTTTCATATCTTGATTTTGTCTATGTTTTTGTGTGAAACATCCTGTTGAACTGTGCATAACTCTTGTGTGACCTTGATACTGAGTGTGCAAAGCACATTCCGTAACTTTCCACTGCTGATACTCCCTACGAAGAGTATATAAAGCCCCGACGCAGCTGCGCGTTAGGGCACGACTGAGAATAAACCAGATTGATTTAACTCATGTGGTTTGCTCTCTTTTTGTCCTCGGAGTACTCCTTGTAACGCATCTGAACAGCACGCAGCACAATCCTAACAATTTGGTGACCCCGACGTGATACTCTCAATCAGGTAAGACATGTTTGATTGACTACCTGGTTGGAAGTAGCTCCGTAGTGCCCTAAGGAGGGCTTTGTTTTCCCTGGTTCGAGTCCAGGAAGAGCGCGCTATAGAAATTTGTGTAGCGCCCTAAGGAGGGCTTGGTTTTCCCTGGTTCGAGTCCAGGAAGAGCGCGCTATAGAAATTTAGATAAATATCTGCTGTTTGTTTCTGTTCAGATCCGTTTGCTTTACTGTATGATGGGGGGCTCGTATCCTAAACCTGAGGTCACAGACACCCCGGCGGAATGGATGAATAAGTGCGGTTTAGGCTATTACGTTACGCCGTGGCTGGACAATTTGGCTGGGTGGACGGAGGCAAATCCTCAGATTCCATCGTATCCCCGTGATGGGACGTTTAATCCAGGCTTCCTTGCTTCAGCGCACCGTATGATTTACGAAAGCAATGGTTTGACATGAAGAAGGTATGGGATAAATCAAAGGGTGTTTACACCCCGAGACCTGTTTTAAAGGCTATTCCAAAACCAAAACTTTCTCAGTCAACCTCCCATGTAAAAGCGAGGGAGGAATAGTTACGTCCCACTCATTCCTCATCTCATATACATGTCCAGTAAATTTGTTAGCACATGATTTAATGTGCAAATTAGAAGTAAATCTCACATCCACTCCAGATGGACTAACTATTGAAGTAAGTGAAATGTGCGGTGTGCAGTATGGGTTTGGAAGCCCTCTGTATGTGTATGTCTGGCAGCTCTGTTCAGATCAGCTCACACAAACTCCAAAACACCTTGTACAGCTCGCACACTTGAACACCTCATCAGTTGACACAGATTATATGATGAGGAGCGTTTGCTCGAAATAGTCGATGTGTTGCAACCTAGAAATGACGTCGCTATGAATATAAAGGAAGAAATAGCTCCAGCTCAGGAAGGTGGCCGTCCGCGTCAACGCACCGTGTCGACATTTTTTTGGAGGGACACACCGAATGCTTTGCAGCTCCTGCGTGAGCAGTTAACTAGGTATTTCTCCGCCTGATGTTTTTGCCCTATCCAGTTCTGTGCTGCCACATAACATTCTGAACGCTGCTTGTACGTCCCAAGCTCCTTCCCCTGTTCTCTCTGCTCTTCCTAACACCCTGTGGGCGGATCATAAGGACGATGTGGGCTCTGTGAGCTGCTCTCCGTATGAAGCTGTTATTAAACACTCTACACCTGTTTATGTTAAACAATACCCTCTGTCTCCTAGTAAGCTCGATGGTATTGACAATATTCTAAAATCTCTTTTGCAGCAAGGTGTCGTGGTTCCTTGTGTCAGCCCGTATAACACCCCAGTGAACCCGGTCCCAAAACCGGATGGCACATGGCGCCTCACTCAAGACCTACGTAAAATAAATGAACTCATCGTTCCCGTGGCTCCAGTGGTCCCTGACGTTCCTTCTCTTATGTCTTCTATTCCGTGTGACCATGCTTATTTCTCTGTGATTGATTTGTGCTCTGCCTTTTTCAGTGTTCCTGTGGGCCATGAGACTCAGCCCCTGTTTGCTTTCACACACAGGGGAAGACAATACACGTGGACGCGGTTGCCACAGGGTTTCATTGACTCACCGGCGGTCTTCACTGCCGTATTGCGGGACGCGCTGGCTGATCTCTGTCTTCCCCGGGGCTCCACGGTGCTCCAGTACGCGGATGATCTCCTGGTAACGGCGGAGGATCAAGACGCTTGTGCTGCCGCCACATTGTCTCTCCTCACACTCCTGGCGCAGAAGGGTTTCAAGGTCTCCCGCACGAGGTTGCAGTTTTGCCTCACAACTGTTCGCTACTTGGGACATGACCTCTCTCAGGGTTCCAGGAGGCTTAGCCCGGAACGTGTTCAAGTCATTATGGACACTCAGGTGCCTGCAACCAAGCACGCTCTCATGGCATTTCTGGGCCTCATCAATTACTGTCGTCAATGGATCCCTGACTGTTCAATCTATGACAAGTGTTTGCGTTCAGCTATAAGTCACTCAGATCCTTTGACTCAGCCCCTGGTCTGGACTGAGGACATGCTAACGGCCTTCAAGGCTCTGAAGCAAGCTTTGTGCTCCGCCCCTGCTCTCGGGCTGCCGAACTATCGTTTGCCGTTTCACCTGTATGTGTGCAATCAGAAGGGGACCGCCTCTGGGGTGCTGGCTCAGGAGCACGGGGGGGGCATGCGACCTTGCGCGTTTCTGTCTAAAACTCTTGACGCTGTGGCACAAGGGCTTCCTGGCTGTCTTAGGGCTGTTGCTGCGTGTGCTCTCATGGTCACGGACGCTGAAAAACTTGTTTTGTCGCATCCGCTCATTTTACACACTTCACATGACGTCGTGTACATTCTGCGGAATCTTAGCACTCAGCATTTGTCTGCTCAGCGTCGCTCTGGCTATGAGTTTATTCTTTTGGCCACAGAGCATCTCACTGTTAAGCCCTCCTCGTCGTTTGATTCTGTCGCCCACGCTCTTCAGCGTCTTCTTAACTCACAGGATGACGATGTTGCGTTTGACTCACATGACTGTCTTTCTAATATCGTTTTTGAGACTAGCATCCACCCAGACTTACACTCCACCCCTCTTTCCACAGGCGATTCTCTTTTTGTAGATGGTTCCTGTTCCCGCCCTGCGGATGGTGTGTTCCTGTGTGGTTACTCTGTTTGTCGCCTCCCTGATGAAATTGTTGAAGCTCATTCTTTGCCTTTTTCTTCTGCTCAGGCTGCGGAGCTCTATGCTTTGACTCGCGCGTGTATTTTGGCTCAAGACACAGACGTTACTATTTACACCGACTCACGCTACGCTTTCGGCGTGGCGCACGACTTCGGCCGCATTTGGGCGTCTCGGGGGTTTACGACAGCCGACGGTAAGCCCATTTCTCATTCTTCACTTGTTACTGATTTAATCACCGCCTGTCTCCTTCCGTGCACGTTGGCCATTGTTAAGACACGCGCGCACACAAGAGGGGACTCATTTGAAGTAAAGGGCAATTCATTCGCTGATCGAGTCGCTAAAGCTGCAGCCGCATCCGGTGTCCTGCCTCCAGGCTTTAACTACGCTTTAGTTTCTACTGATCGCATGGTTAGCGCTGTCTTACCTGACATAGATCTCATTTCTATCCAGGCCTCGGCCTCTGTGGCAGATACGCAGTTCTGGGACGCCCAGGGCGCGACAGAGAAGAGTGGCGTTTTGCTTGACGCACAGGGCCGTCTTTGTTTACCTCGTCACTGTACTCCCTTTCTCGTCCGCGAGTTCCATGGTCCCACTCATCGCGGCCGAAGAGGGGTAGTGGAGGATATGAACAGAACATTCTGCATCAATAATTTGCACACAGACGCACACAACATTCTGGACAAGTGTTTAACGTGCGCCCAGAATAATCTATCTAAACCAGGCGCGGTACATCAGCACCTTCCCATACCCGACACGCCTTTCCAAGAATGGCAGATCGACTTCACTCACATGCCAAAGCAGGGCCCGTTCAAATACCTTTTGGTCATGATTGACAAATTTTCACGGTGGATTGAGGCTTTCCCGTGTAGCAAAGAGAACGCCCGAACAGCAGTGAACAAACTTACACAGGAAATTATCCCACGTTACGGTCTTCCGGTAGGAATTGACTCTGATAAGGGAACGCCGTTCACCTCTAAGGTAACGCAGGAGCTATGTAAAGACCTCAAGATCAATTGGCGTTTTCATATCCCATACCATCCACAGTCCTCTGGCATTGTGGAGCGCGCGAATAGAACAATTAAGGGTAAGTTGCGTAAGGCTATGCAAGACGCAGGCACGAAAAATTGGGTCCAAGTTTTACCGTTGGTCCTCGCTGATATGCGCATGACTGCTCAGGTCGCTCTCGACAATTTATCTCCGTACGAGCTCGTCATGGGACGCGCCTTTCCTGTCCCTTGGCGTAGAGGCATGCAGGTTATAGGAACGGGTGATCTTGAAGTACATCTCAGCGAGTACGCGGTGGGTCTCATGCGGGTGCTGGATGAGTATTGGGCGAGAGTAAATTCCAAAAAGCCTCCCATTCCAGAGGCACACACTCACCCCTTTGAGGTAGGGGACAGAGTTTTAGTAAAGAGATTCATTAAACTAAACGCTCCCATGGAGGAGTCACCCTACAGTGGGCCCACCGATGTACTCGCTGTAACTCGCATGGCTGTGCTAACGGACCTTTTTCCACAGTGGATCCATGCCAGCAGAATAAAGAAGGCTCCAATGTAATAGAAATCTATATTGTTGATGCTTAACAGACTTTTGTGTTTCAGAAAGTTGCTGTGACAATAGCTGACGGCCTTTTCAGGGATCCCCTTCCAGCATCTGGAGCAATCCAGTTTCGGCTGATCTACAAAGAGGGGATGGTTGGTGAGTCTTGCAAAGTTCTGGGCTGAAGAGTCTGAAATGCACGGGAGCCTGTGACATTTTTCGCCGTCTGCACTCTGTGAGCATTAGAGAACAAAGTCAGTGACCAGTATGACTTTCTTCATCATCGTGCTGATCTCAACGCTTGGGGCAGGGTTACCCGCACAAGCAATACACCGGGACCCAAGGGATAACGAGTTTTAGAAATATGTAAACTTCACTGTAAAAACATCAATGAATATGAGTAAACCCTGTTATGTGTGTTCTTTGTTACCCCATGACAGCAGCGCTCCTTTTCCGGTCCGAATAGCCCCGTCTAACTACTCTGAGGTTAATATGACATGGCTAAGCCTGTGGCCCGTTTCTTTTCCGTTGTTGCATGGATCGTATATATAATATGATGATCTCACACACAGGTTATGTCCCTGTGTCGGCCAAGACTGGGGTGTGAATAATACTCTGGGCTTGCGTCAGAGTATTAAAGAGGGGATTGTAAGAATATAATCCTGAATACTCCTAAACCTACTCTTGTAAATGCGCGGCCCAAGGGTGACTGTCGTTTAGTGTAGCAGTTTAGGGTTTACTTTAGGCCAGCTACAATACAGTACGTGCTGCTCTGTACATTTTTGCATTTCCACATGTTCTGTTCCCGTTTCATATCTTGATTTTGTCTATGTTTTTGTGTGAAACATCCTGTTGAACTGTGCATAACTCTTGTGTGACCTTGATACTGAGTGTGCAAAGCACATTCCGTAACTTTCCACTGCTGATACTCCCTACGAAGAGTATATAAAGCCCCGACGCAGCTGCGCGTTAGGGCACGACTGAGAATAAACCAGATTGATTTAACTCATGTGGTTTGCTCTCTTTTTGTCCTCGGAGTACTCCTTGTAACGCATCTGAACAGCACGCAGCACAATCCTAACATAAAGCAAGTAAGAGATAATATTACAAATGCAAGAAGAGCCATTAGCCACCATACCTATTGTTTATTTACAGGGTATTTATTTTTAATTATTTATGATGTATGTAATTGCTCAGTGTAGCTTTCCCTAGGTGTGGGTGGAGCACAGAGGACGGCAGGACAGAGATCAGGTTCAACAAACAGTTTTATTGTCCCACTTTTCAGGGAACACAATAGCTTTCACGCAGACACACGCACACACACACATCAGGTGTCTGGTTCGGGAGAGATCTCCTCTGCTCTCGCTCTCCCTCCCTAAATAGGGCGCGGTCCCTGGGAAGACACACAAACACAGGTTAATTGCCCTCAGGTGAAGTGAATCTGCCACTTACCTTCCCTGACTCCGCCCTCCTGTCACAGACCGGTGCTCGACCACGCCCCCGCTGCCACATACCCCCACCGCCCGACTCAGGCCGGGCAGCCGTCCGGCCCGCAGCTGACTCCCCCCCCCCTTGACGGGAGAGGAAGTCCGCCACGACCATCTGCGCCCCCGGCCTGTGGACCACCTTGAAATTAAAGGGTTGGAGCGCCAGATACCAACGGGTGATCCGCGCGTTGGCATCTTTCATGCGGTGGAGCCACTGGAGGGGCGCGTGGTCCGAACAGAGGGTGAAAGAGCGCCCCAGCAGGTAGTACCGGAGGGCGAGGACCGCCCATTTGATCGCCAGGCACTCCTTCTCAATCGTGCTGTAGCGCCCCTCACGCACTGACAGCTTCCGGCTGATGTATAGGACCGGGCGATCCTCCCCCTCCACCTGCTGGGACAAAACGGCCCCCAGCCCTCTGTCCGACGCATCCGTCTGTAACATAAAAGGGAGAGAGAAGTCAGGGGAGTGTAAAAGTGGCCCCCCACACAGTGCAGCCTTTACCTCAGAGAAAGCCCGCTGGCACTGCTCCGTCCACTGGACCGGATCTGGCGCCCCCTTTTTAGTGAGGTCAGTCAGCGGGCTGGTGACGTCCGAATAATTAGGTATAAACCTACGATAGTAGCCAGCCAGCCCCAGGAACTGTCTCACCCCCTTTTTGGTCTTGGGCCTCGGGCAGGCCGCAATCGCTGCTGTCTTATTAATTTGGGGACGCACCTGCCCGTTGCCCAAGTGGAAGCCCAGATACCGTACTTCCACCCGCCCAATCGCACACTTCTTTGGGTTGGCCGTGAGTCCCGCCCGTCTCAGCGACCTAAGGACGGCCCTCAGGTGTTGCAGGTGCCGCTGCCAGTCGTTACTATAAACGATAATGTCGTCCAGGTAGGCGGCCGCATAGGTGGCGTGGGGCCGGAGGACCCGGTCCATCAGCCGCTGAAACGTAGCGGGCGCCCCAAACAGCCCAAACGGAAGTGTGACGAACTGGTGTAAGCCGAACGGTGTGGAAAAGGCCATTTTCTCCCGGGATAATGGAGTCAAGGGGATCTGCCAATATCCCTTTGTTAAATCCAGTGTCGAGTAAAAGTGAGCCGTGCCTAGCCAATCGAGCAGCTCATCAATACGAGGCATTGGGTATGCGTCGAATTTAGACACCGCGTTGACTTTTCTATAGTCCACACAGAACCGGACCGAGCCGTCGGCCTTGGGAACCAAGACCACCGGGCTGCTCCAGTCGCTGTGGGACTCCTCGACGATGCCCATTTCGAGCATGGCCTGAAGTTCTTCCCGAACCACCTTTTTTTTGTGTTCGGGTAGTCTATAAGGGCGGCTACGCACTACCACCCCCGGGGGTGTCTCTATGTGGTGTTCTATGAGGTTAGTGCGACCGGGCAGGGGCGAGAACACATCCGAAAACTCGGCCTGCAACTGGGCGACCTCCGTGAGTTGGGTCGGGGAGAGGTGGTCTCCACAGGGGACCGGAGAGGTACGTGATGCCAAATTCCCTTTTTGAACCTCCGGCCCCAGCTCCGCCTTCTCCGGAACTACCGACACCAATGCCACGGGGACCTCCTCGTTCCAGAGTTTGAGCAGATTGAGGTGGTAAATCTGTAGCGCCCCACCCCTGTCTGTTCGCCTCACCTCATAGTCGACATCCCCGACTCGCCGTGTGACCTCAAAGGGTCCTTGCCACTTGGCGATTAATTTGGAGCTCGACGTGGGCAAGAGTACGAGTACTTTATCTCCCGGTGTGAACTCTCTAAGGCGCGTACCCTTGTTGTACAGGCGGGCTTGCCGTTCCTGGGCCTGCCGCAAATTCTCCTGAGTTAGGTGGGTGAGCGTGTGGAGTTTTGCGCGCAGGTCCATAACGTACTGAATTTCATTCTTACTTTGTGAAGGTCCCTCCTCCCAATTTTCCCGCAGCACGTCCAGGATGCCACGCGGCTTACGCCCATATAATAATTCGAACGGGGAGAACCCCGTGGAGGCTTGAGGGACCGCTCGCACTGAGAACAGCAAGGGTTCGAGCCACTTATCCCAATTACGTGCGTCCTCACTTACGAATTTTTTAATTATATTTTTGAGGGTGCGGTTGAACCGTTCTACTAAACCGTCCGTTTGTGGGTGATATACACTGGTGCGGATCGGCTTAATCCCCAATAACCCATACAGTTCGCGTAGTGTTCGTGACATAAACGTAGTGCCTTGATCAGTCAGAATCTCTTTCGGGATTCCAACTCGGGAGATGACGCGGAAGAGTGCCTCTGCAATACTGCGTGCTGAGATATTGCGCAGAGGCACTGCTTCCGGGTATCGCGTTGCATAGTCCACTAGAACTAATATAAAGCGGTACCCTCGTGCTGACCGATCTAATGGCCCGACGAGATCCATCCCAATTCTTTCAAACGGGGTCTCGATTAACGGTAGAGGGCGCAATGGCGCTTTTGGAATGGCCGCTGGATTTACTAACTGGCATTCGCGGCATGCCGTACACCACCTACGGACATCGCCGCGAATCCCCGGCCAATAGAATCGGGCCATTATTCGGGCTAGTGTTTTATCCTGCCCTAAGTGTCCAGCCATGGGATTAAAGTGAGCCGCCTGGAATACCAATTCCCGGCGGCTCTTTGGAATCAAAAGCTGCGTGACTCGCTCTTTAGTTTGAGTGTCCTGCGTCACTCGGTATAACCTATCCTTCATAATCGCGAAGTAGGGGAAGGACGGGGTGGCGTTCGGCGGGAGCGTTTGACCATCGATTACTCTCACTTGGTCAAACGCATGCCGCAGAGTCTCGTCTCGCGACTGCTCTAATGGGAAATCCGCGAGGGATTCCCCAATAGAGAGAGGAGGAGCCGGTGGCTCCTCACCCTGACGCGGAGATGACGTAGACGGCTCCGCGACAGCTGCTCCCGCCAAAATGACACCGGGACCTCCCCCTGTCAACTGGCAGGACCCACTCTCTACTAGGCGTGTCATTAAACCCCGAAATCCCGGCCAATCAGTCCCCAAAATTAACGAGTGGGTAAGGCGAGGATTAACCGCCGCCTTCACTATAAATTTTTCCCCTCTGAAAATAATATGGACCGACACCAAAGGGTAGCTATGAATATCCCCGTGCACACACAAAACCTTCACCCCTTGTGCTCCCCCCAATGCCTCGTTTTGAACCAGGCTTTGGCGAATTGAGGTCTGATTACAACCAGAATCCACCAATGCCTGATATGTAGCCCCTTGGATACTCACCGGTATGCGATACGCTCCGGCCCGATCGAGGGCGGCCTCTGGCGCGTCAGGGATCCGAACCACCGCGCCCACTTCCATTGCTGTGCACTGCTGTTGAAGGTGGTCCGGTTCCCCGCAGCGCCAGCAAACCGGCCCGGGCTTCCCCTCTGCACCGGTGCTCTGGGGCTCACTCACCTGAGGTGGGGGAGAGACAGACACAGAAGGGAGACACGGGAGGGCACCGCGGGTGCCGCGGGCCGGCAGGGGTGGTGCCGGCCCCCGCCTCCGCGGTGGGGGAATGGGGCGAGGACGGGACACAGAAGGAGGGGAGAGAGAGAGAGAAAGAGAAGAGGAGAGAAGAGATGTCGACATCCGCTGTCCTGCCGCCGAGACAGCCGCCAGATGATCCTCCGCCAGCTCGACTGCCTGATCCAGCGACGCCGGGCGGTGGCACTGGACCCACTCCGCGGCTCCTGCTGGTAAGCGGGCGATGAACTGTTCCAGTACCACCTGATCGACGATTCCCTCGGCGTCGCGATCTTCGGCCCTCAGCCACCGCCAGCAGGCGTCCCGGAGCTGCTGGCCGAACGCGAACGGGCTGCCGACTTCCTCCATCCGCAGCGCGTGGAAGCGCTGGCGCTGCTGCTCCGGCGTGCGCCCCACGCGCTGAAGGACAGCCCGGCGAAGGTCGGCGTAGGCCAGCAGGCGATCGGCGGGGAGCTGTAGTGCAGCCAGCTGCGCCTCTCCCGTCAGGAGGGGGAGGAGGCGCGCCGCGCGCTGCTCCATCGGCCACCCCAAGGCTTCAGCGACCTGCTCGAATAACGTGAAGAAAGCCTCGGGGTCATCCTGCGGGCCCATCTTAGTTAAGGTGAGGGGAGACGGGCCCGCGGCTGGAGCGCTGGTGGGCCCCGCCGACGCGAGGAGACGCCGGAACGCCTTGCGATCTTCTTGCTGGGCCAGCACCAGGGCATCGAAGCGCCGCTCTTGTTCCTTTCGGAGTGTGACGAGCGCCTGGTGCTGGCTTTGCTGAGCCGTGGCGAGGGCGTGGACCAGGTCGGTGAACGGGGAGGATTCCATGGGGCTGCTGGGTTGGTGCTCCATTTCCCGGGTTTCGGCACCACTGTAGCTTTCCCTAGGTGTGGGTGGAGCACAGAGGACGGCAGGACAGAGATCAGGTTCAACAAACAGTTTTATTGTCCCACTTTTCAGGGAACACAATAGCTTTCACGCAGACACACGCACACACACACATCAGGTGTCTGGTTCGGGAGAGATCTCCTCTGCTCTCGCTCTCCCTCCCTAAATAGGGCGCGGTCCCTGGGAAGACACACAAACACAGGTTAATTGCCCTCAGGTGAAGTGAATCTGCCACTTACCTTCCCTGACTCCGCCCTCCTGTCACAGACCGGTGCTCGACCACGCCCCCGCTGCCACACTCAGTTAAAGTAAATAAAGCATGGTCACCTGTAATATCAAAGAACGTGACCGTTTTGCTGTAGGCCTGCCTACCACTTAGAGCAGGTAAGATTCAGAATAAACACAAGAAACTTGTCCTCCAGGAAAAGGCATGTTGTTGTGACTGCGTAGATTTATTAAACCAACATGACTATTTGAATTCTTTCAAAGGTAAGATGTCCCAAAGGGTAAGACCACTGGCAGGACAAAAGTGGAATATTTTATTTTGACAGTCCAGCCAAGCCAGAAAAGGCAGACAGGACAGACAGAACAACAGACAGAAGAGCAACAAACAGTGCAGACAGAAGAGCAGGTCTATAGGGCTACAGGAACATTGGCAGTCATCTGTAGTTTTCTAGTGTGGGGGCTTTTAAGCCAAAACTTGGTGCTTTTGTTGGCCACAAGCTGAAGGCCTGGAAAGTCAGGGTGTGTAAGAATGTAGGTATGGCACAGCAGGCCACTCCAAAAATCCACCAGAATGCAGGAACATCTACTAAATCCAAAATCTCAACCCCCCCCCATTGTCCATCTCCAGCTGGACGACCCACAAACAAAACACCAGAATGCAGGGGGACAAGTGAATATCAAACTGAATACAAAATTCCCACTTACAGCATGGTGTGCGGAAAAATTTTGCCGTCGACCCCCCCCCCCCCAAAAAAAATCTCACTCCAAGGAATTTTGAAAAGTTGGCAGCCCTGCTTCTTAGTGTAGTCTCATCTCATCTCATTATCTCTAGCCGCTTTATCCTGTTCTACAGGGTCACAGGCAAGCTGGAGCCTATCCCAGCAGACTACGGGCGAAAGGCGGGGTACACCCTGGACAAGTCGCCAGGTCATCACAGGGCTGACACATAGACACAGACAACCATTCACACTCACACCTACGGTCAATTTAGAGTCACCAGTTAACCTAACCTACATGTCTTTGGATTGTGGGGGAAACCGGAGCACCCGGAGGAAACCCACGCGGACACGGGGAGAACATGCAAACTCCACACAGAAAGGCCCTCGCCAGCCATGGGGCTCGAACCCGGACCTTCTTGCTGTGAGGCGACAGCGCTAACCACTACGCCACCGTACCATCTCTTAGTGTAGAGTAGTGTAAAATATTAACTCTTACCAGAGTAAAATTGACTCTGGAAATTTAACTCTATGTTCAGTACACTCTGTAGATAGGGACCATATGTTCACTGAGGTAGTGTTGAAATGATCTCTTTAAGTGTTACATTAACACTGGCAATTTTACTGTGTAGCAGTCAATGAACCTTTCAGCTGCTTAAAATGAAATATTGGTGGCACATGGACATAAACCAGTTTATCTCGTCTTGGTCTGCTTGTGCCCAGGCTAAGGTGCTCTGGACACATCCAGCATGCAAACTGATGCTGCTCCCCACACCCCAGTGCTCTTGGTCCCATCTGGCAATCAACTTCATCACCAATCTACCCAAATCTCAGAATTACACTACCATCATGATGATCACTGACTGGTTTTCCAAGTCTCTCAGACTCATCCCATTACCTGGCCTACCTACAGCCCGGGAAACAGGAGAACTCATCTTCACACAAGTTTTCCATTATTTTTGCATCCCAGAGGACATAATCAGTGACCAGGGCCCCCAGTTCACTTCCAGATTATGGTTCAAATTCATAAATAAACTGGGGGTATTGGTAAGCCTGATCACTGACCATCACTCACAATCCAACGCTCAGGTAGAATGGGCCAACTAAGAGATCAGGGTTTTTTTAAAGGGTGTTTTTGCTTGGAAAATCAAAGCTATTGGGCTCAATTTCTACCCTGAGCAAAGTATGCACAGAACTCCTTGAAATATTGAGCAACACAACTCACTTCAATGCATGCTTAGGTACTAACCCCCACTCTTTCCCTGGAATGACTCCCCCACAGACATATCAGCCATCAATCAATGGTTCAAATGGAGTGAGCAAGTGTGGGAGAGCATCCACCAGTGCCTTGAACAGCTGGCACAAAGACACAAGTGCTTTGCAGACAAACACAGAGGGGAGACACCAGTGTATGCACCCAGTGGTAGAGTATGGCTGTCCACAAGGGACTTATGGGACTCCAATACCTGCAGCATACTCGGTACCAAGTACATTGGACCCTTCAAAGTCCTCCAGAGGATCAATGAAGTGTCATTCAAGCTGGATCTTCCCCAATACTGCTACC
Source organism: Neoarius graeffei (assembly GCF_027579695.1). NCBI lineage: Eukaryota > Metazoa > Chordata > Actinopteri > Siluriformes > Ariidae > Neoarius > Neoarius graeffei. Next base: position 31,257,565 of record NC_083576.1, on the reverse strand, counting down.
TGTCACACACCTTTTATGTTTCCTGTCTAAAGCCAGCCCCATGGGCCTGACGCTGTCCTAAGAGAAGTAGCACTCCCAGATTGAGCGCCTCGGGTCTGGGGATGTCATGTCAGCTCTCACCCAAGACATAGAAACCCAGAGATCGCAGCAGCCTTCAAACAGGGCTGCCATGGACGACAATCACCAACAACCACCGCACCGCCCTCCCTCCCCCAAATTATGCTCTGTGCTGTGCCTGTTCCTCATTTCTCCCAATCACCACATACTACTTAAAGACAGTCATTCAGTCTGCTCATTGTGAAGTATCGCTCAGTGTTTATGACCTGAATTTCCAGAGCCTTCTTACTGTACTGACTTTCGACATTGACCTAGTGTCCACCTTTGACTGACTCTGATTTCTGCTCTGCCTCCGACATTCTGTCTGTACCTCGCCTAGCCCTTGCTTCACCCTGACTGTGCCTGTGGATTATGTTTTGGATTTGTTTGCCAGTTCACTGAAGGTATGCACTCTCTCTCTCTCTCTCTCTTGCAATTGCATCCATCAGCTGTCTGCAAAACCTGACAGGCTCCAGCTTCCTGGGTAACACTAATAAGTGGTATAGATAATGGAGGGATAACAGGACAAAAAGAGGAGAGATGAGAGGATTTGAAAAGAGGAAGAGAGGAAATGGATAATGTAACCAAAACAACTTTGACTTCACACACACACACATACTCAAAATACTTTTAACCTGTTTTTTTAAAGTAAATGTTGCATTTTAAGTAATTACTAAAATTCAATTAATTAGTGTTCATGTAAGATTACTAAAATGCTTTGAATGACACCCATTCATCACTGCATCAATCACAAACCTCCACACACAATTATTTATTGAACAAAATTACTTATGTTATTTTCAAGCAAAACTAAAATAGAGTGTTTTGATTTGTACAAAAGAGAATTTTTCTCAGAATGATGGTTATACACATATATGTAATTTTTAATGGCATTCATTTGGAAAGTTAATTTTTATCAATCCAAAAATATTTTACATATAACCAGATCTGACGGCACGGTGGTGTAGTGGTTAGTACTGTCACCTCACAGCAAGAAGGTTCTTGGTTCTAGCCCAGTGGTCAACAGGGGCCTTTTTGTGTGGATTTTGCATGTTGTCCCCTTGGGTTTCCTCTGGGTGCTCCGGTTTCCCCCACAATCCAAAGACATGCAGGTTAGGCTACTTGTGTTAGAGTCCGAATATCTTGAACTCTGGCCACCCACTGGACAGTTGTAATACTGCGGGTGTGTTGACAATGTATTTGTTTTGATGTCCCATGTGCCCTTTGTTTTGGTCTCCTGCCACGCCCCCCTCGTGCCTCACCTTTGTCACCTGACTCATTCACCATTGTAATCAGGGTCAGCTGTTTCCTGTTCAATTCTGTGTGCTGGACTGCTACTTAAGCTCTGTCTCTGATCGTCTGACCTTGACTCTGATGTTTGTCAACCTGTTTTTGCCTGTGAAGATTACCCTGTTTGTCCGTGAGTAACCAGTGGAATCTGGAATCCTGCTTGGGACCTTTGAGTTTATGTTGTTAGGGATTTTTGTGGACTGCCTCAATGACTTTTTGAATCTTAAAGTACTACTCCTAACCTCTGTGCTTTGCTGGATTTTTTGTTGGATTTTTGTGAACTGACTGAGTTACTTTGAACATGAAGCCCAGTGATCTTCTGTGCCTTTTTGTTTTTGGGCCTATTGAGGACTGCATTGAAACATAATCTTTTCACCTGCCCTGACCTTGGTGACTGTGTTTAAAGAATAAACCTGCCAAACTGATCTGCATTTGGGTCTCTGTCTCTGCAACCCTTACAGTGCGATCAGAGCAGGATGGACCCAGCAGATCCAGAGTGCCTGAGGGTTTGTTTCAAACCCTTCTGAGCCGCCAACAAGCCCAACTGGAGGCAGTAGCTGCCAGCATCAGAGACCTGACAGCCCAGATCCAGCCACTCCAACTCCCCCAGTCTGCTTCTGCGTCTGCACAGTCCACAGACCCTGCCCAGCCTGCAGAGCCTGCCCAGTCTGCCTCAACTGCACAACCGGCCCGCGAGCCACGACTGCCCCCACCGGAGAAGTATGCTGGCGAACCCGGTAGCTGCCACTCTTTCCTGTCTCAGTGTACCCTCATCTTTGAGCTGCAACCATGTACCTTCCCCACCGATCGAGCAAAGGTTGCCTATGTGATTACCCAGCTGTTGGGGCGTGCCAGAGAGTGGGGAACTGCAGTGTGGGATGCTCAGTCAGCAATCTGTGGGAATTTCCAGGAGTTTTCGACTGAGATGAAGAGAGTCTTTGATCGATCCAAGCAAGGGCATGAGGCTGCCCGTGAGCTACTCCATATGCGCCAGGGTCATAGGTCAGTGTCAGACTTTGCCATTGACTTTCAAACTCTCGCAACCACAACAGGATGGGGCACTGAGGCTCTCTATGACACCTTCCTTAATGGCCTGTCGGAAGAGATCAAGGATGAGTTGGCTTCTCACGATCTGCCTGGCTCCTGTGAGGACCTCGTCAACCTTGCAATCTGCATTGACACCAGAGTACAGCAACGCCACCGGGCCAGGACCTTTGGGTCCCCAGCAGGAAGGCCTCGTGTCAGCCCAGTCATGCCCCCTCCTTCTCCTCCCACCACCACATCAGTACCAGAGCCCATGCAAGTGGACCACACCCGCCTGACCCAAGAGGAAAGGCAAAGAAGAATCAACGCACGCTCCTGCCTGTACTGTGGCCAACCAGGTCACTTCGTTGCTTCCTGTCCAGCAAAAGGCCAACACTCACCTGTGAGGGGGGTACTGGTGAGCGTGACCCCCATACACCCCTCCTCTGCTCAGCGCACTCTTCTCTCAGCTGTCCTCTGTTGGGGAGATCAACAACTGGAGGTGGGAGTTCTTGTCGACTCTGGTGCCAAGGAGAACTTCATCGATGCTAGCCTGGTGAGTCGGTGGAGTCTGCCTACTGAGAGCCTGGAGAAACCCCTGGTGGCCAGTGCATTGACTGGAATGAAATTGGCCAACGTCACTTACACCACTGCTCCAGTGAGTCTCACCCTCTCTGGCAACCATCATGAACAGTTATGCTTTCTTGTCATTAATGCCCCTCATGCTCCAGTAGTTCTTGGCTACCCTTGGCTTATTAAGCACAACCCACATATTGACTGGGTAGGGAGGTGTATCATGGGTTGGAGCCCATTTTGCCACTCAAACTGCCTCCTTCAGGCCCAGACCCTGTCGAAACCTGTCTCCGATGTCAACGAGGAGTTTCCAGATCTGTCAGGCGTTCCTCCGGACTATATGGACCTCAAGCCTGTATTCAGTAAGTCCAAAGCCTCTTCTTTACCCCCTCACTGCCCCTATGATTGCGCTATCAACCTCTTTCCCGGCACAACTCCCCCTAGAGGTCGTTTGTACTCCCTGTCATGACCTGAGACTGAAGCTATGAACAAGTACATTCAAAAGTCCCTCGCTGCAGGCATCATCCACCCTTCCTCATCTCCTGCAGGAGCTGGTTTTTTCTTTGTTGGAAAAAAGGACGGTTCATTACACCCCTGCATTGATTATCATGGTTTAAATTATATCACTATTAAAAACCGTTACCCTCTCCCTCTCATGTCCTCAGCATTTGAACTCCTCCAAGAAGCCAAGGTATTCACCAAACTGGATTTAAGGAATGCCTACCACCTGGTCCGTATCCGCGAGGGAGATGAATGGAAGACGGCCTTTAACACTGCCTCAGGCCATTATGAGTACTTGGTCATGCCGTTTGGCCTTACCAATGCCCCTGCAGTTTTTCAGGCCTTAGTCAATGATGTCCTGAGGGACATGCTCAATCAATTTGTCTTTGTGTTTTTAGATGACATCTTCATTTTTTCCAAGTCACTCACTGAGCATGTTGTCCATGTCCATAAGGTCCTGAAGCATCTTCTGGAGAACCAGCTGTTTGTAAAGACGGAGAAATGCAAGTTCCACCAGGAGACGGTCGCTTTCCTCGGGTATGTGATCACCCAGGGGGGCATCCAAATGGACCAAAGTAAGGTCAAGGCAGTTTTGGAATGGCCCACACCTGCTAGTCGATGGGACCTGCAGAGCTTCCTTGGCTTTGCCAACTTTTACCGGTGCTTTATCTGAAATTTTGGCACTGTAGCTGCCCCCCTCACTGCCCTGACCTCTTCAGCGGTCAAGTTTGTTTGGACCACAGCTGCAGAGGAGGCCTTTCAAGACCTGAAGAGGTGATTCACCTCTGCTCCGATCCTGATCCAACCCGATCCCAACTGGCAGTTCATTGTGGAGGTAGACGCTTCTGAGGTGGGTGTTGGCACTGTGCTCTCCCAACGTTCTGCTAAGGATAATCGCATACACCCATGTGCCTTCTTCTCTCACCGACTGTCACCAACAGAACAGAACTATGATGTGGGGAACAGGGAGCTGCTTGCAGTGAAGTTAGCCCTGGAGGAGTGGCAGCACTGGTTGGAGGGCACCCCGCTGCCATTTTTGGTCTGGACTGACCATAAGAACCTGCAATACATCAGCTCAGCCAAGAGACTCAACCCCTGACAAGCACGCTGGTCCCTATTCTTCTCCAGGTTTAACTTCACCCTGTCCTACCGCCCTGGTCATAAAAATGTTAAGCCTGATACTCTGTCCTGACAGTTTCCCATGTCCAAGATGAATCCAGACTCTAACACCATCCTCCCTTCCCACTGCTTTTTGGGGGCAGCTCTGTTTGATGTGGAATCCACTGTGAAGGCTGCTCAAGCGGATGAAGCAGGCCCCAGTCAATGTCCCACTAACCGTCTGTATGTTCCTAACTCTGTCCGCTTACAGGTGCTGCAGTGGGGTCACTCCACCAAGTTGTCCTGCCATCCTGGACCCCGACGAACCCAAGCGTTCATCGGGAGGAGATTTTGGTGGCCATCCATGAAGGAGGACATTACCAACTTTGTCCGGTCCTGCCAGGTCTGGGCCCAAAACAAGACCTCCACTCAACCCTCTGCTGGCCTGCTGCAACCCCTGTCCGTGCCCCAAAGACCATGGTCCCACATCTCCCTAGATTTCGTGACTGGTCTGCCCCCATCTGACGGTAACACTACCATTCTTACTGTTGTGGATCATTTCTCAAAGTCTGTTCATTTCATTCCCCTGCCTGGTCTTCCATCTGCCAAAGACACTGCTAACCTGATGATCCAACATGTATTCCGCATACATGGGTTGCCTGTAGAAGTGGTATCAGACAGGGGCCCCCAATTCACTTCTGCATTCTGGAAGGCTTTCTGTAAATTGCTTGGTGCCTCTGTGTGTTTATCTTCTGGTTTTCACCTGCAGAGCAATGGCCAGACCAAGAGGGTGAACCAGTTGCTGGAGACTGTGCTACGCTGTATGGCGTCCCAGAACCCATCCTCCTGGAGCCAGCAGCTTCCATGGGCAGAGTATGCAATCAATTCACACATCTCCTCTGCCACGGGTCGATCTCCCTTTGAGTGCTCCTTGGGGTACCAGCAGCCACTGTTCCTGGAACAGGAGAAGGAGGTCGGGGTTCCATCAGTGGAAGCCTTCATCTGCCAGTGCCACCGAATGTGGAGGCGCACCCGCTCCACCCTGCTTCTCTCTGCTGCCAGGATGAAGGTCCAGGCTGACAAGCATCGGTCCCGGGCCCCCCGATATTGCCAGGGACAATATGTATGGCTTTCCACACAAGACCTGCCCCTGAAGACAGAGTCTTGCAAGCTCATAGCATGTTTTATCGGCCCCTTCCCCATTGCCAAAGTCATCAGCCCCAAAGCTGTCCGGCTCAAGCTCCCCTTACCCCTGCGCTGTATCCACCCCACATTCCACGTCTCTAGGGTCAAGCCCTTTCTGTGCAGTCCCATGCATCCTGCCCCCAAGCCACCCCCACCCCCTTGCCTCATCAATGGCTCTGAGGCATACACTGTCTGACGGCTGGTGGACGTTTGGCACCGGGGCCGTGGGCTCCAGTATCTCGTCGATTGGGAGGGCTATGGGCCTGAGGAGAGGTGCTGGGTCCCGTCCCGGCACATATTGGACCCCACACTTATCAGGGACTTTCGCCGTCAGCATCCTGTGTCTGCCTGGGGGACACCGGGAGGCGTCCGTTGGGGGGGGTACTGTTAGAGTCTGAATATCTTGAACTCTGGCCACCCACTGGACAGTTGTAGTACTGCGGGTGTGTTGACAATGTATTTGTTTTGATGTCCCATGTGCCCTTTGTTTTGGTCTCCTGCCACGCCCCCCTCGTGCCTCACCTTTGTCACCTGACTCATTCACCATTGTAATCAGGTCAGCTGTTTCCTGTTCAATTCTGTGTGCTGGACTGCTACTTAAGCTCTGTCATTTCTCTGCTCTGTCTCTGATCGCCTGACCTTGACTCTGATGTTTGTCAACCTGTTTTTGCCTGTGAAGATTACCCTGTTTGTCCGTGAGTAACCAATGGAATCTGGAATCCTGCTTGGGACCTTTGAGTTTATGTTGTTAGGGATTTTTGTGGACTGCCTCAATGACTTTTTGAATCTTAAAGTACTACTCCTAACCTCTGTGCTTTGCTGGATTTTTTGTTGGATTTTTGTGAACTGACTGAGTTACTTTGAACATGAAGCCCAGTGATCTTCTGTGCCTTTTTGTTTTTGGGCCTATTGAGGACTGCATTGAAACATAATCTTTTCACCTGCCCTGACCTTGGTGACTGTGTTTAAAGAATAAACCTGCCAAACTGATCTGCATTTGGGTCTCTGTCTCTGCAACCCTTACAAACTGGTGGCACTAAATTGACTGTAGGTGTGAGTGTGAATGGTTACTTGTCTCTATGTGTCAGCCCTGTGATGATCTGGTGACTTGTCCAGGGTGTACCCTGCCTCTCGCCCATAGTCAGCTGGGATTGGCTCCAGCTTGCTCACAATCCTGCACAGGATAAGTGGTTACTGATAATGGATGGATAACCAGATCTACTAAAGTGATGATGAAGGAAATTTGGCTTGGTCAAGTGGCAGTAGACTTTGGGGTAGGGTAGGGGAAAAAAGGAAAGAGCATCCATACACTTCAGGTGCTTCTGGTCATTTTAATATCTTGGGAGGCAGAGTGAAAAAACAACAACATTTTCATGGACAAAACTTGTGATATTAGTCTTTTGGCTGTAGAAGAAAATAAATCCATTTGATTATGTTTGAGATACAGTGGTGCTTGAAAGTTTGTGAACCCTTTAGAATTTTCTATAGTTCTGCATAAATATGACCTAAAATATCATCAGATATTCACACATGTCCTAAAAGTAGATAAAGAGAACCCAGTTAAACAAATGAGACAAAAATATTACACTTCGTCATTTACTTATTGAGGAAAATTATCCAATATTACATATCTGTGACTGGCAAAAGTATATGAACCTTTACTTTCAGTATCTGCTGTGACCCCCTTTTCCAGCAATAACTGCAACTAAACATTTCCGGTAACTGTTGATCAGTTCTGCACACCAGCTTGGAGGAATTTTAGCCCATTCCTCCATACAGAACAGCTTCAACTCTGGGATGTTGGTGGGTTTCCTCACATGAACTGCTTGCTTCAGGTCCTTCCACAAAATTTCAATTGGATTAAGGTCAGGACTTTGACTTGGCCATTCCAAAACATTAACTTCATTGTTCTTTAACCATTCTTTGGTAGAATGATTTGTGTGCTTAGGGTTGTTGTCTTGCTGCATGACCCACCTTCTCTTGAGATTCAGTTCATGGACAGATGTCCTGACATTTTCCTTTAGAATTTGCTGGTATAATTCAGAATTCATTGTTCCATCAATGATGGCAAGCTGTCCTGGCCCAGATGCAGCAATACAGGCCCAAACCATGAAACTACCACCACCATGTTTCACAGATGGGATAAAGTTCTTATGCTGGAATGCAGTATTTTCCTTTCTCCAAACATTTAAACCAAAAAGTTCTATTTTGGTCTCATCTGTCCAAAAAACATTTTTCCAATAGCCTTCTGGCTTGGAAAAATGTTTTGTGGCAGTTCATGTGAGGAAACCCACCAACATCCCAGAATTGAAGCTGTTCTGTACAGAGGAATGGGCTAAAATTCCTCCAAGCTGGTGTGCAGGACTGATCAACATTTTTATACCTGGGTTTTCTTTTACAATATTGTATTTGTTGCTTTAGTTTTATTTGTATTGCAATTTAATACTTTTCTAATACAAGCTCCTTGCAACCCTGCCATGCACACCACTGTTGATCTTTAGCAAACTGCAGACGAGCAGCAATGTTCTTTTTGGAGAGCAGTGGCAATGGTGTGGATGGCAGGGTTTCAAGGAGAACCTTGAAACCCTGCCATCCACACCATTGTTGTTCAGTGTTTTCCTGATGGTGGACTCATGAACATTAACATTAGCCAATGTGAGAGAGGCCTTCAGTTGCTTTGAAGTTACCCTGGGGTCCTTCATGACCTTGCTGACTATTACACACCTTGCTCTTGGAGTGATCTTTGCTGGTCGACCACTCCTGGGGAGGGTAACAATGGTCTTGAATTTCCTCCATTTGTACACAATCTGCCTGACTGTGGATTGGTGAAATCCAAACTCTTTAGAGATGGTTTTGTAACCTTTTCCAGCCTGATGAGCATCAACAACACCTTTTCTGAGGTCCTCAGAAATCTCCTTTTTTCATGCCATGATACACTTCCACAAACATGTGTTATGAAGATCAGACTTTGATAGGTCCCTGTTCTTTGAATAAAACAGGGTGCCCACTCACACCTGATTGTCATCCCTTTGATTGAAAATACCTGACTCTAATTTCACCTTCAAATTAACTGCTAATCCTAGAGGTTCACATACTTTTGCCACTCACAGATATGTAATATTGGATCATTTTCCTCAATAAATAAATGACCAAGTATAATATTTTTGTCTCATTTATTTAATTGGGTTCTCTTTATCTACTTTTAGGACTTGTGTGAAAATCTGATGATGTTTTAGGTCATATTTATGCAGAAATATAGAAAATTCTAAAGGGTTCACAAACTTTCAAGCACCACTGTATCAGATGAAGATATTCAACAAAACTGAAAACATACTTTTAGTCTCCAGTCTCTTAAGTATTACATCAAGAAAAAAGCTAGTGCTGTACACCCTGTCAATTCACTTCCTACTAAATGGTATAAACAGTCGCATTGTTCCTGAGAACTAGGTAAAGTGCACATAATATACTTTATATACCTGAAAAAGAATCACTGAAGTAGCCGCAGTGTACAGTGTCTTGCAAAAGTATTCATCCCCCTTTGTTTTTGTTCTGTTTTGTCACATTACAAGCTGGAATTTAAAATGGATTTTTTTTTTTTTGGGGGGGGCACCATTTGATTTATACATCATGCCTACCACTTTTAAAGGTGCATTTTTTTGTGACACAAACAATAATTAGGACGAAAAAAACAAAAACAAATCTGGAGTGTGCATAGGTATTCACTCCCTTTCGTACGAAACCCCAAATAAGAGCTGGTCCAATCAATTCACTTCATAAGTCACATAATTAGTTGATTAACATCCACCTGTGTGCAAAGTGTCACATGATCTGTCACATGATGTTCGGATAAATCAACCTGTTCTGGAAGGACCCTGATTCTGCAACACTACTAAGCAAGCAACATGAAAACCAAGAAGCACTCCAAACAGGTCAGAGACAAAGTTGTGGAGAGGTATAGATCAGGGTTGGATTATAAAAATATCTCAAACTTTGAATATCCCACAGATCACCATTAAATCCATGATAGCAAAATAGAAAGAATATGGCGCCACTACAAACCTGACAAGAGAAAGCCACCCACCAAAACTCACAGACCGGGCAAGGAGGCCATTAATCAGTGATGCAACAAAAACACCAAAGAGAACACCAAAGGAGCTGCAAAAATCCACAGCAGAGATGAGAGTATCTGTCCATCGAACCACTTTAAGCCGTACACTCCACAGAGTAGGGCTTTGTGGAAGAGTGGCCAAAAAAAAGCCATTGGCTAAGAAAACACATTTGGAGTTTGCCCAACAGCATGTGGCAGATTCCCCAAACACATAAAGGAAGATTCTCTGGTCAGATGAGACTAAAATTGAACTTTTTGGCCATCATGGAAAATGCCATACATGGCGCAAACCCAACACTTCCCATCACCCTGAGAACACCATTCCTACAGTGAAGCATGGTGGTGACAGCATCATTCTGTGGGGATGTTTTTCATCTTCAGGGACAGGAAAGCTGGTCAGGATTGAAGGAAAGATGGGTGGCACTAAATACAGGGCAATTCTGGAGGAAAACCTGTTTTAGTCGCTCAGAGGTTTGAGACTAGGATGAAGGTTCACATTCCAGCACAACAATGACCCTAAACATACTGCTAAATTTACACTGGAGTGGTTTAAAGGGAAACATTTAAATGTCTTGGTATGGCCTAGTCAAAGCCCAGGCCTCAATCCAATTGAGAAACTTTGGCATAACTTGAAGATTGCTGTACACCAACACAACCTATCTAACTTGAAGGAGTTGGAGCAGTTTTGCCTTGAGGAATGGGCAAAAATCCCAGTGGCTAGATGTGCTAAGCTAATAGAGACATACCCCAAGAGACTTGTAGCTGTAATTGCAGCAAAAGGTGGCTCTACAAAGTATTGCCTTTTTGGGTGGGTGGGTGAATACCTATGCACACTCCAGATTTGTTTTTCATCTTAATTATTGTTTGTGTCACAATAATAAAAAAAATATTGCACCTTTAAAGTGGTAGGCATGTTGTGTAAATCAAATGGTACTAACTCCCCCAAAATCCATTTTAATTCCAGCTTGTAATGTGACAAATCCCAAAGGGGATGAATACTTTTGCAAGACACTGTAGCTTTCATTGTGGATGAAAATTAATTATAGTACACAAAGTTTCCAAAGTGACGGGGGGTTCAGACAAACATCTTTCATCAGCTGTGCTCAAAACATGTTTCTGAGCAATCCACAATAGATATATCATTGATGGTATCTTCATCACTGCTGAATTGTCTCACCACTGAAAAGAGAAACAATGGGTCATGCTTTGGGGTCTGTTATTTTAGTGACTTTATTAATAAGTCTGAAAGTGGAACATATTGAACATGTGCTTGTAGACGTACCATAGTTATTCACAGGCTGCTTATTTACAACCCCAATTCAGAAAAGTTGGGATAGTATGTTGAAATTGAAATTAAAAATGAAAACAATGATTTTGTAAATAATATTCGACTTGTACTGCATTCAAAACAATATAACTGCACATTATTTTACATTTTACCTCATTAATTTTATTGTTTTTCAAAATAAACTTTTCAATTCTGATTCTTGCAACACATTAAAAAAAAAAAGCTGGGACAGTAAAGCATTTAAAATGTTGCCATTCCTTCTCACAACACTTAAGATATTTAGGGACCGAAAACACCAATTGATGAAGGATTTTAGGTGTTATTTTGACCACTCTTCCTGCAGACAAGTCTTAAGTAGTTCAACAGTATGGTAGTCTGGCAAGCCAGACTAAATGTGAATATTTAGTCTGGCCTCGATCCGTAGACATTTCCGAAGCGGGTAGGAGGAACAAACCGCTGTCTTTCAAACTGTCTCTGTGCGTATAGAGGGATCCCGCATGACGTCACCGCGCCGCGAGATTTTGGTAGTCGCCATATTGGAAGACCAAGTACACATCTATGCAAGTACATACATACATAAAACAAACTACACCTGAAATGTAGCCAGGGCCGGTTCTACCCTAATCTGGACCCGGGTGCAACATCGCACAACCCCCCCCAAAAAAACAAAAACAAAAAAACACACCAGTCTAAATCAGGACAACCAATGTTCGAACTACGGGGGTACTCGGGGGATCCGAGATCCCCTGAAACAGACATGAGATCCCTTGAAAACATGATTTGGGAAATGTTGGGGGGTCTCTAAAATATTGGCAAAATGATGTTTATTGACATAGTAATCGTGTGTAACGGGAAGCATTTGCATATCCGAAGTGTTGTGTTTACATCAAAGATAAAATAAACCGATATGACAACGACTGCTGCTGCCAGGTTGGTTGTTGAGTAGCCTGACTGTTTTTTTTCTTGCGTGTGGTATCATTGTTGACGCGAGGTTGTTTTTTGAACATGCCAATGCGGACACGATTTCCCCTGATGAGTTATGACTTCAGATGCGATGCTGTGTGGAAGTGTGGAGTCCACGTGATATGTGCGTAAGATAGGCTTCTCATGTGTTTGGAGATCAGCACTCCGAGACAAGCGCAAGCACCCCCCAGGGAAAAAAAGGGACCCCCCGAAAATATCAGCATAGTTCGAACACTGAGGACAACCATCACATAACTATAACTATAAACATTTTAGATCAACTATTTTAACTAAATGGGCTATAATAAATAAGCCTGCAGGCAGCCACGGCGGGCTGCCTCAGAAAAGTAACCATTCAATGACACAACTGAAAGCCTGCAGCCACGGCGGGCTGCCTCAGAAAAGTAATCATTTGTCCTACCTTAAAACTCGTTTTGCATTTTCTGCCTCCTTTTTTGTATTTTCGACCCTGCGTTTATTTTCTTTCCTTTTCTGAAAACCCGATTTGTGTCCAGACATTTTGTTCTGCTACCAACAAACTAACTCGTCAGGTCTCATCTCTCGAGTCCACGATGAAGGGCAACAATTGATACATTTTTACAAACAGCCAATAAACAGCCACTAGGGAGGTTGCAACGTTCAGGCTCTCCTTTGCTCACAGACACTCAGTAATGCACTTATTCTCTGTCTCCTGGCAGAAAGCTCCTTAGTGCCCTGTCACACTACGACGTTCTCACCAGCGTTCGAGTAACGTGTTGCGAAACGCAGAGGAACGTCGAGAACGTTAGAAAAAAGTTACAAGAAAGTTAGACGAGCGTCGGCAAACATTGGGGAACGTCGAGGGACGTCGGCGAACGTTGAGGGTGAAAAATAGTTTTGGGTGTGCACAAAAATTCAGGACGTTCTATCAAAATGCTACTTACACGTTAGAGGAACGTTACACGAAAGTTTGCGGGCGTTACTCAAACGTTACTCGAAAGTCAGGACGTTCCCTGGACGCTAGGCGGACGCCGGCCCATCAGGCTTGAGTATCCAGCGCGTGCCTAGCGCTTGGGTAACGCTTGCCTAATGCCTGTGTAACGTCCATCGAACGTCTGTCCAGCGTGTCGCCAACGTTTTTCAGCATTCGTCAGCGTTCGCCGAGCGTTCTTAACGCTCATGTAACGCTCTTTCAACATCTTTCTAACGTCTGTCAGCGTTCTGAATTTTTCCAGCGTCTGTGTAACGTCCATGTAGCATCCTTGTAACGCGCCTGTAACCTACTGGTAGCGTTCAGGAGCATTTGGCAGGCACTTGCCAGAAATATATTTGTGGCAGCGGGGGCATGGTCAAGCACCGGTCTGTGACAGGAGGGCGGAGTTGGGGAAGGTAAGTGGCAGAATCGCTTCACCTGAGTGTCATTAACCTGTGTTTTGTGTGTTCTCCCCAGTAAACCGGACTATTTAAGGAGGGAGAGCGAGAGCAGAGGAGATCATCCCCGGACGAGACGCTGTGTGTGTGTGTGTGTGTCTCTCTCGCTAGTTGAAACGTTATTGTAACCCTGAAAAGTGTGGCAATAAAGCCGATAGTCAAACCTGATCTCTGTCCTGCCGTCCTCTGTGCTCCACCCACACGCGATTCTCGCTACAGTGGTGCCGAAACCCGGGATCGTGGAGCACCTGTCCTGCAGCCCCATGGAATCCTCCCCGTTCGCGGACTTGGTCCACGCCCTCGCCACGGCTCAGCAGAGCCAGCACCAGGCGCTCGTCACGCTCCAGAAGGAGCAGGAGCGCCGCTTCGAAGCCCTGGTGCTGGCTCAACAGGAAGACCGTGAGGCGTTCCGGCGCCTCCTCGCGTCGGCGGGGTCCACCAGCGCCCCGGCCGCGGGCCCATCTCCCATCACCTTGACTAAGATGGGCCCGCAGGACGACCCCGAGGCGTTCATCGCATTGTTCGAACAGGTCGCCGAAGCCTCGGGGTGGCCGATGGAACAGCGCGTGGCGCGCCTCCTCCCCATCCTGACGGGAGAGGCGCAGTTAGCCGCACTACAGCTCCCCGCCGACCACCGGCTGGCCTACGCCGACCTTCGCCGGGCTGTCCTCCAGCGCGTGGGGCGCACGCCGGAGCAGCAGCACCAGCGCTTCCGCGCGGTGCGAATGGAGGAAGTCGGCAGCCCGTTCGCGTTCGGCCAGCAGCTCCGGGACGCCTGCTGGCGGTGGCTGAGGGCCGAAGATCGCGACGCCGAGGGGATCATCGACCAGGTGGCGCTGGAGCAGTTCATCGCCCGCCTACCCGCCGGAACCGCGGAGTGGGTCCAGTGCCACCGCCCGGCGTCTCTGGATCAGGCCGTAGGACTGGCGGAGGATCATCTGGCGGCTGTCCCGGCGGCAGGACAACGGATGTCATCTTCTCTCTCCTCTTCTCTCTCTCTCTCTCTTCCCCCTCCTCCCGTGTCCCGTCCTCGCCCCATTCCCCCACCACGGAGGCGGGGGCCGGCCCCACCCCAGCCAGCCCGCTGCACCCGTGGTGCCCTCCCGTTTCTCCCTTCTGTGTCTGTCTCTCCCCCCCCTCAGGTGAGTGACCCTCAATCCACAGCTGCAGAGGGGAGGCCCGGGCCGGTTTGCTGGCGCTGCGGGGAACCGGGCCACCTGCAGCAACAGTGTGCCGCGATGGAGGTGGGGTCGGTGGTGTGGATCCCCGACGCGCCAGAGGCTGCCCTCGATCAGGCCGGAGCATATCGCATACCGGTAAGTGTACAATGGGCGACCTATCAGGCGTTGGTGGATTCGGGTTGCAACCAGACCTCGATCCGCCAAAGCCTGGTGCAAGACGAGGCATTGGGGGGAGCACAAGGGGTGAAGGTGTTGTGTGTGCACGGGGATGTTCACTGCTACCCGTTGGTGTCGGTCCACATACATTTCAGAGGGGACAAATCTATAGTAAAGGCGGCGGTTAATCCTCGCCTTACCCACTCTTTAATCTTGGGGACTGATTGGCCGGGATTCCAGGGGTTGATGGCACACCTAGTAAAGAGTGGGTCCTGCCGGTTAGCCGGGGGGGGTCCCGGTGTCGTTTTGGCTGGAGCTGCGGTCGCAGAGCCGTCTACGTCATCTCCGCGACAGAGTGAGGAGCCCCCGGCTCCTCCAATTTCTATTGGGGAATCCCTCGCGGATTTCCCACTGGAACAATCGTGAGACGAAACTCTGCGACACGCGTTTGACCAAGTGAGAGTAATCGATGGTCAAACGCTCCAGCCAAATGCCACCCCGACCTTCCCCTATTTTTCCATTTTAAAGGATAGGTTATACCGAGTGACGCAGGACACTCAGACGAAGGAGCGTGTCACCCAGTTGTTAATTCCAAAGAGCCGCCGGGAATTGGTATTCCAGGCGGCTCACTTTAATCCCATGGCGGGACACCTCGGGCAGGATAAAACACTCGCCCGGATAATGGCCCGATTCTATTGGCCGGGGATTCGCGGCGATGTCCGTAAGTGGTGTACGGCGTGCCGCGAATGCCAGTTAGTAAATCCAGCGGCCATTCCAAAAGCGCCCTTGCGCCCCCTACCATTAATCGAGACCCCGTTTGAACGAATTGGGATGGATCTCGTCGGGCCATTAGATCGGTCAACACGAGGGTACCGCTTTATATTGGTTCTGGTGGACTATGCAACGCGATACCCGGAAGCGGTGCCTCTTCGCAATATCTCCGCACGTAGTATTGCAGAGGCCCTCTTCCACGTCATCTCCCGGGTCGGAATCCCGAAAGAGATTCTGACTGATCAAGGCACCTCGTTTATGTCACGAACACTGGCCGAACTGTATGGGCTACTGGGTATTAAGCCGATCCGCACCAGCGTGTATCACCCACAAACGGACGGTTTAGTCGAACGGTTCAACCGCACCCTCAAGAATATTATCAAAAAATTCGTAAGTGAGGACGCACGTAACTGGGATAAGTGGCTCGAACCCTTGTTGTTTGCAGTGCGAGAGGTCCCCCAAGCCTCCACGGGGTTCTCCCCATTTGAATTACTGTATGGGCGTAAGCCACGCGGCATCTTAGATGTACTGCGGGAAAATTGGGAGGAGGGACCTTCGCAGAGCAAAAATGAAATTCAATACGTTATGGATCTGCGCGCAAAACTCCACACGCTCACCCACTTAACTCAGGAGAATTTCCGGCAGGCCCAGGAACGGCAAACCTGCCTGTACAACAAGGGCACGCGCCTTAGAGAGTTCACTCCGGGAGATAAGGTACTCGTCCTGTTGCCCACGTCGAGCTCCAAATTAATCGCCAAGTGGCAAGGGCCCTTGAGGTCACACGGCGAGTCGGGGACGTCGACTATGAGGTTAGGCGAACGGACAGGGAGGGGGCGCTACAGATCTACCACCTCAATCTGCTGAAGCTCTGGAATGAGGAGGTCCCTGTGGCGTTGGTGTCGGTAGTTCCGGAGAAGGCGGAGCTGGGGCCGGAGATCCAAAAAGGGTCATTGGCATCTCGCACCTCTCCGGTCCCCTGTGGAGACCACCTCTCCCCGACCCAACTCACGGAGGTCGCCCAGTTGCAGGCCGAGTTTTCGGATGTGTTCTCGCCCCGGCCCGGACGCACCAACCTCATAGAACACCACATAGAGACGCCTCCGGGGGTGGTAGTGCGTAGTCGTCCTTATAGATTACCCGAACACAAAAAAAAGGTGGTTCGGGAAGAAATTCAGGCCATGCTCGAAATGGGCATCGTCGAGGAGTCCCACAGTGACTGGAGCAGCCCGGTGGTCTTGGTTCCCAAGGCCGACGGCTCGGTCCGGTTCTGTGTGGACTATAGAAAAGTCAACGCGGTGTCTAAATTCGACGCGTACCCAATGCCTCGTATTGATGAGCTGCTCGATCGACTAGGCACGGCTCGCTTTTACTCGACACTGGATTTGACGAAGGGATATTGGCAGATCCCCTTGACTCCATTATCCCGGGAAAAAACGGCCTTTTCCACACCGTTCGGCTTACACCAGTTCGTCACACTTCCGTTTGGGCTGTTTGGGGCGCCCGCTACGTTTCAGCGGCTGATGGACCGGATCCTTCGGCCCCACGCCACCTATGCGGCCGCGTACTTAGACGACATCATCATTTATAGTAATGACTGGCAGCGGCACCTGCAACACCTGAGGGCCGTCCTTAGGTCGCTGAGGCGGGCGGGGCTCACTGCCAACCCGAAGAAGTGTGCGATTGGGCGGGTGGAAGTACGGTATCTGGGCTTCCACTTGGGTAACGGGCAGGTGCGTCCCCAAATTAATAAGACAGCAGCGATTGCGGCCTGCCCGAGACCCAAGACCAAAAAGGGGGTGAGACAGTTCCTGGGGCTGGCTGGCTATTATCGTAGGTTTATACCTAATTATTCGGACGTCACCAGCCCGCTGACTGACCTCACTAAAAAGGGGGCGCCAGATCCGGTCCAGTGGACGGAGCAGTGCCAGCGGGCTTTCTCTGAGGTAAAGGCTGCACTGTGTGGGGGGCCACTTTTGCACTCCCCTGACTTCTCTCTCCCCTTTTTGTTGCAGACGGATGCGTCGGACAGAGGGCTGGGGGCCGTTTTGTCCCAGCAGGTGGGGGGAGAGGACCGCCCAGTGTTGTACATCAGCCGGAAGCTGTCAGTGCGTGAGGGGCGCTACAGCACTATCGAAAAGGAGTGCCTGGCCATCAAGTGGGCGGTCCTCGCCCTCCGTTACTACCTGCTGGGGCGCTCTTTCACCCTCTGTTCGGACCACGCGCCCCTCCAGTGGCTCCACCGCATGAAGGATGCCAACGCGCGGATCACCCGTTGGTATCTGGCGCTCCAACCTTTCAACTTCAAGGTGGTCCACAGGCCGGGGGCGCAGATGGTCGTGGCGGACTTCCTCTCCCGTCAAGGGGGGGGGGGGGGAGTCGGCTGCGGGCCGGACGGGCGCCCGGCCTGAGTCGGGCGGTGGGGGTATGTGGCAGCGGGGGCGTGGTCAAGCGTGGTCTGTGACAGGAGGGCGGAGTTGGGGAAGGTAAGTGGCAGAATCGCTTCACCTGAGTGTCATTAACCTGTGTTTTGTGTGTTCTCCCCAGTAAACCGCCCTATTTAAGGAGGGAGAGCAAGAGCAGAGGAGATCATCCCCGGACGAGACGCTGTGTGTGTGTGTGTGTGTCTCTCTCGCTAGTTGAAACGTTATTGTAACCCTGAAAAGTGTGGCAATAAAGCCGATAGTCAAACCTGATCTCTGTCCTGCCGTCCTCTGTGCTCCACCCACACGCGATTCTCGCTACAATATTTAAAGGGGCTTGCAGAGGCCACCGACAGTCCTGTTGGAACTTTCACAGAGTGAAGACTTCAGAACAATGACAGACCAAGAGAAACACCAGTATGCTGTTGCTGCTCTCATGCATCACAACAACCTGGTTGAAATGGTGGTTGAAATGGAAGTGATGCACTCTGGCCAAAAGCCCCCCCTTTTATACTGCGCGTCCAGCCGCAGGTTGGCGAAACGTAACAGGAATGTCACACAAACGCTCCACGTGTTACTCGAACGCTACAGGAACGCTAGGCAGACGCTGTGGAAACGTCGAGAACGTCAGCTAGACGCTGGACAAACGTCGAGAACGTTACCTGGACGCAAGGCAGACGCTACCCAAACGCTATGATAACGCTATCAAAGCGCTGTGGACGCTATGAGAACGCTAGGTTTTGCTGCTATTTTCGACCACAAACGTCGCCTGACACTGAGGGAACGTTGGCTGAGCGTTACCCAAGCGTTACAAGAACGTTACAACATCGTTGACCTAGAAACTTAATTTGAAGAACGTCGACGTTCCCCGGCATTTCTCAAATTTTTAAAAACGCAACCAAATGTCGAACAAAACGCTATACTGTGACAGGGCCATTAGTTTGCTCCCCTTGTGTCTCAATCACAGCTGGTATTCTGAAGAACGACTTCTTTTCACCTTTCCCATCAGCTTTGTTGGAATACCCTAACACAGCACAAAAGTTTACCATTGTAGGTTTATGATGAATCAAGTGCCTCGTGGGTTTAAATTCCGCGCGCTGCCGTTATTTCCCCCTGATCACGAGTTTGTTGGTCTTCCAATATGGCGCAGGGTCTGTTTACTTCCGGTTTCCGGTGACGTCAGTGGGAAGGGTCTATAGGCCAACGCTCTGACCAATCAGCACAACGATGTGGTGGGGGAGAGCGAAGTGGGCGGGGGAGCGATGAGTGCTTCCGGGAATGCGATACCGCCAGATCCAGTGAAACTGGAGTTTGGAGGACTGGGGTGTGATACCGGACAAAGTGTTTTTGAAAACAATTTAGAGCAGTTAGAACAAGAGGAGGAAGAGTGTAGTACTATAGATGAGGATTCTCAAGAAGAATCAGGTGAATGGCAAGTAGCACAGAGGAAATCAGTGAAACGTAAAGGGAAAACTAAATCAGATGAGGCAAAGAGAGTGAGAAGTGATATCAAAGTTATACTCAGATTTCAAACCCCTTGTACATTGAATCCACTGAAAGTAAGTGAAGCGATTTATAAACTAGTTGGTGACGTTTATTCAGTCAAAACTTTGAGAGATGGTAATCTGTTAGTTGTTTGTAGAGCTAGAGATCAGAGAATGGGTTTAATGCAATGCAAAAACTTACTTGGGAAGAGTGTTAAGCCTCAGGACTGGGAGGAAAGAGGGAAGATAATGGCTGTAATCTCAGGAGTGTCGACTGACTTGTCAGATGAGGATATTAGAAGCAATATAAAAGGTGTAAGAGTCAGCAAAGTTAAGCGTTTATTAGTAATCAGGAATGGAACAAATGGGCCTAGTTTGTCTGTTTTGTTAACTTTGGATGAGGCTAAAATGCCTGAGAGGGTAATGATAGGCTATGTTAGCTACATGACAAGACCGTACACTCCCCCACCAACTAGGTGTTATAAATGCCAAAGATACGGGCATATTTCTACAGCGTGTAAGTCAACATTAAGGTGTGCTAGATGTGGAGGGGATCATGAATATGGTAAATGTAAAGAAGGTGCTAAAATTAAATGCTGTAACTGCGGAGGAGAGCACAGTGCGGCTTATAAAGGGTGCCAGATGTACAAGAGAGCTGTTCAAGTACAAAAAGTTAAAGTCAAAGAGAATGTCACTTATGCTGAAGCCATTAAAAGAGTTGACAAGGAAAACAAAGAGAAGTCAGCTGTTACAGTTGGTTTGGACACTGCTCCGCATAGGCCTATCCAACCCCAAACAGTTCAGAAGTGTTGCAGAGTTACGAATGATTCTCTTATAGTGAATAAGAAAAAGTTCATTGCTTTTATGGTGGAGGTGGTTAATTGCTCAGCACAGACTGAAAGAAGAATGGAGAGAGTTAAAATAATCATAGGAGCAGCAGAGAAGTATTTAGACATCAAGGATTTATCAGTAGATTTAATCCATAACATGGTGATGCCAGGGGTATCTGAGAGCCAAACACCAGGTAGACCTAGTTCATGATGGGTCTATCTATCTTACAATGGAATGCCAGGAGTTTAATTGCAAATGGGCAAGAGTTAAAGCATTTTATTGAAGAACAAGCAGTTAAACCTAACATAATTTGTATACAGGAGACATGGTTAAAACCTTCTTTAGATTTCATAATACATGGGTATGTATCAGTGCGTAAAGATAGGAATACTGCTGGAGGGGGAGTTGCTACATTTATACAGCAGGGGATTAATTATAGGGCTCTGGAAGTAAGTGAGGATGTTGAAGCTGTCCTGAATGAAATATGGGTTGATAAAACTAAGTTTAAAATAGTCAATTTTTATAACCCCTGTAAAAGAATCCTGAGAGAAATGTTAGAGGGTATATGTAATATGGAGGATGGAAAGTTAGTTGTTTGTGGTGATTTCAACGCTCATAATACTTTGTGGGGGGGGGGGGGGGGACAAAGGTAGATGAGAATGGGAACACTATTGAGGAATTTATGGATGATTTTAAATTGGTATGTTTGAATGATGGAAGAAACACTAGATTTGATGCTGCCCATGGGACAGAGTCAGCAATTGATCTTACAATAACATCTGATCAGATAGCGGGTGTAAGCAAGTGGGAGGTCATTAATGAGTGCTGTCTTGGTAGTGATCACTATATTATATGGATATCTATAAGAAACCAAAATATTTGCCTTGAAGAAAATTGGTTCCCAAGATGGAAAATGAGACGGGCCAATTGGGGATTATATAGTATGAAGGCAAGTGGTAAATTTATGGAAATTTTGTCTGATTTGACCGAAGATGTAGATGAATTGAATTGTGTAATTACAAATATACTATGTGAAACAGCCGAGGAGGTTATTGGAAAGTCTTCTGGTATGGGTAAAAAGAAAATGGTTCCCTGGTGGTCAGATGACTGTAAAGAAGCAGTCAAGATCAGGAATAAAGCTTTTAAAGTTGTTAAGTCAAATCATACTTACAATAATTTAATTGATTATAAGAGAGCTCAGTCAAAAGCTAAAAGAATTATCAAAGAAGCAAAAAGGAATTACTGGAGAGATTTCTGTTGTAGGATAGGGTCAGAAATTAAGGTTAGTGATGTATGGAGCATGATCAAAAAGATGGGAGGAATTAGAAGAGAATTGTCTATACCTGTGATTAAAAATAATAATGTGGAGGCAGTAACCAATCAAGAAAAAGCAGAAGTGCTGGCCAAGGCTTTTGTTAAAGTTCATAGCTCAGGTAATCTATCTGATGAAGAATTGCGCTGGAGGAATAGGGTAATAGATGAAAACAGAGAGATATTGGGAAAGAAATTGACTGGTGAAAGTGTGATTGATAAGGAGTTTACATTAAGTGAGATTAAAAGTGCCCTGAATAGAGTCAAGAACACTTTGCCAGGGAAGGACGGCATGTGTTATAAGATGATTCATGAAATTGATGATGTTGCTAAATGTGTTATCTTAAAACTTTATAATAAGATATGGAATCAAGGGAAATTACCTAGGAACTGGAAACATTCAGTAGTGGTCCCCATTGGTAAACCAGGGAAAGATAAAACTGAAGTTAAGAGTTATAGACCTATTGCTTTAACATCAAATTTATGCAAGATTATGGAAAGAATGGTAACGAAAAGGCTAGTGTATGAAGTTGAGAAAAGAGGACTATTCTCACCCCATCAAAGTGGGTTTCGCAGTGGGCGGACCACTATGGATCCTGTTATTTGTCTGGAGAATGAAATAAGGAAAGCCCAAATCAACAAAGAATGTGTATTAGCAACCTTTTTTGATATTGAGAAAGCATATGATATGCTATGGAAAGAAGGTCTGCTGCTTAAACTGAATAGGATGGGCTTTGGTGGCAAAATGTTTAACTGGGTCAAAGATTTTCTAAAGGATAGAACTATAGAAGTAAGAGTTGGGACAAATCTATCAAGTATCTACTCAGTAGAAAATGGAACACCTCAGGGAAGTGTGTGTAGTCCTGTTTTATTCAACATTATGATAAATGATGTTTTTAATGCAATAGAAGATATTAGAGTTAACAGAGCTTTATATGCTGATGATGGAGCTCTTTGGATAAGAGGCCGAAATATAACTTAATAAACTTAAGAACCAAAATGCAAGCAGCAATAAACAAAGTAGAAAGGTGGGCTAATGAGTGGGGTTTTAGGTTGTCTATAGAGAAAACACAATATATCTGTTTTTCAAAGAAAAGGGTAAATCCCACAATTCAGCTTAAACTATATGGTCAAAATCTTAAGCAAGTAAATGTCATCAGATATTTGGGTGTGTGGTTGGACATTAAGTTAACTTTTAAGGAGCATATACAGAAAGTAGTAGGAAAATGCAAAAAAGGTGTTAATATACTGAAGTGTATTTCAGGATATAATTGGGGAGCATCAGGGTCCTCCTTGAAAAGGATCTATATAGCTTTGATTAGGTCAGTGTTGGACTATGGATGTATTGTGGTTATGTCAGCATGTAAGACATTGTTAAGTGAACTAGATAGAGTCCAAGCTAAAAGTTTAAGAATATGTTGTGGGGCATTTAGAACTTCCTCAATACCAGCAGTACAAATTGAAACAGGAGAAATGCCTTTATATCTTAGGCGTATTAAACTAAGCATGGCATACTGGGTTAATTTGGGTGGGCATGAGGAGTCACATCCTACTAAACGAGTTCTATTAGATTGTTGGGAGTATGGCAGATCTGTCCATAGTTTTGGTTGGGAAGGCAATAAGAAGGCAAAAGAGTTGGAAATAGATGCCATTCCATGTTGTGAAACTGTTCCATTAGTTAGAACTCCTCCTTGGTTGTTTAGTACACCTGTTGTAATAATGGAAACAAAAGAAATAGCTAAGAATGGTGGAGTATATCAGGATGTAGAGCAGTATCTAGAGATTATGTACTGTGACACTACTTAAATTTATACAGATGCATCAAAAGACACAGAAGGTAAAACGGGTATAGGTATACACATACCAGAATATAAAGTTAACATTAAAAAGAGAACTTCTGATAACATGTCTATTCTAGCAGCTGAAATGTCAGCTATTGTATTTGCTCTGCAATGGATAGAAGATGTTAAGCCCCCTAAAGCAGTCATTTGTTCAGACTCCATGTCATCCCTGGTACCCATACAAAGTGGTAATTCTTCATGCTGTCAGGATCTATTGGATGAAATTAATCACCTCTTATTTGTAATACCGTACATCAACAGAGAATAGTCATCCAGCTTGTATGGGTTCCTGCCCACAGTGGAGTGAAGGGCAATGAAGAAGCAGACAAGCTGGCAAAGGAAGCTGTCAAAAATGAAGAAGTCCAGCTGAATATTCCACTTAGTCGTACAGAAATCAAGGTATTAATCAAACATAAGGTAAATAAAATCTGGCAAGCAGATTGGGACAAGGAGAAGAAGGGAAGACATTTGTACAGCATACAAAAAGAAATATCAAGCAGCAAATCAAGTTACTCAGGAAGACAAGAAGAGGTATGGTTCACATGTACGGTATGAGAATAGGCCACACTGGATTAAATAGCAGCATACATATTATTCATAAGCATCCCACTGGCATGTGTGAGTTTTGTGGAGTTAGAGAAGATGTGGAGCATGTATTATTAAGATGTGTAAAATACTCAAGACAAAGACAAGGTCTTAAGAGAATAGTTGAAGCAGCCAAAAAGGTTATCTCTTTAGAGACCCTACTGGGGGAGCCTAGATCAAGGCATATCACTAATGCAGTAACAACTTTTATTAAAGACACTAAGATAGCTGATCGCCTTTAATCTTATCGTTGTTTTTTTTTTTTTTTAAATAATGTCCGCGTGATTACACCCCAGTCCAGTAGTTGGCAGTAATACACTATGTTTGTCAACTGCCATAAAACTTAACAGAAGAAGAAGAAGAATCAGCGCAACAGTGACTGTGACGTAGTCAGAGCGACAGAAAGCAGTGGAGGAGGCCTTGAAATTAAATAATTTTTCAAAATGCATATTAATTAATAAACAGGTTCTAGATATTAAGAAGTTTGGAGATAATGACCACAAGTTTGTAGTCTGTACCACATACACATTTTTTTCCAAGTGTTTTTCAAGGGTTTGCTTAAACTGTTTTTGAGAGTTTTTATTTAGTGGTGTTTGGTGAAATAATTTCCCTTAAATTTAAAATAACGGGAAAATAAGAAACAAAAAGTAATGTTTCAAAGCTGTTTATTAATTACACAAACTAGCCCATCCTTTTGGCTACGAGCAGAGCCAGCTGGTAGATCAGACTTTTGCCATAGCCGGTCGGCAAAACAGCGAAAACGTCCTTCTTGAAAAGGAATGAGCGGAGAGCCTCTTCCTGCTCATGTTTCAATGAAAACTCCAAGTCTAATTCTTCTAAAACTGATTCCAAAGCGGAGTCAAACGCGCGCTGTTCACTAGCCCGAAGCCATCTTTCCTGTTGCGCTTTCTCCAGTGTTGCGCAGCTTTGTCGTCACTCCTGCAAAAGCCCGCCCAAAGAATCCAAACAAAAACCTTGCGTTGTGATTGGCGGGCACGATTTGATGCCCGGGGTGTTTTTGTTTATATGGTGCGAGGCTAGACCCATTCGCTAGACAAAAAATATTTTTGGCCGCTAGGCGGTTGGGTCTAGTTTACTAAGCTAACAGTATGGGGTCATCATTGTCCTTTTTTTTTTCAAAACTTAACACATAATCTATTGGGGACAAAGGAGAAAGACACCCTCTTTTCCCACAGCCATGTCTCTGTAATGCATGCAGAATGTGGTTTTGCATTGCCTTGTTGAAATATCTCTGGGAAAGATGTCATCTTGAAGGCAGCATATGTTGCTCCAAAATCTCAATGTACTTTTCTGCATTAATGCTGCCATCACAGATGTGTAAGTTAGCTTTGCCAAGGGCACTGACACAATCCCATACCATGGCAGACCCTGGCTTTTGGACTTGTTGCTGGTAACAGTCTAGATGATCCTTTTTGTCTTTGGCCCTGACCACATGGAGTCCATTTCTTCCCCAAAAAATACCTGTAATACTGATTCATCTGACCACAGTAAACATTTCTTCTGTCTGATGGTCCATCCTAGATGCCTCTGAGCCCAGAGAAGTTGATGGCACTTCTGGACACAGTTAACATAAAGCTTTCTGTTTGCACAGTAAAGTTTATCTGGCATTTGCGGGTGTAACTCTGTATTGTAGTGCTTGACAAACATTTGGCAAAGTAATCCCAAGCCCATGTGGTTACATCAGCTATAGCTGAATGACGGCTCTTGATGCAGTGCCATCCGAGTGATCATACCGTAGATCACAGGTGTTCAGCTTGCTTGCGCCCTTGCCCTTTACCTATCAAAATTCCTCCAGATTCCTTGAATTGTTTAATGATATTATGCACTATATGGGGTGAGATATCTAAAGACCTTCATACCTTTCTTTGAGGAACTTTTTTGTTTTTAAATTCAATAATTTTCTCATGGATATGTTAACATACTGGAGATCCTCAGCCCATCTTTGCTCCTCAAAGACTAGGCCTTTCCTGGATATGGATTTTGTGCCAAATCATGATTACAATCACCTGATGACATTACCTGTTTCAAATCAAATAATTATATAACTGTTTTACTTCATTACTATCCCTAAATTGCCCCATCCCAACTTCTTTTGGAATGTGCTGCAGGCCCGAAATGCCAGAATGGATATATATATTAACAAATGAAATGAAGTTGACCAAATAAAGCATGAATTACCTTGGGTTCATACTGTCTGCAATGAAATAGAGGTCAATATAAATTTCTGAATCATTGCTTTCTTTTTTTATTTGCATTTTCCATACTATCCCAAATTTTTATGATTTGGGGTTGTAATTCCTGTCTGAGCAGTGTGCCTTTCATGCTTTTTCCCTCCATCTGAATGAGCATTTTTATATGTTTTAATTGGCTCCCAGTATCCTAATTTCATCTTCGATCTGGTTATTCTTTTGGCAATTACTGTGTCACACTGATGCATTGTATATTGTCACTGTGTTTTCAAGGTTATATTTCTAAGCATTATCATCATTTTTCTGAATCTGTGGCTTCGAATCTGTGGGAGCGATTCATCAAAACACAGCAAGACCATGTGCTCATATTTCTATATCTATCATCACAGGAACTAAGAGCTATAAACATACCAGGCTCCCACAACAGCTCTGAAATTTTGTAATAAAAGGCTGCAGTCTGCCTAATTTAACCTCTATAAAAAAACTCTACAGTGTGCTACTGGAGGATGAATATTAATTCAAATAACAAATCAGCAAAGGAAATAAGGACTTTTGTCAAAAGTTAACTAAATGATTGCTGAAAGCTATAATAGATGGACTTTTGCCAATTGGCAGTAAGCAGAGTTAAAATTTCCACAGTTTGTGGAGGTCCTAATCTTGGTTATCATCCTCCAAAACCACTTTGCAACCAAAGTATCTATTTTTAGCCTGGGTTTGAAGCTTTCATGCCATTGTTTGGTTCTAACATTGAGCTGATAAAGAGGCCTTTGTTAAAAGATCCATTTTCCAAGGAGACTTCTACCACACTCCATAACAGACAGCTTTATTAACAGTGACAGAGGGATCTTTTCCTAAAAATATAAGCTGGACCTCTCTAATAAATCATTTTGCATGGCCCTGATAAAGGAAAGGAACCATGAGGAATTAAAGTATCATGAAGAGAAACCACATGCTGGCAGCCAATGTGATGGGACTGGCACTGTCTTTGATTGAAAGAGCATGTTGTCTTTGAGTTCCTGCTTTGGTAAAGCTTAAATTATAGCGTCTCTGGAGTTTGAAAAATGTCTCCATTTAAAAAAAAAAACAGTAAGGGAGAAGAAAACTTCTGGTATATGAACAGAGTTCCACAAATGGGAGTTTTTCACAAAAGATTATCAACAGAGGGGTTACAAGAATTTCCCCTTGCATTTCAGGAACTGAGAATCTTCCATATCTTGTTGAAATAGATTCATTAAACACTGTAAACTTATAAAATAAAGGTACTAGATTGTACTTGATGTCTACCCCAAAGCATATTTAGTAGACAATAAGTTGGCAACTGTGGGAGAAAGAAAAATACAAGAAGCAATTTTCTTATGGAAGCCAGGATCTTTAATGATTATGAAACAAAATAATGCCTATTTTTGATTCAGATGAGAAAGCTCACATTCGTCTTTTGCAATTATTACAAATCACTTTCTCTATCTCCTTGCAGATCCATCCCTATGCTGCCATTCTTACCTCTCTCTCTCTGTCTGTTATTATGTTGCTCAGCCCTGTCCTGTATATATGATGGAAACTAGATGAAGGCCTGGAAGCATTCAGAAAAGCTCATTGCCGACATGCCAAGTCAGCCCCTGTGCTGATGTGGCTATGAGTGACATGTGAATTGCAGTTTGCGGTAATGATAATAAGAGTGCAAATCCAAGCCAGAAACTAAGCTTTTCAGCCATCACCCATTCGTATTTGGCACCATCTTAAAAGCTGTATGCTAGAACTATTTGAGAAGGCAAATAAAAATGACAAGCTAATTGTTAAAGAACTGCTGAAATTTCATGTGGTGTTTTAAAAGTGTTCGTGAAATGGTCAGACCTTTTTATTGTTCCATTTTAGTTTTTTTTAATCCTCTTTCCCCAAAACACATCCAGATATATAAACTACTCAATTTACTGGTGAACAGTTAAGCATACGAATAGCCATGTACAATACTGTACAACAGCTCCCAAATTTGAAACCCATACCCAATCCTCTGTTTGGGTGCCCGTCTGTTTGCAGCTGGCTAGTAATGGATTGTCTCACACACACACACACACACACACACACACACACACACACACACAGAAAGAGAGAGATCACACAGATCATCCATAACATTAAATCCAGGTTCCCCTTGTGCCACCAAAGTAGCTCTAACCCATCCAGGTATGGACTCCACAAGGTGTGCTGTGGTATCTGGCACCAAGACCTCTGAGTCCTGTAAGTTGCAAGGAGGGGCCTCAGACTTGTCCAGCACATCCCACAGATGCTCAATCAGAATGAGATCTGGAGAATTTGGAGGCCAAGTAAATACCTTGAGTGTTCCTTAAACCATTCCTGAACATTTTTTGCAGTGTGTCAGGGCACATTATCCTGCTGAAAGAGGCAACTGCCATTAGGGAATACTGTTGCCACAAAGGGGTGTACTTGGTCTGCAACACTGTTTAGGTAGGTGCTACGTGTCAAAGTAACATCCACTTGAATGCCAGGACCCAATGTTTCCTAGCAGAACATTGCCCTGAGCATCACACTGTCACCACCAGCTTAGCTTCTTCCTATAGACCCCTTTCACTGACGTCACCCGAAACCGGAAGTAAACAGACCCTGCGCCATATTGGAAGACCAACAAACTCGTGATTAGGGGGAAATAACGGCAGCGGTATGTGAACCCACGAGAATAAAGTGGAGTGGCAAACGACTTAAACAAACAAATCTGAGCTTTTTTATTTATGATTTATTGGCCCAACAGTAGACTTGAAAGAAACCTGTGTGAGACTTGGCAAAAAACTGTGGATATAATGGATAAGTCTGTGCATGATCTGCGGACACTTTGAGGTAAGCAAACGCAAGAAATTCAGATTTAAAACATGCTAAATTGGCCCCAAGTTGATAACTGTATGAGGAGCAAGCCTCCCAGACTTCTACAATTTAATAATAATAATAATAATAATAATAATAATTTAGGATGGTTTGGGGCTTGCTCGCTGCTGCCAGGTTGGTTGTTGAGTAGCCTGACTGTTTTTTTTTTTCTTGCGTGTGGTATCATTGTTGACGCGAGGTTGTTTTTTGAACATGCCAATGCAGACACGATTTCCCCTGATGAGTTATGACTTCAGACGCGATGCGTGTGTGGAGGTGTGGAGTCTGCGTGATATGTGCGTAAGATAGGCTTCTCATGTGTTTGGAGATCCGCGCTCTGAGACAAACGCAAGGCTTCTCATGTGTTTGGAGATCCGCGCTCTGCGACAAGCGCAAGGCTTCTCATGTGTTTGGAGATCCGTGCTCTGAGACAAGCGCAAGGCTTCTCATGTGTTTGGAGATCCGCGCTCTGAGACAAGCGCAAGGCTTCTCATGTGTTTGGAGATCCACGCTCTGAGACAAGCGCAAGGCTTCTCATGTGTTTGGAGATC
Organism: Neoarius graeffei; assembly: GCF_027579695.1. Lineage (NCBI taxonomy): Eukaryota > Metazoa > Chordata > Actinopteri > Siluriformes > Ariidae > Neoarius > Neoarius graeffei. The sequence continues at coordinate 31,227,815 of NC_083576.1, read as the reverse complement.
CGCACTCTGAGACAAGTGCAAGGCTTCTCATGTGTTTGGAGATCCACACTCCGAGACAAGCGCAAGCGCCCCAAGGGAAAAAAAGGGACCCCCCGAAAATATCGGCATAGTTCGAACACTGAGTGTAGGCACTGGGTGTAAACAACAAATAGTTTACAATGTCTGGGTAGCAAACAGATGGCAGAATTGGTGTCAGGTCCTCCTTATGTTTCCATTCTCCCTTGCCGCGAGTCTTATCATATGGGTCAAACCCATCAATCACAGCGAGTTTCTCCCCAGACCGTGCTCTTTCTGCAGCTGGTAATGTACTCACATAACCAGAATTATCATCCATCGTGTCACTTTACTCTCACTCGTACTTTGTTTTATATTGTGAGTGCATGTACTTGGTCTTCCAATATGGCACCTAACAAAATCTTGCGGCGCAGTGACATCATGTGAAAGGGGTCTATAGTGCATCCTGGTGCCATCTCATCCCAAGGTAAGTGACACACATGCACCCAGCCTTCCCAATGATATATAAGAAAACATGATTCATCTGACCAATCCACCTTCTTACATTGATACCTTGGTCCAGTTCTAATGCTTATGTGCCTATTGTAGGCACTTTCAATGGGAACATGAGTCAGCATGAGAACTATGACTGGTCTGCAGCTATGTAGCCCTATCTGCAGCAAACTGCAAAGCACTGTGTGTTCTGACACCTTTCTATCATAACCAGCATTAACTTTAACAACTTCTGTTATAGTAGCTGTTCTGTTGGATTGGACCAGACTGGCTAGCTTTCACTCCCTATGGGCATCAATGAGCCTTGGGTGCCCATGACCCTATTGCCAGTTGTCATTTCTTGGACCACTTTTGGTAGATACTAACAACTTCATACCAGGAACACCCCACAAGACCTGCTGTTTTGGAGATGTTCTAACCCAGTTGTCTTGCCAATACCATTTGGTGCTGGCCAAAGTTGCTCAGATCCTTGTGCTTGCCCATTTTTCCTGCCTCCAAACAAATCAACTTCAAGAATTGATTGCTCACTTGTGCCTAATATGTCCCACTCCTTGACAGCTGCCATTGTAATGAGACAATCAATGCTATTCACTTCTATAATTGGTTTTAATGTTATGGCTGATTGCTGTAATTATTCTACTCCTGTGTTCAGTCCTGAGATGCTGAAAAACAGAGAAAGCTCAAAAAACATATTACAACTTGTCATCTCAATGGTGAAATGTTCTGTGTATATTTTTCTGAGGTTGTGAGCTAACAATCACATAATGGGTATTTTCTCTCTGGATGACTTTTTGATGGTTTCCCTGTAAAGCCTGAAATTCATTAACAATTTGGGTTTGTTTTTTTTAATTCCAACTGCAGTCATTAACCAAACAATCACTGGTGGCCAGGCACACATAAGGAACCAAAGTGAGATAAGACTGTGGAAAATAATTTAGCCCTAGGGACATGGTTTAGCAAATAAGGCTTGATGATAATAGCCTACATGTAAGGGGGGGGAGGTGCACTCTAGCAGAACGATAGTCAATTCATGTTCACACAACAGAAATCACATTCACAAACAGAAGCAGTCAGTGATAATTCACAACACACTGCCTGGCAGAGACCTACAACCCATTCAGACATCCTCTCTCATTTCCATGCAGCTGTCAGCAGCCAAACTTCAAGATGCAAAAAATGGTGGATGCCATGTTTTGAATTTTAAATTGTGAGAGCCAAACTCTTGCACAAGCTTCAAGGAATGCCAGGTTCACCATGTGTGCACTGCCTCAGCTGTCTCCCTGGTCACCCTAATCTCCAGGAAAAACACACCCTATATATTTTAGATAGAATTTTAACTATACTCCAGTAACCCTTTATGTAAAAACATGTGTTTTTTATATTTAAAACATACTCATGTCATGTTAATAGACCCCTTGCACTAACATCACAAGTTAAGCAACCATTGTTACCCTAGTCCAGGGGGATAAGTGAACTTTGTTTACATACTGAAGACAAGTGATATTGAAGATGCCATGATGCCTGTAGTTTGAAGAAAACTACAGCTAAAAAAGCTTTACTACAGGATTACTTGGATAATCTAAGTCAGAAAGAAGCAAAGGATAGCTATTTGAAGAAATTAGTTTATTCGTGGTTATCATCTGTACAAAATTCCTCAAAATGATTAGTGACAATGTAGATTTGTGGCCTAGCGTTACTTACATAGATGTTGGAATGTACCTTCTCACTGCACTCTATTTTAATTTAAAAAAATAAAAAACGTCATTTGCTGGAAAAGAAGAGCAGAGAGGATTGAGAATCGAGCAGCCGTGGTTTGTTTACACTTGATACTAATTCTTGTATTGTCCTAGCAACTGCCACAAAGACACAGAAAAAGCCCAAAAATTCATGCTTACCTGGGGATAAATGATACAGGATTTATCTTGTGCATCAAGTTAAAGGATTTATCTTGTGCATCATTGTGCACACGGCATCAAGTTAAAAGGGATCAAATAAACATGTACTGAATAAAAATAAATTTTGGATCCCAGAGAAAACAACTGAATTAAAAAGGACTATGTACAGTCAAGTAAACAATTATCTACTAAAGAGAATGACTGAACTATAAACTTATTTAATATACATTGTTTCTGTAATACCAGAATTATTGATGTCAATTTTGCAAATAAAATGTATTAATATTAAATACTTCATAAAAATTACACATAGTTCTATTTGACAAGTGTTGACATGACCTACAATATTACATTCCACCAAAGAAAATTACTTGAAATATAATAGCAGTACTAAGTAGGTATGTTGTGTGATATATAAATAAAATCATGTCCAACAGTAAATGAAGGTATTGAGAAAATGAAACTTCAGTAAATGAAGTCCCATTTGAGAAAAAGAAAAAAAAAGTGTTGACACCACAAGCAGTGTTAAATCCAACTAAAGATGACTGAACCACATCAAGTACATTATGTAAACAAGGATAAGTGAAAATATTAATAAGTTATGAAGTTAAATTGAAAATCTTCCCAGTAATTTATAACAAGAATTTAAATCTTATTCTTTTTGAGTGTTCTTTGTGTACAAAGATGTTGCAGATTTGGCACTAGCTATAATATCACTGCTTGGGTAGCAGTTGTAGCACTCCTCATCACAGTTCATTTTAATTTGCAGACATGCAGTTAATGTGTCTGCAGCCATATTTTTCTGTACTCAGTACGAGTTTTCCTAACCAATGAAAAAGCCCTCTCACTATCTGCATTGCCTGGGAGGAGGAGGGGGTTTGGAGGGTAGGAGCAAAGAACTGGAGACCAAGGGTTTAAGCTGTGATACGTGAAAGGTGGGGTGAACACATTGCATGGTGAGTGGTAAAGCCAGTCTGACGGAACATGGGTTGATTCTTGCTGATGAGGAAAGGGCCTAGGTACCTGGGAGCCAGCTTGCGGGAGACAGTTCTGAGTGTCAGGTGGCATGTAGAGAGCATGACTCGTTGCCCCACCCAGTAGGTGGGCGCCTTAGAGTGGCGTTTGACAGCCTGCCTCTTGGATGCTAGGGTGGAGTGAATGAGTCTTCTCCAGGCCATTGCCCATGTCCTCCTGCAGCGGTGTATAAAGATCTGGGCTGAGGGTACGGTGACCTCCTCCTCCTGGCTGGGGAACAGTAGTGGTTGGTACTCTAGTGAGCACTAGAATGGAGAGAGAGACCTGTGGCAGAGGAAGGGAGAGTGTTATGTGCGTATTCGATCCAAGGTAAATACTTGATCCAAGAACTGGCATCCCTGGACGCCATGCACCTGAGTGCAACCTCCAAAGCCTGGTTTGCCTGTTCTGCTTGGCCGTTGATCTGTGAGTGGAAGCCTGAGGAGAGACTACAGGTGGCCCTGATGAGTTTGCAGAAAGCTCTCCAGAACTGTGCAGTGAACTGAGGACCCCAGTCAGAAACCATGTCATGTAGGCGGAAAATGTGGTGGATGAATAGTTCTGTGGTCTCTTTGGCTGAAGGGAGCTTGGGCAGAGGAACCAAATGAATGGTCTTAGAAAAATGGTCAACAACAGTGAGGATGCATGCGTTGCCACCTGAGTTGGGGAGTCCTGTGATGAAGTCCAGGTCGATGTGAGACCAAGGTCGATGTGGAGTTGGGAGGGGTCTTAGCAAGCCGGCAGGGGGTCAATTGGCTGTCTTGTTCTGGGAGCATGTGTCGCAGGCTGCCACGAACTCCTGGATGTCCTCCTTGATGAATGGCCACCAAAAGCGCTGCTGGATGAATGCCAGGGTTCGAGCAGCTCCCGGGTGACAAGCCAACTTGGAGCCATGACCCCACTGCAGCACCTAGGTTCATACAGAACAGGGAACAAACAGATGATTAGGTGGTATGTTGCTTGAGTTACCTTCACTGGGGTCCTGCTCCAGGGCCTTCTGCACAAGCATCTCAACTTCTAGAATGGCATATCCCACCAGGCAGTGTGGAGGAAGGATGGTCTTGGGTGGCTTGGACTCCTCTTGGTGGGAAGAGAACATCCTGGACAGGGCGTCGGGTTTGCCGTTCTTGGAGCCTGGGTAGTAGGAGAGCGTGAAGTTGAACCGGGAGAAGAGACCAATGGGCTTGACGGGAATTGAGACGTTTGGCAAACTTGAGGTACTCCAAATTTTTATGGTCAGTCCAGACTAGGAAGGGGAGATCTGACCCCTCGAGCCAGTGCCTCCACTCCTCCAAGGCTAGCTTGATGGCCAACAACTCTGTTGCCGATGTCATAATTACATTCAGCAGGGGACAGCCGGTGAGAGAAGGAGCACGGGTGGACCTTGTTATCGCTGGCCCTCTGGGAGAGAATGGCTCCGACCCCAGACTCGGAAGTGTTGACCTCCATGATGAACTGTTTGGTTGGGTATGGGAAGAATGGGTGTTGTGGTGAACTTGTGCTTGAGCATGGAGAAGGTTTTCTCTGCTTCCTCCCCCCATTTGAACAAGGTCTTAGTCAAGGTCAGGGCTGAGAGAGGTCTGGCCACCGTGCTGAAGTCGTGGATGAAGCACTTGTAGAAATTAGCAAATCCCAAGAAACGCTGGAGCTCTCATCGCAAAGATGGGGTAGGCCAGTCTGACTGCCTCAAGCTTGAGGGGGGTCCATCTGGATCCTAGCCAGGGAAATGATAAACCCCAGAAACGAGATAGTGCTCTGGTGAAATTCGCCCTTTTCTGCCTTGACAAACAGCTTGTTTTCTAGCAGGCATTGGAGGACCTGCCAGATGTGGCCCCAATGTTCCTCCAGGGAGTGAGAGATGATCAGGATGTCATCCAGGTACACAAAAACAAAGATGTTAAGAAAGTCCCTTAGGACGTCATTGACGAGTGCCTGGAAGACGAGTGCATGTTGGTCAGGCCAAAAGGGACCACAAGGTACTTGTAGTGGCCAGTGGTGGTGTTAAAGGCCATCTTCCACTCGTCCCCCTCCCTGATCCTGATGAGATAGTAGGCATTGCGCAAGTCCAACTTGGTGAATATCTTGGCTCCCTGGAGTAGTTCAAAGGCCGTAGTCATAAGCAGAAGGGGGTAGCGGTTCTTGACTGTGATGGCGTTGAGACCTCAATAGTCAATGCTGGGGCGGAGTGACTTGTCCTTTTCCATGAAGAAAAATCCCACCCCTGCTGGGGAGGAGGAAAGGCAGATGATCCCAGCTGCCAGAGACTTGGAGATGTACTTCTCTATGGCTTGCCTTTCAATGGGAGAAAGAGAGTAGAGTCGCCCTTTGGGTGGCGCCGTCCCAGGCAGGAGGTCGATTCCACAGTCATAAGGTCTGTGAGGAGGGAGGGACACTGCTTGGGTCTTGCTGAAAACAAATCTTAAGTCCAGGTATTCCAGAGGTATGAGAGAGAGGTTGGGAAACTCGCTGGCTGAAGGCTGCGGTGGTTTGGCGGGAGGCAGAGCGGAGTTCAGGCAGGAAGCTAGGCAGGAATGGCTCCAACCTAGGATGGTATTATCAGCTCAGTTTAGGTGAGGGTTGTGTTGCGCTAACTAGGGTAATCCTAGGATGATGGGTACGTGGGGGTTGTTCATGACGTGGAGTTGGATGGTTTCAGAGTGGTTGCCGGAAATCCTCAGGGTGAGCGGGGCGGTAAGGTGGGTGATGGTGGTCAAGCTGGTGCCATGGAGTGTCAGGACCGTGAGAGGGACGTCAAGGGCGAGTAGTGGAATTCCCAGATGCTTGGCGGTGGCGGAGCAGATCAGGTTCCTGTCCACCCCGAGTCAACAAGGGCCTGGAGATGGTGATGCTGGTTGTCGTGGAGGACGATGACAGGGAGTAATGGTTGATCAGTGGGGGGCTGTTTCTGAGTAGGAGAGCATGAAGTTCCTTTTGTTCCTGTTTCACCAGGGCCCCTCAATTAACTGGTGGTCTTGTTCCCTTTAGTGGGCAGGCTCAGCAGATGAGTCCTCACTGACCGCAGTAGAAACAGGCCCCTGTGCTCCGCTGGCGCTGTCATTCCTCCGCTGACACCTGTACCTGGTCTACCTGCATGGGTCCAACAGACGAGACGGGAGGTGGAGAGGAGGTGAAGCTGGGGCGGGTTTTCTCTCTCTCCTCCATTGCTGGAACCAGGTGTTGATATGGTCAGCAAGGTCCATGAGACTGGAAAGGTCCGATGGCAGTTCCCGCAACCAGTTCATCCTTAATGGCGTCGGACAAGCCATGCAGGAGCACGTCGACCTGGGCGCTCTTGTTCCAACCGCACAATGCCACCAAAGTCCGGAACTCGATGACATAGTCCAAGGTAGACCAGGACCCCTGCCGCAGCTCCATGAGCTCTCTAGCCGCCTCCCGGCCTGACAGAGAGCAGCTGAAAGTTTGCCTCATCTCCTTGGAGAAATCCTTGAAACAGGAACAAAAGGGTGCATCGGCATCCCAGACCACTGTTCCCCACTCTCTGGCCTTGCCGGTGAGGAGTGCGATTGTATATGCTACCCGGGAGCATTCTGTGGGGAAGGCCAGAGGTTGCAGCTCTTGGATCAAAGAGCATTGAGATAGGAGCGATCTTCAAGTACCTGGTTCTCCATCATAGGGCTGAGGCACTGGAAGTCTGGGTTCGCAGAGAGGACCTGAAGTAGGAGACTGCTGGGCAAGGGTAGGCACAGCTTGATAGCGCTGCATCTGTGTGGTGAGGAGATTGAGTGAGTTGGACAGGGTGGCAAGGTTCTGGGTGATCTGCTGGAGGTCTTGTTGATGGGTCCTGAGGAGAGTCCCTTGCTGCTGGATGCCCGTTCTCAGATGGGTGAGTTCCGCTGGATCCATGTTGGCCAGAATGTACTGTTAGGGGTGCTGGAGGTGTGGTGAGATAAGGATCCACAAGCAGAACGCAGACAGTAATCCAATAAATACCGTAAGGTGCTTTAATCCAGGGAAAAGGGCATGGCAAAAATGGGACAAAAACAAATAGCAAAAATAGTCCAGGTAAAAAGAAACAAAAACTTGACAAACACATGAGACAGACAAGGACAAAAATGCTAGAGCAAAAAAACATAAACAAGAAAAAACCCTAAGTGCAAAAACCATGAACTAGAAAAAACCCTTAATGCAAAAACCATGAACTAGAAAAAAAAAATAGCTTGAGCAAAAACCATGAACTGCAATGAAGGTACAGAGCCAGCTAGAATAGCGAAACAAGACATTCTGGCAAAGTCAGGGTCTGAGAACGGCTTATTTATACACAGCAGAGAGAACCAGGAAGTGAAATACAGGCTAGATGGAATTCCCGTCCCGGATCCGGATTAGCGCTGATCTGGAGATAAGTAATCTCCGGAGTGGAAGTCCGGGGTGGAGCATGACACAAACAGTAAAAACTTTTTTTAAAAAACACACAAATGCTGACCTGTGCAGTCTTTGAATCGGGAAACATTTATTTTTTCACTAGCTGCGAAAAATGGTCTGCCACAGTCGGGGGGGATGTTGTGTTCCACGAGAAATTGGCAGAACATAACTTCTGCAGCCATCACAGAAATCTGGGCAGTCCGAGCCGATATACTTAAATGACAGAGAAAACCACGTGCAACTATAAAACCACATAAATCAAAAATAGCTCCATTTCATTGGGCATGTGTGTTTGAAAAAATAAATGGTGGATGCTAAGAAAATGTTCTTGGAATAACGGAAAAAATCTCTAATACAAAACGTAATTTTCCCATATAAAAATCAGTGTATGCCATATTAGCCAAAAAATTGCATTTTCCTGTACAAAATATGGGGAAACCGTATAACTTGACATGTATGCTTTAACCTAGCCAAATATAAAAAGTTGTATGCCTCCATGCTCTTCCAGATTTTCATCTGTTTGTCCGTGTAGAATGATGTCTGTAGTGCCAGGTAGCTTGAGGTGTTGAGGATGTGGATGATTTTTCAAATCACTGGAAAAATCCTTCTTTACTAGTGTGTAAGGATCTATTCCATTTCAAAGAGCAACTTTCTGAAGGTATCTTGACTGTGCATTGGCCTCTAAACTGTGAAAACAGTCAGAGACAGTTTCACTAGCTCTTTGTCCAATGTCAGCTAAATTGGTCTGCCTGACCACCATTTCATTCACTGGAATTAAACGCGCAAACAAAAGTCATGCGACTGAATACAACCTACATTCTATTCCAGGTTAACCACTCACAAAGGATGACCAAAAAACCTTTAACTCTGTGGATTGTCAGTGAAAAAAATGCCAAGATTGTGGCCGAACACTGCAACTGTATGGCAGGCCTTGGAGAGAGCTGTTCTCCCATAGCATCATTGTTGTGGGCTATCGAATCTGGAGTGAAACAAAGGGACTCACTGACAGTTACAGATAAAAAGGTGTACTGGATTCTTCCTACTGCTGTGAAAAAAATCTCCTATTCCCAGATCAGAGATATTTCCTTTCTAAATAAATGTCCAAGTCAAGTTCCTAAGCCACAATCAGAAGTTCAAGACAAAGTTCCAGGGAGATGGTAATACCTTTTATCTTTTTCTCTCTTTGAATGATTGGAACAACCAAAAACAGTGCAAAATGAGCCATATTTTGGACAGATTAAACCTTGCTTACAGGAAAAACAGTGGCTGGTTGTCCCCCAGGAGAAATTATCACGTGATGCATGAAATCACGCATAAGGGGTCTATACTGGAATCAGTGTCTAACTACAAGTGCCATAACACCATGCGGCCTACAGACATGGCGATCAACATAGCCAGTGGGTTACTGCCACACCACCCTTATGACTATGCCATCAAGCTCCTGGCAGGAAGCAGACCCTCTTGTTGCCATTTATCTCTTATCTGTCAAGAAGACTCAAACCATGGATGAGTACATCGAGGAGGCTCTGAGTCAGGGTTACGGTATATTCATTCCTTGATGTCACCAGTATCTGAAGGCTTCTTGTCATTGGAGAAGAAAGGAGGCGGCCTACAGTCTTGCAAAAAGTATAGAGATCTAAACCAAGTCACTGTTAATAGCATTTCTTTGATACATCATTGGCCCAGAAGGGTGTTTATGGACCAGGACAAAGTCACTGCCATTACAAACTTGCCCATTCCCACAACAATCAAGGATCTGTAGCAGCTTCTAGGATTTGCCAACTTTTATAAGAGACTCATCTGAGACTTCAGCATCACAGATCATCCCTCACAGCCTTGCCGAAGAAGTGACTAAAAAGGTTGAAGTGTAAATATGACATCAGCAACAGGGAACTCCTCACTGTGAAGCTTGCATTGGAAGAATCATCCATTCACAATTTTCACAGATCATAAGTACCTCAAGCATATTAAGTCAGTCAAGAGACTGGGCAAGCTGGGCCCTATTCTTTGCCAGGTTTGACTTCACCATCTCATATCAAACTGGGTTGAAGTACACCAAAGCTCTTGCCTGCATATATCCATCCCCAGAGAAACCTCTGAAGAATGCATTATTCCACAGTTATGCTTTGTAGAGGCTATAACCTGGAATATTGCTTGAAAAACACACCAAAGGTGATAACTCCTACACAGTACCCAATAGGGAAAAGCCATGTGTCCTTTCATCTCCATGATAAACTGATCACATGAGCTCTCACCTCCTCTACTATGGGACACCCTGACACTTGCAGAATACATCAACTACAAAATTGCAAATACCAGTGGTCCCACATGCTCCAAGACATCCACAGGTTCATCTCTTCCTGTACCACCTGTGCCCAAGCCAAAGTAACTCACACTCTGTCCACAGGACATCTATTCCCTCTACCTACTCCACAGAGACTATGGTCACACCTAGCTATTAACTAGATCTCCCCACAGATTTCCCCTCATCACAGAACAACACTGTCATCATGGTGAATATTTACCATTTGTTAAAGACCCTTCATCTGCAGTCTGCCTTTGAAATGGTGGCATTCATCTTCAATCACATGTTTAGGTACTTTGGTATTTCAGAGGACATAGTGTGTGGCCAGGAAGCTGAGTTCATGTCTCAGGAGGATTCATGGAGAAACTTGGAATATCAGTGATCCTCATGTCAAGAAATCACCCCAGGCTAATGGTCAAGTAGAGAAAGCCAAACAAGAAATAGGATGCTTTTGTGAAGAATCTGTGCTAACAATCAGGAGGAGCGAGCACAAAACCTACCATGGGCAGAATATGTGCAAATTCCCTCCAAACACTTAGCAACCAAGCTCACACCCTTCAAATGCACTCTTGGATACTATCCATTATTATTCCTGTGGAACCCCAACCCTACTGACTCACCCACAATGGATGACTAGTAGAGTGATCATGTATGGGAACAGGCCTACCAACACACTGAATATACGGCCCAAGTAACCAAAGAATTCAAAGATCAATGCAGAAGAGAGAACTCCCCACTACAAAACAGGCAACTGGGTATGGGTGTCAACTAAATATCTTTGCGGTATCGAAGGATGCAGAAAATTATCACATGGCTTCAGAGTCCCATTCAAGATACTTCAGAAAATAAACAAACAGTTACATACAAACTGAATCATAACTGCCATGCCACAACTACCTAGCCCTGTTACTCCATGTCTCCTGACTAAAGACAGTAATACCAGGGCCTGTTGCAGAAGGCATCCCCCTCTGCTCCCCCATTGCTCCTCAACACTGAAGGACAACCAGTGGTGAAAGAAATTCTAGACTCACATTGGAGAGAAGGTAAACTTCAATACCTCATATAATGGGAGAGCTACAGACCTGAGGACAGGTGTTGGGTTTTGGCCCATGATGTGCTCAATCCTATATCATGCATGTAACCTGAATTTCCCAGGCCATAATCCAGGGAGAGGTCCAAAAAAAACCTCTATTCCCAGTGGTAGCATTTCTGGGGAATGGTTCTCTCATGTCAGTGCTGGAACAGGCAACTGCCATAACACTGTGTGGTCTGCTGTAACACTGTGTGGTCTACAACACACATTCAAACTCACCTGAGTACTGATTACGAACACTTGGACTCAAATGCACAGCCACAGTATTTAAAGGGTCTCATCCCACTCACTCATTGTATGCTCTGTGGTTGCAAGCCAGTCATTACCAAAGTATATTATTATATACTTTCAGGTTTTGATCTTGTTTCTGGATTTCTCATTTTTGCTCTTGCCTAGCCCAGTGAATATTGTTTGTACATCACCTGACCTTAGCCTATTCTTTGACCCTATTTTTGCTTCACATATAGGATTTGTTTGCGAGCTTTAATAATAAAGCTTTTGTGTACCTGCATCTGGATCCATATCTGCAGCCTGACATCATGCATTTCTTTTCCACTATTACAGTGTCCACAAATAATAATGCATTAATCCCAGTATGTGACAGTATGTGTAAATTTAAATAATTCAGTTTCAAGACCCAGTGGTTTCCTGCTGAAAGTCTATGCTTCATGTTGTCTTATTTACTTATCTCTCTTATTTGAGAAAAGGCCCGGTCCCACTGGCCGATGGACACAAAACGTATGCAAAAAGGACACAGCGGACGAGCAAAATTTCGGGGGTGGCTCTATCCGTTTTCATCTGCTCCAGAAATGGACAAAATTGGCGAAAATTTGCGAAAACAGAACGGAAAAGAACGGACGTGGGTAGTATATAGCGGGGATGTTAAACGCATGTTTATAGGAAGCCTAGCAGATGAAAGCGGATGGAAGTGGATGACAGCTCCGAAGGGGTTACCGGTGATAACTGAGAAGCGGACGCATAGCAGAAAGAGCGGATGCATAGCAGATGAAGGGGATGCATCACATACGCCTAACGGAAACAAAGGGGATGTTGCGCGGATGTATATCGGATGCAGACCGTTCACTGCACATGCGGGGGGTATGAATTGCGTCTGCTCCGTGGATATAAAGGGATGCAGCACGCACGCCGTCAGCATAAAGCGGAAAGACGTGCTGGCGGCTACATCGAGAGATCCAGATGATTTTCTCCCCCTTTTTATACAAAATATCGATTGTCCGCTAGGTGTCCTTCTACATACTCTAGACATACTCCAGACATCCTAAATATACGAGATACATCCCAGATATAAACGCTTTGTCCGTTTTGAATACTTTATATACGAGATGCATACGCTTACATCCATTCTATTTCCGTGCTACTAACGATGAATAGACGTTTCATGTACCTTATCTTTCCTCCCTCTTTCCGTTTTCAGCTGCAGCGGATGTGAGTTGCGAGGATGCCCAGAGGATGCAGAGAGGATACAGCAGACGTTTAACGGATGATGACGGACATAGAACGTTTGTTGCTCGTATATGTCGCGGATTTACATCGTACACGGCGGAAAGTTCATCCGTTCTAAAAGTTTTGTGCAGCTCAAAACTTTTTGCGCGGATGAAATCACAGTGGACGGATGCTCGATGGATAGAGCGTATGAAGCACGTATGCAATGAGTACACAACGGATGCATAGCGTTTTCCAACGGATGGCAAAGATTTTTTTACGTTTTACATCCTCTTTGCATCCGTAAGTGCAGTGGGACCGGGCCTTAACAGGGCTTAATAGAGAGCTGAACCTCATACTTTTACAAGCACTGGGAAATATGCTCATTCTTCCAGTGTGCACATAAAATGAAAACTATCCCTAAGGTATCACTTAATCTTTGCCTTCAGCAGATTTATTTTCTCTTACCACAGTCTCCATTAATTCTTGGAGTGCTAGGCCATTAAATATTTTGGACACAATGAAACTAAATTCAGTTCAAAGCAGACCTGCACATTATTGTTCTGGGTGAATTACTATATAAATTACTTTTGATAACTAGAGATAAATTTCCCCTTTTCCTTACATAGTAATCATCTTGTTAATGTTACATAAAGCTCTAAGCTCCAAAAGAAGAGCTAAGCTATATGTTTTACTCAGCCAATAGTGGCTGGGTTGAGTAAATGGTAAATCAAATTGCATGTCTTTTGTTATATTAATAATGATACAGCACATTTCATTCTCCTTCCATTTCACCTCTTGAACTAGTATATACTCAGCTTTCACTGACTTAAATGTTTTGATGCCCAGTAGGGCTATACGTGGTGGAGGTGGAATGCACTAAATGGTAGACAGTTAAAACAAATGGTGCATGGGCAAAATAGTACTTTGGACCAGACTCAATGAACAATCAAAGAAGCATAAGCAATTGTCCATGGGCTCAAGTTGGATGCCATGGTCAATTAAGTCTTAGGCAGAGCTGCAATACTTAATATTCCGCTTCTTTGAGGCAGGCTTTAAAAATGAGCAAAGTCTTTTTAATTATCATTTTGTTGCTCACTATAGTACCATAAAAGAGGCTGTATTCAACATTAATGTCTCAATAACAACATTTCATAGAGGGCTCTGATGAAGAGCAGATGTGGCCTTTACTGACGATTCTCTTGATGAAATGATGCCATAGACCAGATCATAAGAATTTGTCACCCCTTAATTGCACATCTTCCATGGTGAGTTTGGTTTTTTTTAATTGCTTTCTTCTTTTTTTGGCCCATTCTGATTTTTTAATCCTTTCTTTTCTTTCCGTCTGTCCTTTCATCTGATCTGATGTCACCTATGAGAAACACATTTACCTAGAATGCATGAGGGGATGTTTAAAACTCAGATCTGTTGCATTATTAAAATCATATGGATAGTGTGGCGTGGATGCCAATGTGCATGTCAAATACAGACAAGCTCAAGACAACAGGCACATAATATGAGTCAGTCAGTGGCAACTTACTGCAGGAATGCTACCTCTAAATGCTGAACATTTAGAAAGAAAACATACACAGGAAAACACAGCTTCTGAGAACCTAGGCTGCGCCAGAGGTTCCCGTGCTAGCCTGCGCTTGAGGTGAATGGAGTATGACACAAGAATGTTGTGTGGCAAATACCAGAACCTGTGGGCTGCCCTGTTGGAAATAGGCAAATTATGCCAGGATAGATTTTCTGACACCCTTTACTTATCTCCTGCATAAAAGGAGATGAGAGACCTAGGCTGCTCTTCAGGGTCATGGCTATCCACACCACATACAAGGTGTCTCAAAAAAGCATCTGCATTCTGCTCTGTGTCAGTTGAAGCTCTAAAATAAACCAGCAAGGGAGAAGTCGTTCCCAATTAGTGGCAACTTTAGCTGGCCTGCTTAGCACTGCTGTCTACAATTACCCTCCTGGTATGGCACCACGCTTGTGCTCTACGGTGCTTGCCAATGTTTACAGAGAGAAACTTCATGCATAAGCTCTGATTTCCTGCCATTCTCTCAGACTTTGTGGCTGACATGGAAGCAAACTAATAAAATAAGCAATTAGTAAAAATGGCATGAGATGAAAGGAATTAACTGATATGCTGTATCTACAGTACACTCTATGACTTTTTAAAGCAGCAACAGCTTCATACACCAGCTGGAAGGACACCAACATATTCACTGACAACTGATTAGATTTCAGTTTGTGCACTGTGCTCTCCATACTCCCTTTTCAACTCATGAGAGAAGCAAGGGATTGTGTTTATCGTTATTTTCAAACACAGTTTAGGGAATTCTATTTTATGCCTTTCATTTAACAAGCAATCAGTCATTCGTGGTGCATTTCCCTTAAATGTTTACTTTGTCCTCCTGACTGATTGTATGAAGTTCTGCACCTCAGCGTATATGTAACTTAACACAGATCAGCCCAGGATGGCCAAGTTTCCATCAAGCTTTGGGAATTTCGTCAGTTTGACTTCATAACAGTTCACCTCCCAGAAGACTGGGAGACATCAGGATATTGTTGGCTGAATTCATCCACAACTTGTCTATTGGATGCTGAACATCATCTCTGTTTTGTCGACTTGAAACTCCGTTTGATCAATCAGAAGTGTCATGGAGTTAAACTGAACCCGTAAACAAGTTTTAATACTTAGCCTAAAGTCAAAACGCAAGCTTCTTATTTGCGTGACATTTTTATTTAAGAAATATGGACTTCCTAACCATTTTCATATGTAATAATTTTCAGTGGCGTGACTATTGTAATAACCTTTCGACTGATTTAATTCAATTACATTGAATAATAAACACTAGTAACGTCACACGCCCCGGGAAAAAAAAAGCGGAGATGAAATAGCGATGTGGGATATTTTATTCAGGTGGCTTTCACAATAACAGTTTATTTAAAAAAAATTAAAAAATAAAATAAAATAAAATAAAACATCTTTGTCACAATAAGAATTACGGAATAAATTCGGCCAGAATCGATGGAGAAACCTAACTGAGGTGACAAGAAAGGAACAAATTACCTGAGCTGATTTGTGGTTATGGCCAACCAAACCAACGTATAAACACAGTCATCTTTTCCCGTCCGCCAGCCGTTTAGTTTCTAGGATGAAAACATTTTAATAAGTTGTCCTTAAATTGTGTTTACTATTATTTGTGTATACAACGGATCCATTTCACGTCACGCGGTAATTTAATAATCCTAACTTGTCATTACGACCAGTTTCACAATGTTTCCAAACTCACTGATAGTTTTGGCGTTATGGGAAGCAGGCAGGACTCGCTTCAGAAGCCTTGATTTTACGGAAAGCCCCAAATTGTTAGAGGAAATGTTAGCTTTAACCGAAGCAGTGAGTTTCACGGAGGTAGTTTAATAAATGCGCGCCTCCAGATGGTAATATTTAGTAAGACTAAAACATTTCTTGATGTATTTTTCCTTCTTCCTCTGAATAAATTATATTATGCTCCTTTAATTAGAACATAATGAAAGCGGCACCAGGATAGTATTCAAAGGCAATAACTAAAATCTGGTAAGGTAGAAGTAACTTCATAAACTGGGGGGGGGGGGGGGGGGGGGGGGGAGGAACAGTGTGTGTGTGTGTGTGTGGGTGGGGGGGGGGGTTATTACTTGTTCTATGTTTTATAAATATTTTCGTGCATTTACTCATTTGTAGCAAATATAGCTTTCGGGAAATGTAAAGAAAGTTATATAAGCGGGCAAGAATAATTCTAAAATCGGAATTAAATATAAAGCAAAGCAAAAATAAATTTGATTTTATTCAGTCATAATAATATCACTAATGGATCTGGATATACGCTATAATAATAATAATAATAATAATAATAATAATAATAATAATAATAATAATAATAATAATAGTCGTAGTAGTAGAAGGAGTAGAAGAAGAAGAAGAAAAGAAGAAGAAGAAGAAGAGCCTGTATATATCCGAAATAAGGGATTTATTTATTTAGGCCAAGATATTTTTAAGTCATCCATCATGATGGACATATTATACACGCACGCTGTAAAACTGCACAGGTGGGATGAAATCGCCCGTTTAAAATTCTTTGCGCAAATCAATGACAATAAGCCGGAAGACATTTTCTTCGGTCCATAAATTGTACAGACCATGCTCTGACCGACTTTGCTGAAAGAAATTGCTTTGCTGTCACTTGTTCTTTGGGAAGTTGTCGTTGTTCTGCCCTTCCTCTGCGCCCCTCTTGGTGCCTCCCAGTTTAGGAGCTGAATGTAAAGTGGGTGGGAAGTGTAGTGTGCGTGGAAGTGGACGCAACTAAAGCTGCAAAATGATTTAAACGTAGGCGCTCACGAGACAGGCGCTTGAAATAAAAGCCTCTTAAAATAGCAAGGGAAGTTGATTCAAGCTCCTACAGTTGGTCGAAGTGGACGACCATGCAAAGTGGGCGTGAAGCCGGGGAGAGAGTTTCGGTCGCCTGTCCGCGTGCACAGGGCCTGAGCCGAAGGGCGCACGCTTTCTCTGTGGAGGCTTTGGTGGGGAAAAGCTGCAAGAGGATGAAAGTGGAAAGGGCGAAGGATGAGAAGACAGAGGCAAGTGACTGCGACTTGGACACATCGACTGGGACTGTCGTGGATGAAGCAGAGGACAGCGGTGAGCGTGTTCTCATCTTCACTGTGTGTGTTTGCGCACTGACTATCAGCAGGACCGGTGATGCTGGCTAACTCAGCCTTTCTGCGGGTATAGTCGCAAGGCAATTTTACTGCAGTCCCATCTAATCACTGGGACTGTCAACACACACACACACACACACACACACACACACACACACACACACATTTAGAGTTAATATGTAGGCCAAATGTAGATAGCCTATATACTACAGTCTCAGTTGCGCATTCTATTTTAATACAATGATAAGTGTGTGTGCGTGTGTGTGTGCGGCGCGCGCGTGCGTGCGTGTAAAAGATCCTTCAACATATCAACCTTCACTTTTAAAACTTTTCATATTTATCTTAATAAGCTGATCTCTTTTTCAGCGATACTCAAATTTCTATTAATATACTGATTTATGTTGGGCAGCGTATCAAATCGAGAAAACTCTTGAGACCACAAGCAAATCCGATGAGGACAAAACCGACCGGGACGCACAGATTCAAGTGGAACTGCAAGGATCCGATCTATGGAGCAGATTTCACGAGATTGGAACAGAGATGATAATCACCAAAGCGGGCAGGTGGGGCAGTTATTTGCTTATATTGTTTAACAGACTATCAGTGATTCCAAGAGAATAAATAATTTAACTTATTGAAATAAAAGTAAAATAAAGTAGACGAATAACTAGTTGTTTAGTTCTATTTTATATTGAAGCTGAACATATTTTAGATTTTGTCTGAATTTTTTTCTCTGGACATAATGTAATGTACCACATGGGAAATTAAGTTATATCCTATTCAGACACATGCTGTAAATGTTATAATTGCTGCAAAGCTGAAAATGAACTAAGCTACTTCATCAGGCGAATGTTTCCATCAATCCGAGTGAAAGTGAGGAATCTGGACCCATTGAAACAATACTGCATCGCCATGGACATCAAGCTCGTGGATTCAAAGAGATACAGGTACAAGGCTGAGATTCAAGATACTATAAGATTTTAAGCTTACAGCTTAAAATGATTAATAATAATAATAATATAATAATAATAATAATAATAATAATAGCAGTAGGGAAATTTTGAGAATATAAGCTCAAATCAGGTAAAAGAACAACGTGTCATTTGGAGTTTAAAGAGATAATAGTGGACATCTCCAAAACGCATCCGAAATAAACAAATGTTTAATTAATTTTCGATATATACGTTGTCTAACTGCTTATGTAGCTACAGCAAATAAAAGGTAGAAACAAGCATAATGGCCTGAATTAAGTAGAATACGCAACACACAGCAGATTTCGTTTCTGAGCACTCATTCACACAAACAGAAGAATTTATTTAAAAAAAAGTTTATTTGCAATTTTAACGAATATAAAATGACCTAAAATTGGAAATAGGATTCAAGTTCATTTTAAAAATTAGCTGACGGGGAAAGAATTATATTCAACACTTTAAGACGTCTATAATTGAAATTGATTTGTTGTATTAGGCTAAATACTGGAGGAATGTTTACAGAAATTGCATGTACCTTAAATAATATGTTGTGAAGTTACTCACTTAAAAAAAAAGAAATGCGTAGGTATGTGTATCACAGTTCCCAGTGGATGGTGGCTGGAAACACTGATCACTCGTGCATCACCCCGCGACTGTACATCCACCCGGACTCGCCATGCTCCGGAGAGACGTGGATGCGCCAAGTGATCAGCTTCGACCGGGTGAAATTAACAAACAACGAGATGGACGATAAGGGCCATGTGAGTTGCACGGATTGTACAACATTGTGCAAAATAGATAGATTTATTTAACAGAGATCCTCCAGTCAAATCTATCACATTTTACGCTTCATGCGTTTGGAATGGATGCATGCATGTCTGCATACCTAGAGGAGAGCCAGTATTAACAATTTTAATGTTAGTTAATTTAACTTACGACTGTTTAACTTACAAATTCATACTTCTTACATAAGCTCATGCATGTTTGTTATTTTTATCAAATGCATGTTTACGCATATCATCCGCGACTCGCCTGTCATTACTGCTATAAGTGGAAGCGTAGTCTATCAAGTTAAATTATAAGTTAGGACTAAACTGTATAGAACTAACCTGATAAGCAATATAAGCACTACCTTTTGTGGAGGTGTAAATTGTTAGAGAACAGTGGGTGCGTAATGACGAAATTAAAGAAAGTTACGGGTTCTTCCACTGAAACCGTCTTTAAACCATTGAGTAATCCTGTCTTCCAATAGGAAAATGAGCGCATGCTCCACTCATTCATATTGAATCCTAACGCGTTTTGTTTTGAGGACAGCAAATAGGCTTTATTGGAGTTAAGGACCTGTTTATCTCGAGTTCAGTTCTAGCAAGATCAGAGGCAGTGATTAGCAGCTGAATGGCAGACCGTTTGTCACTTTTCTTCCTCAAAATGCTTTACACACTGTGGCCGAGTTACTTAAACAGGGGCTCCCCAGTTTACACATCTGTATCTTCATGTTTTTCTCGGAGTTTAATATGACCATTCTGTAGCCTAAATATCGATCCACAGCAAGTGCCAACTTTTCACACACCAGCTGCTCTTGCGCGCTTAATCTTCAAGTGTGGCTACAGTCAATCAGAGTGCGAATTACCCCACCATAATTGGGGGGTACCATCATGGTCCACTATCATATCAATCCCCCCCCCCCCCCCCCCCCCCCGTCCCGTCTCGTCTATGGAAGTCCGTGTCAGTAACTCAACACAATAACTCTGAACAATAATGTTTAATGTCATTAAGAAGCATGACAAACCATACAGTACTACCACAGAAGAAAAACAGCAGTACAACCTGATAACCTTCTTTGTCAGAACAAACTGGGTATCAACACTACAAATGAGTCACATACAGTACATACACACATGCAGAACAGTCCTGCTGAATGTCTTGCTCTCTTTCGTCCTGCTGTGCCTCTCCTGTCTGCTGGGAACCCATTTTCTTTATTCACATGAACAGTGTATAAAACCTAACTGCACCTACACTTGTACTGTAATTGTCTGTAGATCTTAGTGCTAATATTTACTACTTACTCTTTTAGCACCAAAAAAATGCCTGATGTCTGGCCCTTTTCTTTTCCTCATGTTTGGCCTACTGTCTCTGTGAATAAAATCAAACAGGGTACTCAGGTGAAACTATGACTATCTTAAAAATAATACAAAAGGAATGTAAGTAAAAACAATAGAAAGCAAATTAAAATACTAGCATATGTACTAGGCTATTTTGCCTAGGCTTGCCTACTACCTGGCTCTTTTTATGTTGCCCCCAGAGGTTCTGATTGTAATTTTACATAGGCTTAGCTAGGCCTACATCAGAACTTCTTGTGCCTGATCTCACACACAGGATGGGCCTATGTGCCAAATGAATTTCAGAAGGGCACAATTTATTCATGATAAAATGAGAATGGAAACATATGGAGTTCTTCTCCTTTGAAATGAGAATCGTTTCTATACCACACTGTAATAAGCTTGATTTAAATAGAGACTTAGCTTTGCTAACTAACGTTGGTAACTAACGTTAACGTCCGTCCACTGTAGCCTATACTGGCCTCAGTGGGTAAGTAATTCAACATATAAAGACGTGACATGAGCTGAAAGAAGAACAAATCACTTTAATAAATGAAAGTTGTAAAATAACACATTTTCAACAGGCTAAAAGTTGGTTAGCAACTAACATTACCAATGCACGTCTTCTGCTGCAAACCATATATTGTATAAATTGCTGCAAACCCATGGACTGTATCTGAGGAATCCACTGAATACGGTGTGGACTAAGCTGTTGCTTCTAGCGCGTTCTAGCGCTGCGGTGACTAAAAATGGTACGGTCCATAATAGGGGTGTCTGTCTGAAATCGATTTACATTAAAATGTTCCTACAATAAGAATGCTGAATGGAAGTTGGTTTGAATTATATATTCCTTTTCACAATATCAGAAAAAAATATCGGACCCCCCAAAAACTTATATTTTTGTCTCTTTGGGGGGTACTGGGTCTTCATTAGGGGGTATAGTACCCCCCAGTACCCCCCGTAATTCGAACTATGCAGTCAATGCTTCTGCGTCAACTGTTCTCTTTCCATGGGATGCTTTTATTCGATACACGCAATGGCTTCCGCTAAATTCCATACGTGTCCATTTTTTTTTTTTTCATTCAGATCATCCTTCAGTCCATGCACAAGTACAAACCGCGCGTGCACATAGTTGTACACGAGCCATCTGTGGACATGTTGCAAATCGCTGCGCTCCCGACTGAAGGCGTCTGCACTTTCTCCTTCCCCGAGACCCAATTCATAACCGTGACAGCCTACCAAAACCAGCAGGTAAATGACCACTTTTCAATTAATTCTCAAAACAAACTGATCTTTTGAATTAAAAAAAAAATCCCAGTTCGAGTTCATTTGAAATGTCCTAGGAATGTTAAGCCTTTGTTCATCACATGTATATTAGAGCACAGTGAAAACCTTTCTCTGCATTTTACCAATCTGAAACAGTAAACAAATACATATTCAGTACAGTGGGCACAAATTGGGGGTTAGGTGCTCTGCTCAAGGGCACTTCAGCCATGGACTTAGAGAGAGAAAAGTGCTGATCATTCACTCCAGGGAATCGAACGGGTGACCTTTTGGCCCCAAAGTTGCGTCTCTAACCATCAGACTATTCATCTTGTTGAAGCATTGGCTACTCTGACATTAGTCTGCAATACGGATATGATGAATAGAAGTCTTCGGTTTTCATTCCATCCTTGTTTATACATTTTACGGACATTATGGCCAACTGCAGAATTCTCCACTATCACCTTTTCACTGCAAGCATATCATATTCACACGGACACACATCCTGCCGTTTTCGCCCCAGCCATACATAAATCACACTGTTTAACTTCTAAGGAGTAGTAGATCTGTGTAGGATTTCAGTATTTACACATTGTTCCAAAACAGGAAGCTACAGAAATGCTGCAACTTCTGTTACCAGAGTCCAGTTCTCGTCATTAAATAAATAAATTAGTTAAAATTATAATGAAATAAATTAATTGGGGGGGGGGGGGGGGCTGCCGCTGGAGGCTTTTGAAGTACAACCCATTTCATGCACTATAGAAAATAATGTTTGGCAAGTCCCCAGTTATCAAAGTGGGGATAACTGGGGACTTCAAAGTTTGACCTCCCCTCTTGCTCTGTGTGGCCATGAAAAAGGACCAGCTGCTCTCCCTGCATAAGCCATACTGGGATTGTCATTAGTTTTTGAGTATTATTACATTTACGCAATAATGTAATAATATGCAAGTATTGTTGCAAGTAATGTTGCATTCACTTTTTCTGTCCTTAAGATAACAAAACTGAAGATTGACCGAAACCCCTTTGCCAAGGGCTTCAGAGACCCAGGAAGAAACAGGTAGGAATAAATTTGCTTCAGATTTAATTCCTGCAAGTAAATTTCAAAGCTCAGATTAGTGTGTATATATATATATATATATATATATATATATATATATATATATATATATATATATATATATATATATATACACAGTATATATATTCTCTAAAGGAAGCTTATCTCCCATAGGGGTGTACTAGATAGCGTTCTGGACTCTTACCCCTGGCGAAATCCATTTGGACTCAATCTGAAGCCATTTACTCTGGAGCTGCAAGGTACAGATGACTAAATTATTATTATTATTATTAGTAGTAGTAGTAGTAGTAGTAGTATTTAAAAATTATTATTATTATTATTATTATTATTATTATTATTATTATTATGGAGGATTAAAGTCCTGATGTGAGTAGACAAAGCAAAATCATATTCAAGTACCTTATAAAAATGCATTACAGATTTATGTAAAATGTTTTTTACAGCACAAGAATTGCTTCTGACCAAATGTACCTCTTACACAATCCTTTTCTATTAAAAAAAAAAAAAAATCCTTTCTCAAGCTCAGGTGCTATGAAAATTCCATAACTAAATCACTGAATTTGCATTGCTGTAATGGTATATTTGCCAGAAGAAGAATGTCACATCATTTTAATACATTAATTGCAGGTGAAAATTGTGGGGCATCTGAGAGCTGTCATGACATTTCCCCTCTGAAAAGGCTCTTGCCGCACTCCAGTTCTTCGCTCTCCCATCCATTCACCCTTTCTGGCCAAGACAACGATCTTCACAACCTCAGTGTCCCTCTCTGCTCTAAAATGACCTCTTCAAACCCCTCCTTCACAAACCGACCCTACTGCAGCCTCATACCAGACAGACTCAGAGCTTACTCAGAGTTGCGACCCTTGATGGACTACCCAATGCTGTCTCCCCTCCATGACAAAAAAATAGGAGGTTGCAGAGGCCAGTGCCTCCAGAGCCACTGCTTGCTTTCTATCCAGAATCTTCAGGCAGGCCGATCCTCTGGAGCTCAGCAGGATACTGCAACATCTTCTCTTATGTCACCGTATGGCATGTACAGCTACAGTTTACCTTTCAGGCCACATTTATCCAGCTCACCAAAGTCAGCTGACAGCATTATCCTGGCATCATCTGAGAGCCTTCTGTGCCAAACAGCCTGGCATTCAACTGTCAGTCACTGCCTCTGACCTTGCCAGATGCTGAAACTGAACTCAAGATAAATAAATACTTAATGTGAATATATAGCTGCTGTTCCCCCATTCATATTGGTCAATGCAAAATAGCTAGGATGCAGTGTGAATGAGTGAAGCATGAGATTGTTACTATACTGGAACCAGTGCTAATGATGGAAAGAGACTGCACTTAATTATTGAAAGACAGGATTGACAGAATGGTGTCTCGAAAGAGATAGATGGATCAGTTGCAATTTTGTTACCTTAAGTCAAATTAAAGTCCTCCCTATTCTCTCAGAAAATATTGTACTATGACATATTTTGGTACATTTTTACAACCCCCTGTTATATCTTTGTTCTAAAATGTACTATGAAGGCCTATACATAATGTATGCAGTACTGTGCAAAAATCTTGGGTACATGCAAATAAATGTTGTAGAGCAAAGATATCTAAAAAACAATGAAAGTAAATGTTTCTACATTTTAAAAATACCATAAAGATCAGTAAACAGTAATAAATGAAACAAAGTCAATATTTGCTATGATGACTCTGCTTTGAAAAAAAAGTCTCAAGTACACCTTGTGCAGTTTTATCAGGACATGAGCTGGCACGTTTTTCTGAGCATCCTGCAAAACCAGCCTTCTGAAGACTTTGACTGTTCTTATTTTTGTATGCAAACCCCAGCACCCTTCTGTGTGTGTGTGTGTGTGTGTGTGTGTGTGTGTGTGTGTGTGTGTGTGTGTGTGTGTGTGTGTGTGTGGTGTCTGGAAAGTGGTCTCTTATGTAATATGCTTCTTTCTTAACTGATATACAAACATTTTTCTATAACATTTAATTTTGTGCTGAAAAACTAATGTTTGAAAATCTTTTTGCACTGACTTGATAATGAAGAAGTCATAAAATTCTCGAACAAAGTTTGTACTTGAAAAATAGGGTGCCTTAGAATTTTGCACAGTACTCTTACTGTATGTTTTATAATTGCATATTTTGGTCTTAAACTTCAATTGACAATACACATCTTGGTCTTGATATGGTAGGTTTGAAATAAACCCCATCACCATTTCAGTGGCAAAGTCAGATAAAGAATAAGCATTTTGACCTTTATCAGTCCAAATATCTCTATAATTCTATACATTTAAAGAAAAAAAATTAAGCTTCATTCATTGCTATGTTTGCCTATTTTCACTTTGTTTAACTTAGATTATCATTACATTACCCACCCATTTAGGTGCTCACTGACTGTGGCACCAGTGACAATTCATCTCTGCCTACAGAGAGTGATGAAGCAGTACTTTAGGCCTCCTCATATGTCCATTCTGTTCAAACACAAGTGCTTCCACTTTCTTCAGCTTCAACTTTCATGCTAATACCACTATAAACATGATTGTGCTTGTCATCTAGTAGATCTCTACCTGGCCAATCTGAGTTTCTAAGGTTCTTCTGTACAGTAACTGCATTGTATGGCTGTATTGCATGCTGGAGCTCTGAAACCAATGTTTATTGTCTGCACAATTTCTACAATGGGTTTCCCATTAATGAGACATTGAATGTCGATGGAAAATGGCATGTGAGAAAAGAAGCTCTTGCTTTTTTTTGTTTCAGGAGCTAACAGCAAAATTGAAAGTCCATTATGTTTGAGACTGTTGAATTGTTTTTTTCCCTTCATCTTTGATGCACCAATGTAACTGTGCTAACAATGTCACCCTGTGATATCAGAATGGCCGACAACCACTAACTTCTCATGGGAATAATGAAAATACAGCACTAACAAATTAGCAACAGAAGTACGAAGAAAATTACAAATACATAAACATACAGTGCCTTGCAAAAGTATTCACCCCCCTTGGTGTTTGTCCTGTTTTGTTGCATTACAAACTGGAATTAAAATGGATTTTGGGGGGATTAGCACCATTTGATTTACATGACATGCCTACAACTTTAAAGGTGCACATTGTTTTTTTTTTGTGACACAAACAATAATTAAGATGAAAAAAGAGAAATCTGGAGTGTGCATAAGTATTCACTCCCTTTTGTATGAAATACCTAAATAAGAGTTGGTCCAACCAATTCACTTCATAAGTCACATAATTAGTTGATTAACATCCACCTGTGTGCAATCAAAGTGTCACATGATCTGTCACATGATGTCTGCATAAATTAACCTGTTCTGGAAGGACCCTGACTCTGCAACATGACTAAGCAAGCAATATGAGAACCAAGGAGCACTCCAAATAGGTCAGAGACAAAGTTGTGGAGAAGTATAGATCAGGATTGGGTCATAAAAATATCCCAAACTTTGAATATCCCAGGGAGCACCATTAAGTCAATTATAGCAAAACGGAAAGAATATGGCACCACTACAAACATGACAAGAGAAGGCCGCCCACCAAAACTCACAGACTGGGCAAGGAGGGCACTAATCAGTGATGCAACAAAGACACTGACGATAATGCTGAAGGAGCTGCAAAGATCCACAGTGGAGATGGGAGTATCTGTCCATAGGACCACTTTAAGCCATACACTCTACAGAGTGGGACTTTATGGAAGAGTGACCAGAAAAAAGCCATTGGCTAAGAAAACATGTTTGGAGTTTGCCCAACGGCATGTGGCAGACTCCCCAAACACATGAAAGAAGATTCTCTGGTCAGATGAAACTAAAATTGAACTTTTTGACCATCATGGGAAATGCCATGTGTGGCACAAACCCAACTCCCTGAGAACACCATCCCTACACTGAAGCATGGTGGTAGCAGCATTATGCTGTGGGGATGTTTTTCATCTGCAGGGACAGGAAAGCTGGTCAGGACTGAAGGAAAGATGGATGGCACTAAATACAGGGCAATTCTGGAGGAAAACCTGTTTGAGTCAGCCAGAGGTTTGAGATTGGGATGAAGGTTCACGGTCTAACAGGACAATGACCCTAAACATACTGCTAAAGCTACACTGGAGTGGTTTAAAGGGAAACATTTAAATGACTTGGAATGGCCTTGTCAAAGCCCAGACCTCAATCCAATTGAGAATCTGTGGCATAACTTGAAGATTGCTGTACACCAACGCAACTTGAAGGAGATGGAGCAGTTTTGCCTTGAGGAATGGGCAAAAATCCCAGTGGCTAGATGTGCTAAGCTAAGAGAGACATACCACAAGAGACTTGCACCTGTAATTGTAGCAAAAGGTGGCTCTATAAAGTACTGACACCCCCACCCCATCCCCCAGTGCTTACGCACACTCCAGATTTCTGTTTTTTCATCTTAATTATTGTTTGTGTCACAATAAAAAAACAAAAGGCAAACAATGTGCACCTTTAAAGTTGTAGGCATGTTGTGTAAATCAAATGGTGCTAACCCCCACCCACCCGATCCATTTTAATTCTAGCTTGCAATGCAACAAAACAGGACAAACACCAAGGGGGATGAATACTTTTGCAAGGCACTGTATTTATAATGTGCTTCACAGTGGACTATTATTTTAAAGTGTTTCCATAAATTTGTTTCACTGCATACATATCTAATTCAGTATGTGCAGCCTCTGTGTCTGGTTGGAGTCTCATTGCATCACTCCTGTGGAGGGCGGCCCCATGTGGACAGTTAGGGGTCGCGTCTGGAGGACGCTCTGGACTCTTGCAGTGGTGCTTTTGTGGCTGAGGACTGCAATTGACTTGCTGACTTTAGGACTGCAGCTGACTTTAGGGCTGCAGTTGACTTGTTGACTTTAGGGCTACAGTTGACTTGCTGACTTTAGGGCTACAGTTGACTTGCTGACTTTGGGACTGCGGTTGTCGTGAACGGTT
The DNA here is from genome assembly GCF_027579695.1 of Neoarius graeffei. Lineage (NCBI taxonomy): Eukaryota > Metazoa > Chordata > Actinopteri > Siluriformes > Ariidae > Neoarius > Neoarius graeffei. The sequence goes on along the minus strand of NC_083576.1, from coordinate 31,200,127 downwards.
TTGCGCTCGGGTTTCTGTCGGTGGCAGCAAAATCCCCAGTGTTGAATTAACACCCAGAGTGTTGATTTAACACTCTACTGTGTTTATATAGGTCCAGTTGGACACAAATTAACTCTGAAAGTGTTAATTCAACACTGAGGAATTTGCTGTGTAGCATCAACGAAGCTGACTTTATTTTAGGACTGTTAATGTTATAGTCATGTTGTCTGTTGTTGCCCAAATGAGGATGGGTTCCCTTTTGAGTCTGGTTCCTCTCAAGGTTTCTTCCTCATGTCGTCTGAGGGAGTTTTTCCTTGCCACCGTTGCCACAGGCGTGCTCATTGGGGATAGAGTAGGGATAAAATTAGCTCATATTTTAAGTCATTCAAATTCTGTAAAGCTGCTTCGTGACAATGTTTATTGTTAAAAGCGCTATACAAATAAACTTGACTTGACTATGGTCACAAAACAGCATTATATTCATGCTCAAAACATTGGTTAATCACTGTGTCATTCTCTGGTTTAAACTGCCTACTAAGTGGTCTGGTAACTAGGAACTCTCCTTGTATCCTGATGTGATAATTTTCCCACAGCTCAGAGGAACTTGGGCATAATTTCCACAGCTAGCTTAGCTGCTTTCCAGGGCTCAGCAAAAAGGGATTATCCAAAGTTGTGGAAATGGCCTGTTTCCCCCAATTTTCTTGTCAGAGTTGCTCAATTCCACAGCCTACCATCCCAGAAAGGAAAGATTAATTAGACTTTGTGCAGCTTATCTCATTTGTAAACACTGTAAAAGAAGTTTCTGCACAATTGTTTAAAAGAAATCACTCTTACTCCAGTGATCATGTGTAAATAGGTTGCACCTGTTAATCAATTAAATCTTAAGCCAGCCAAAAGGAAAAGAATTGGATTAAATCAAATTACCCCTACCTGTCAGTCAAAGCAGTCATGCATCAATTCCCGGACTGCGTTTCCTCACACGAATGCTAAAAAAATTGATTGGGAGTGCCTGGTTTCCATTAGGACTTCCTGAGGATGCAGATCATCTGGAATACTGATGCATTGAAAGAAAGTTTTTATCTGACTGCAATCTGCAGTTTTGTGCCTCATTTTACACATGTGAAAATTCCATCTGCAAGACTTGTAGGTTTGGCATGTGGACATTAATTTTTATAAATTCTTATGAAGATATTTCTCCAGAATTGTTCCATTTAACTATAACAATGTTATAACCAAGGACTGGACTATAATTGCACTGTGTTTTTTATATGATGTAAAATTGTAGAACTATAATTTTATCCTCATAACAGGAAGCTGAAAGTGATCTGAAAAGAAAAAAAAGAAAAGAAAAGAAAAGAAACAAGGCTTTAAAAAAGTTCAAATTGCATTTCCAAAAGCTATAATTGATGTTACAAAAGAAATCATGAGGGTGCCGCATAACCTTTATTTTTAAAAATAGCACATTGAGCCAAATCCTACAACTCTGTGAAAATCCAAAAATAATCTGGGTCAATGGTAGTGACTGACTATATACTATTTTTATAAAAAGTGAGAATGAATACCTCTCATCTCATCTCATTATCTCTGGCCGCTTTATCCTTCTACAGGGTCGCAGGCAAGCTGGAGCCTATCCCAGCTGATTACGGGTGAAAGGCAGGGTACACCCTGGACAAGTCGCCAGGTCATCACAGGGCTGACACATAGACACAGACAACCATTCACACTCATATTCAGACCTACGGTCAATTTAGAGTCACCAGTTAACCTAACCTGCATGTCTTTGGACTGTGGGGGAAACCGGAGCACCCGGAGGAAACCCACGCGGACACGGGGAGAACATGCAAATTCCGCACAGAAAGGCCCTCGCCGGCTACGGGGCTCGAACCCAGGACCTTCTTGCTGTGAGGCGACAGCGCTAACCACTACACCACCGTGCCTCCCCAGAATGAAGACCTATCAGTGGCGTGCACAGACATTTTGGGGGGCAAGTGCTCTGGGGGGAAAAAAGGGCACATTTTTGTGCATGTGGAACACCTTATTATAAAAATCTGAGATTTAACCCTCCTCTTGTGTTCATAATCATATCAAAGTTTTGGGTATTTTTCTGTAGTTCCATCTTTAAAAAGTCTGATAAAGTCTGAAAGTCTGATCTTTCCGTCACTAACTTGAGTCTCAAGACTGTGTTTATTCACAGATTTCCGTGAGATCATCTTAAAATTTGTAACGAAATATACACACTCAATGGGCTCAACGGGGCTCTCCTTTATTTACATAATGGCGTGCATACTAGCATAACATGATATTCTTAATCATGTTATAAAAACAGGTCGGAATTGATGGAGAGTGGGGTTGCCTCAATGGTTTAGGCTACATTTAAAATGTTGTTCAGTTTGTTTCTCCATATGGAAAGGGAGCAAATAAGCTGGCAAAGGCTGCCATGTGCAGTTGTTTCTGTATGCGACGGGCTACTTCACGATAAAATAATTACAGCTTGGGCTTAGAGGGCAAACAATACATTTTCACTCAATTCATGTGTTACCTGGCTGGTGGGGCAGAGGAAGAGCTGACTGACTGCCCGATGTGTTGTCTGCGCTACGACAAGGCCGTGGCTTCCAGGACGCTATGCTGCTGCAACCTCACATTGAATGCACTGCATGCTTGTTCATGTGACAGAGCAAGAGAGACAGAGGTCCGGTGTGTGTGCGGAGGGGGCACACATCGGGACATTATTTTCACACACGCTTTTAATGCCGCGGCTTTTCTAAAAGATCATGTCGACATTGGCCTCAGTAAACTGTAAAAAAAAATTCAAAAGGGCACTTTTTTGGACAGAGGGCAGAGGGGCAGGTGCTTGAGCACCACCTTGTGTCTATCTGTGCACGCCACTGATACCTATACCCAGCATATCAATGAAATTTCCAATAAAAGTCTGAGTGTAATCATCTTATACAGTACACTCTATGAAACAAAACATTTGTTCAGTTTGTCTGTTAATGGTTGCTGAAATTCCTTTATAGATCCAATGAATCACAGGAGGTAGTGACTGTTTCAGTCTGACCCTGGTATAGTTACCGTATATACCTTGCAACTCTCTCAGGGTCTGGGTCCTTCATGTGAGGTTTACATTGGATGGTATTTGCTCTGCAAACTCAATAAAAGGTTATTTATCAGAGCAGCTTATGGGATATGACTAAACTGTGTTGTAAAGCTTCAAGTGAAACCAGCTGCCACTGAAATTAAATTACCTCCAGGCAATAATGTGAAAAGCAAAAGCAGTTTAACAGCTTATTAAGTGGTACTCTTCTCTTTAAACAGCAAATGTGCCTCCTGCCACACTGGGGTATATTTATCTCTTTGGCTCTAAATGTTGATTTCTTAAATTTACAACCGACATTTTACAGTTTCACCACTGAGTAACCTAAGGATAGATGGTTTCTTATACTCTATGACATATTGCTTCCCTTCTTGAATTATGAAAAGATCCCAGCATTGTATTTGATTCTAAGTCTAGGAAACAATCCTGAATAGGAATTACAACTGCCAAAGTGCAGTCAGGCTGATCGATGTGTGACTGAGTCGAAAAAAGTAGAAAAAAAATCGGTTAAAAAAGATTGCTTATTTTCTGTGGTATTAGTTATAGTAAAACTGTAATTTGATGTGAATTACAAGCACTTCCACATATCCACATACCTGCTGGAGAGGTCATATAGAGGGGTCATTGTGTCAGTCAGACATGTGTGCAGTGTGTGCACTGTTAGCAGGGGGCTGTTGGGGTCAGGAGCATGTGGAAGGAAAAGCTTTAGCTTGAGGCCTCCCAGCCGGGCCTGGGGCAGTAAGGCGCTCAGTTTCTGTTTGTGTGGGCTGCCTTCCCTCCTCATGTTCTGATGTCATCCATCACTTCAGCCCCCTCCTGGTAGTGTTAATGACCCTAATAACATTCACATTTGCCTGAGCAATCCAATCTGAGACACGATAAAACAAATCCTTTTACATTTTAGCTATCTGGAACAGCCCGTGTGTTCTGCACCTACACAATGACTCATGTAAAGAATGTGGTGTCAAGAAACTGTGGCTTGCAAGTTGTTGTTCTGTACAATGTATTAATTTATAACTGGGCTTTCACTTCAGCATGGCATGGTTAAGACATAAATCCCTTCCCCGGAAGCTTTCTGCATCATGTTCTCCTAATTCCCCCTGTAGTATGGTGGCCCACAGCTGTGTAAAGGGGAACTGAACTGTGGCAAGACCTGTCAGCAAGTTTCAGGGACTTCATGCTGGACCAACAAAACACCTTCCACTTTTTGACCCCTGCTGTCCATCATCCCTTTGGTTGCATTCCCCTGATTACCTCCCCCCGCAAGGTTTGATGTCTTCTCCAGAACTCAAGCTCCTGTGGTTCTCCATAGAAGAAACTTTAGCCACAGGTGAAGCCTGCACTTGCTGAGTTGTGGGTAAATTAATTCTACATTGTTGGGAATTGCATGTTGAGGAAAAACTATCTAGCTGCTTCAGATATATGGCATTATACCCATTAGAAATATCAAAATAAGTTCAGCCTCAATTAAATCATTATTAATGCTGAAAGACATGAATCAACCATTTAATCATCTTTCATATAGTTGTTCCTATATTGAGCTTATGCTAAATTTGATGTGTATTTGCCTTATCAAGATTCAAGGGTTTATTTGTCACATACTGTATGCATTTGTACCAGGTACAAAGATGCCATGAAACGAGACAGACAATATATACATAATACAGACAAGAAAGTTACAATAATGGGAATAAGGTACAAAGTCAGGAGGAATGCAAGACACCAAAACAACAACACAAAAGAATTCAGAATGAACAAAAATACACATTTTCTCTGACTTTCTATGAGGTCCTGTACAATATCAGATAAGACTTCACAAAGGGTGAGGACAGATTTGTGGGGGCCCTGGAACTGTTATGAGATAGGCCCATGCTTTTGAGACCAGACAATAATCTATGATATGATACCCCAACCTTACCAGAATTGATGTTCCTCAGCCCTACCAGTTTCCTGTATATGACAGGTTATTTTTTTCCTTCCATTGCATGTCAATCATAGCCCCCTCTTTTCTCCATAATATAAGCAGGGACAGTACTAGAGCATGGGATGCTCCCGCCCTGGGTATCAGGTGGCAAGGGCAAGCAGGTGATTTAGAGCCACAATGTGTCTGCTCCCTGCAAGGACCACTTTCAAGTGGCACTCTAAGGTCAGTATAGCTGTATGGCTCCAGATGCTGCTGTCAGTCCCAGAGCTGATCTGCAGGATGTAGCTGATAGGCCATGATCCCCTCGGCCCCTTGTGCTGGTAATTGATTTCAGGGAGAATGCCCCAGTCACTGACACACTCAAACCCGACTGCCGGCTGCTTAGGGTCTACTGCTCAGCCAGTAGTGTGCTGTCAAGGGTAATTCAATTAGAGACGCAGGAGTGTGACTAACTGCAACCCGTCAACCATTTTTCCATATGTGTGCAGTTTCCACCCCCTGTTCTCTCTCTGTCTCTTACTTGACTTTTAATCTTTATCATTATTTACCTGAGTAGTGAAGGCCCCCACACACACAAAACATGTATATCATGCTCTTGTATGACATTAATATCATTAATATCATAATACATTAATATCATTCTGCAAAACAGATATTTCAGTCCTGCAGTAGTTTTTTTTTTTTTTTTTTTTGCTTCACTTGATCCCATAGTTAATTCTCTGCTGGAGCTCAGCCAAATGCATTCACTCTTCACCCTGACTTGGCAGAGTTCAGCAGCCCATCTTATCACCAACCAAGCAAAAGTTTACACCATATTAACCTTTTGACTTAACATCACTGCCCCATAATACAGTGTACTGTCAATGTGTTGTGACACCCCTGCATGTCATTCTCCAGGCATCATTTGCCCTGGCCATCAGTGCATGAGGGCACCATCATAAAACTACTCATTTAACATTTGAAGTTGGCGGCAGTAAGATAGGGCTTACATGTTCGTGTTATGTGCTGCTGTAATAGATAGTGGAATCTAAGATTTGAAGACAGTGCAGAGGTTGCAGCAAAAGTTACTAGAGTGAGAGTTCCAAGCCATTTTAAGCTTAATGACCCAAATACTTTACAACTGTGAATGACAGGGCCAGCTGGAGCAGCAAAAGCAATAAAACATATTAAAAGCAATATTAACACAACTGTGAGGAAGTGTCATGCATGGCAGCATGATCATGGGCAGACGCCCTGTGTGTGCTTGTGTGTACAAGTACTGGGGATTGGGCGCACATACCCCATCAGAGCAAGCTGAACCAATGCATGCAGTTTCCCGTGTCTATTTGCTACTTTACTCTTTTTGACAGCTATAAGGCACAAGGAAAATTGAATGTTTTAACAAGAGAGGAAAGTCTGCCTGCACCATCATCCATCACAGACTTCCATTTGAGAGTATCTTTAGAGAAGAGCGATTATTTAAGAGCCTAAGTGGAGGAGGCAGGGATCTGTGGAAGTCAAAATCTATGTCAATCTCTTTGTCTGACGTGAACACTAAGCTGGGCAGACTGGATGAATTTATGGTCAGTTTTCAGTTCTAGCACTATGGCGGCTAAGAAAATCTTTTTATCCAATATGCCCAAGTTTAGGCAGCACGGTGGTGTAGTGGTTAGCGCTGTCGCCTCACAGCAAGAAGGTCCTGGGTTCGAGCCCCGGGGCCGGCGAGGGCCTTTCTGTGTGGAGTTTGCATGTTCTCCGCGTGGGTTTCCTCCGGGTGCTCCGGTTTCCCCCACAGTCCAAAGACATGCAGGTTAGGTTAACTGGTGACTCTAAATTGACCGTAGGTGTGAATGTGAGTGTGAATGGTTGTCTGTGTCTGTGTCAGCCCTGTGATGACCTGGCGACTTGTCCAGGGTGTACCCCGCCTTTCGCCCGTAGTCAGCTGGGATAGGCTCCAGCTTGCCTGCGACCCTGTAGAAGGATAAAGCGGCTAGAGATAATGAGATGAGATGCCCAAGTTTTGTTTCATTTGAGAGAACAGACAGAAACAAGGACAGCAATTTTGCAAAAACAAGCAAATAAAAAAAGGATATGTAAATGTTACCACAATGTTTTATGAAATATGTAATATCATTGCATATTATGTAATATGATTTAATACATTACAAATATGCTTTAATACATCAAAGTTTTAGAGGTCTCGTCAAAATTTTACTTTTTTTTTTTAACAAGACGGTATGAGAGCCATTAAAGATGATTCAAAAGCAGTGTTGTCTAGTTGCCACAATAATAGTTTCAGGGCAGTCCTACTCCTCAAAGGCAGCCTATCAGACATCATCCCTGCTTTAAATTAACATTGCCATCTGAAAGGATCATAAGTAATGTAATGGCCTAACAACAGGTAATAAAATTGTCTGCACCAATGTGCATAATGAAGGCTTCTGCCTAGCTTTGCTGTCAATCAGAGACTCTTGATTAAAATTAGCTGGGATGGGCTTTCTCTAGGAGCCATAGGTCATGTGGCCAAGTCCTGGTGGGATACATCGGCACACGGGCTGCACTCAGTACCTGAAATTGGTTGCAGCTGAGACAGATAGGGCACTCCGTTCATTGCTCAGTAATGATGGCTTGGCATGCAAGTCACTGAGCCCTGCTTCCGACCCAGGTGAGACTTTTGACCTTACATCTGTTTCCTGTTGCAGGGCTGGTGCAGAAGGGAAGCCGAGACAGGCAACCAAGAGCTGCTATGAAAGCCGACCATTTAAGTCATAAGCTTCCTTTCTCTACCCTTCTCGTAGTGGAAGAGATGATCTGTGCTGTCAAAACCTCAATAACAAATTATTTAGCAGAAAAAAAAGGAAAGGGCAGGCTAACTGCCTAAACAAAAATATGTTTTCTGATTCAGTGAAAATGGGATTTATATTGAAAATTACAGTTGCAATATCTTATGAGACAAGATATCAAGATTCATCTTTCTATAAACAAGCTGTAAGTTACAGATTTTGTCTAATATAATTATTCAACGGGAAGAATAGGAAGACACTGTAAATTTACACTAAATCCTGGATTATTTTTTTAACATTTCAGAATATAAAAAAGACCAAACACAACAACAAATAAACAATAGGTCAAGTTCTACTACCTGCACATTAATAGTTTGTTAAAGAGGGTGGCTCACCTTTCCCAGAATCCAATTCATTGTTTTTCTTTACATACAGGCCACAGCATTTTAAAAAGCATATGACTGCTACTCTGTTAGCTCTCTGTGCTGCAAAACCTCCACAAATTCATTATTAGTGATCCCTTTGAATCCAATCTCAAACTTTTTCTTCATCTACATGTCAAATATGCTTTGAACAAAATGTCTTATTGTTTCTTTCCTTCGTGGCCCCTTGTGAGATGGCTGAGGTCAGTTCTGGTCCATTACAATGGAATAACAAAATGAAAACTTAATGGATCATTTGAAAATATATAAAATATACATACTTTGACAAAATAGCTTCAATTTCATGTTACAATTTAAGATCTATGGCCTAGGACATCACTAAATTGCTGCAGATTATTTTTGGAATATCGCTAGCATTGAAAATGGCAACTGGCTACTTACTTTCTAGGATTCTGAGAAGGGTGAGATGGTCCCTTTCAGCAGTTTGAACTAAATTGAATTAAATTAAGATGCAATAATAAATAAAATCAGCTGTTCTAAAATCACCATTCAAAGCAGAGTAACAGATTTTATACTGTATGCACAAATGCCTATACAGCGTATTGCAGAAGTATTCATCCCCCTTGGTGTTTGTCCTATTTTGTCACATTACAAGCTAGAATTAAAATGGATGTTTTTTTATTTTATTTATGGGGGGGGGGGGGGGGTAGCACCATGTGATTTACACAACATGCTTACCTTACCACTTTAAAGGTGCAAATTGTTTTGTTTTGTTTTTGTTGTGACACAAACAATAATTAAGATGAAAAAAAACAGAAATCTGGAGTGTGCATAGATATTCACCCCTTTCATATGAAACTCCTCAATAAGAGCTGGTCCAACCAATTCACGTCATAAGTCACATAATTAGTTGATTAAGAGCCACCTGTGTGCAATCAAAGAGTCATATGATCTGTCACATGATGTCTGTATAAATCAACCTATTCTGGAAGGACCGTGACTCTGCAATACTACTAAGCAAGCAATATGAAAACCAAAGAGAACTCCAAACAAGTCAGAGACAAAGTTGTGGAGAAGTATAGATCAGGGTTGGGTTATAAAAAACATTATCCCAATCTTTGAATATCCCACGAAGTACCATTAAATCCATTATAGCAAAATGGAAAGCACATGGCACCATTACAAACCTGACAAGAGAAGGTCGTCCACCAAAACTCACAGACAGGGCAAGGAGGGCATTAATCAGAGATGCAACAAAGTCTTTCCCATAATGACTGAGCCCCAAGCGCACGCACAATGCGCTCTGAAGGATCCCCGAATGTAAAGGCACTTTAAGGGCCCGTTTACATGAGGACGCTGTCGGGTAAAAATGACTAAATATTTTATTGGAAGTGCCTTTCGTCTACACGGGGCCGGCGTTTCCGAGGCTGAAAAACAGAAAAAATTGAAAACGCCTTCCAGAGTGGATAAGTTAAAAACAGCCCCCGTTGCATATCCGTCTAAACTACCCAATACGCGAAACTCTGCTCGGATCTGCTCACGTTGGGTACGCGTTTACGTCATACATATGTCATATACTGTACATGCCAGCCCAGGAAGTAAGAAAGTAAGTAAAAAAGTAAGAGCATGTCTGATTACATCGATCCAACGGACCTTCAAGCTGCTCTGGCAGCTTTAATAAACGTCCATGAGTCCTTCGAACATCTATACCGAATCTGCACATATACCGTTAATGAACAGAGGCGGGTATAGTATGCTCTTACTTTTTTACTTACTTTCTTACTTACCATAGCCAGAGTAGTCAAAGTTTTCGCGGCGCAGATGTGCAGATCAGACAAGACGGAAGACGTTGCGCATGCGTGCAGACATAGCGGAGGTCTTTCACAGCACCACCTAGCCACCTGGCATGCACATCCAATTGAATTCCACACATTTATGTGTCACCGTATAGACGCAGATTTCCTCCTTGAAAACGGTCGTGTAGACGCGGAAAAAAGTGAGAACGAAAACGGACTTTTGCGTTTTTGTTTCAGACTGTCCCCGTGTAAAGTGGGCCTAAGTCTCGGTGAAGGTGAGGTTGTGCAGAGTCACTGTGTTTTAGGCTCATGTTCACTTCATTGTATAAGAATGAACACCTTGCTGTAGTTGAGAAATTATTATTATTATTATTATTATTAATAATTCTTACCTTAGTGGAAATGAAGTGACCCATATCATAGGGTTTTTGACATCTCCGTTTGACACAGAGTCCCGCCGAATGTTTTTTTCCCCGTTTCCCTTCTAAATTTAAAAATGTCTCTATTTTTCCACCTGATGATGATGATGATGATTTACTTTTGGTAAATTAAAAAACCTGATGTCTTTGTTTCATTCAAAATTATTTGTACATCCAAAAATGCAGTAAAACCTTCCCATACTGATCAATAACAACTAACTCAGCTGAATGAAGCACTGCAAGCGTGCCTGCTGTCATGGCAGCATAGTTACTGTTGCTATGGGGTCACGTGATGGTGCAAAGCCACTTTTGTGTGTGAAAACCCCAGGAGATCAGCAGCTTCTGAAATACTCAAACCAGTCCATTTGGCACCAACACCCATGCTCCAGTGAAAGTCACAAAGATCGCAATTTTTCCCATTCTGATGTTTGAAGTGAATATTAACTGAAGCTCTTGATTTGTACCTGCATGATTTTATACATTGTGCTGCTGTACTGGGATTGGCTGATTGACAACTATATACAGTAAGACAGCAGGTGTATTGGTGTTCCTAATAAAGTGGCCAGTGAGTGTATATAATGTGTTTATAAGCAGCATAATCATGGCAACTTTCTTCACTTTCCACAGTCATATAGTCATACAGATGAAAATATGCATATGCTAAATGAACTGGCAGGACAAAACACTCAGTGCAAATATGTAAGGAACAAGGCAAGAGGAATCTCCCCCTCACCGTTGTGTGATGCATAGGCTCCTTCTCAATAGCGCCATCATGAGGCAAAGAGATGTGTACTTATATGCACAAGTCAGCTTGAATGCTTTTCATGAGCCAGCACCTTTCTACTTTATTTGGTCTCATAGTCTAGCCAGTCACTGAGAAAGCTCATCCTCCAAACAAAGAATTTTCAGCAACTGGTTAGTAAAAAATAAAATAATGTTTTCTAGAGGTGTGTCTAGAGTGTACTGAGGTCTGGGGCTTAGTCCACATGTTGTCTAAATACCCACCTCAGTGAGAAGAGAAAAGCAGTCATGTAGTTCATAAATATTCAATATTAGTACAGCAGCACATCTGTAAAGCTACAAAGACAACTATTATCACACAGAGTTGACAATGACTTCACTCATTATATATCCTTTTTGATTTTTTTTCTAGCCCAAGAGTTATCAAAGACAATACATTCAAGTCAGTCTGTTCAAACTCATCTGATTAAATATGCTTAAAATGTACAGAATCAATCAAAAGAATGGACACACATTCATTACAATGAATGAGTAAGTATGTCCAAACCTTTACTGGTAATGTATATAAAACAGCTACAAGGATGGACAAACAACATGCACAACATGATTATGTTGTATTTGCTTCATTGCAGAGTTCATGACACAAAAGAGAACAGATAACATGCACAAAAAACTAGTGACCAAAGACAGGTGTCTGGTAGTGTGTGTTCGTTCCTCATCTCATCTCATCATCTCTAGCTGCTTTATCCTGTTCTACAGGGTCGCAGGCAAGCTAGAGCCTAACCCAGCTGACTATGGGCGAAAGGCGGGGTACACCCTGGACAAGTCACCAGGTCATCACAGGACATCACATAGACACAGACAACCATTCACACTCACAACCTATGGTCAATTTAGAGTCACCAGTTAACCTAACCTGCATGTCTTTGGAATGTGGGGGAAACCGGAGCACCCGGAGGAAACCCACGCGGACACGGGGAGAACATGCAAACTCCACACAGAAAGGCCCTCGCCAGCCACGGGGCTCAAACCCGGACCTTCTTGCTGTGAGGTGGCAGCGCTAACCACTACACCACCGTGCCGCCCCGTGTTCGTTCCTTTTCTCTGTAAATAAATTGACTACAAGATGACCTGTTTTAGTCCAAATCTATTGGTAACATGCGAGGGTCTGGTGGCATAACCTAACCAGGTTAACATCAGGCAAAATAGCTAGTTTTATTTTGTTAATAAATTTAAATTGCATTATTTTATTTTTCCCCCAAAATGAACACATATAAATTTTGTTTCTTGCAAAACATTTCAAAAAAAGTTGGGACAGTAAAGCATTTACCACTTTTTTTTTTTTTTTGCCATTCCTTCTCACAACACTTAAAAGATATTTAGGGACTGAAAACACCAATTGGTGAAACGTTTTAGGTGTTATTTTGTCCCATTCTTCCTGCAAACAGGTCTTAAGGTGTGCAACAATACATCAAAATATCACTGTCATATTTTTGTTTCAAAATTCACCACACATTCTCTGTTGGGGACAGAGGGGACAGGCATCCTCTTCTTCTGCAGCCATGCCTTCATAATGTGTGCAGAATGTGGTTTTGCATTGCCTTGTTGGAATATCCCTGGGAAAGATGTTGTCTTGAAGGCAGCATATGTTGCACCAAAATCTCAATGAACTTTTCTGCATTAATGCTGCAATCACAGAAGTGTAAGTTATCTTTGCCAAGGGCACTGACACAACCCCATACCATGACAGACCCTGACTTTTAGACTTGTTGCTGGTAACAGTCTGGATAATCCTTTTTGTCTTTAATCCAGTGCACATGGCATCCATTTCTTCCAAGAAAGACCTGGAATACTGATTTGTCTGGTCACAATACACATTTCCACTGTGTTATGGTCTATTCAAGATGCCTCTGAGTCCAGAGAAGTTGACAGTGCTTCTGGGCACTAATAACATAAGGCTTCCTTTTTGCACAGTAAAGTTTTAACTGGCATTTGTGGATGTTGCTTTGTATTGTAGGCCTTGACAAAGGTTTGTCAAATAAACCCAAGCCTACAGTGGTGCTTGAAAGTTTGTGAACCCTTTAGAATTTTCTATATTTCTGCATAAATATGACCTAAAACATCATCAGATTTTCACACAAGTCCTAAAAGTTGATAAAGAGAACCCAGTTAAACAAATGAGACAAAAATATTATACTTGGTCATTTATTTATTGAGGAAAATGATCCAATATTACACATCTGTGAGTGGCAAAAGTATGTGAACCTTTGCTTTCAGTATCTGGTGTGACCCCCTTGTGCAGCAATAACTGCAACTAAACGTTTGCGGTAACTGTTGATCAGTCCTGCACACTGGCTTGGAGGAATTTTAGCCCATTCCTCCATACAGAACAGCTTCAACTCTGGGATGTTGGTGGGTTTCCTCACATGAACTGCTCGCTTCAGGTCCTTCCACAAAATTTCGATTGGATTAAGGTCAGGACTTTGACTTGGCCATTCCAAAACATTAACTTTATCCCTCTTTAACCATTCTTTGGTAGAATGACTTGTGTGCTTAGGGTTGCTGTCTTGCTGCATGTCTTGAGATTCAGTTCATGGACAGATGTCCTGACATTTTCCTTTAGAATTCGCTGGTATAATTCAGAATTCATTGTTCCATCAATGATGGCAAGCCGTCCTGGCCCAGATGCAGTAAAACAGGCCCAAACCATGATACTGCCACCACCATGTTTCACAGATGGGATAAGGTTCTGATGCTGGAATGCAGTGCTTTCCTTTCTCCAAACATAACACTTCTCATTTAAACCAAAAAGTTCTATTCTGGTCTCATCCATCCACAAAACATTTTTCCAATAACCTTCTGGCTTGTCCACATGATCTTTTACAAACTGCAGACGAGCAGCAATGTTCTTTTTGGAGAGCAGTGGTTTTCTCCTTGCAACCCTGCCATGCACACCATTGTTGTTCAGTGTTCTCCTGATGGTGGACTCATGAACCTTAACATTAGCCAATGTGAGAGAGGCCTTCAGTTGCTTAGAAGTTACCCTGGGGTCTTTTGTGACCTCGATGACTATTACACACCTTGCTCTTGGAGTGATCTTTGCTGGTCGACCACTCCTGGGGAGGGTAACAATGGTCTTGTATTTCCTCCATTTGTACACAATCTGTCTGACTGTGGATTGGTGGAGTCCAAACTCTTTAGAGATGGTTCTGTAACCTTTTCCAGCCTGATGTGCATCAACAACGCTTTTTCTGAGGTCCTCAGAAATCTCCTTTGTTCGTGCCATGATACACTTCCACAAACATGTGTTGTGAAGATCAGACTTTGATAGATCCCTGTTCTTTAAATAAAACAGGGTGCCCACTCACACCTGATTGTTATCCCATTGATTGAAAACACCTGACTCTAATTTCACCTTTAAATTTACTGCTAATCCTAGAGGTTCACATACTTTTGCCACTCACAGATATGTAATATTGGATCATTTTCCTCAATAAATAAATGACCAAGTATAATATTTTTGTCTCATTTGTTTAATTGGGTTCTCTTTATCTACTTTTAGGACTTGTGTGAAAATCTGATGATGTTTTAGGTCATATTTATGCAGAAATATAGAAAATTCTAAAGGGTTCACAAACTTTCAAGCACCACTGTATGTGGCTATATCAGTTATAGATGACTGACAGTTCTTTATGCAGTGCCATCTGCGGAGATCATGGGTGTTTAGCTTAGGCTTGTGCGCCCTTGCCCTTTACACACAAGAATTCTGCCATATTCATTGAATCACTTAATGATATTATGATATTATTATTAAGTTAATAATGATATTATTAAGTTTGTATTTTTTTATAAAATACTACTTTTGACCTATAAAGCATTGAATGGTCACGTCCTATAAGTCTGAGCAAACACCTGGTCTTTTATGACCCGCCACACCTACTTAGATCAAAAGGGGCAGGCTATTTGCTGGTACTTCAAATAGTGAAGGCTGCAGCAAGGGGTAGAGCCTTCGCTTACAAAGCCCCCGCAGTTATGGAACAGCCTTACAAGTCATGTTTGGGACTCAGGCACAGTCTCAGTATTTAAATCTAGGCTGAAAACATATTTATTTCATTAAGCCTTTTGTTAATAGCTTTGTATGAGTAAGTAAAGGAGTAGATCTGGAAGGCTCTTGGACATAGAGTGTTTTTGTAAACTGGAATGTTTAGATGCTGTCACCCCCCCCAAATTCATTCAGGTTTTTTGATGGTCAAATGACTGGATGCAGATTAGTCCGGGAGCCATGGGGTCGGACCCGGAATTTTTGGTTAAAGTTTTTTTTTTTTTGCTTTATCTTATAGATTTGAGGTAGCTCTTCAAGATTTAAGAGGGTGCCCGGTGATATCCCTTGGGCAATTTAATATATTAACCCTTTAATGCCCTATATGCCCAAATAATGGAAGAAAATACAAAAAAAATAATATCAGTGTAAATACTGATATTAAATGCACCAAGTTGGCTGTATCTGATAGGTATTCACATTTTTCTCTATATTTGTCATTCAAATACATCAAATGTGGATTAATTAACCCTTTCATAACTTTTCCAAATTAGCGATTTTTATACAAGTATTACATAAACTCTACAGTTAATACAAAATAATGATCAATATCTATGTAAGAACTATACAGCATGCAAAAGAACTATATACAGCATGCACACACACACACTAATGACCAATAACTATGTAAAAGAACTATATACAGCATGCATACACTCACACCAATGATCCACTATGTAAACGAACTATATACAGCATGTATACACTCACACCAGTGATCCACTATGTAAAAGAACTACAGCATGCAATAGAACTATATACAGCATGCATACACTCACACCAGTGATCCACTATGTAAAAGAACTACTGTATATACAGCATGAAATAGAAATATATACAGCATGCATATACATTCACACCAGTGATCCACTATGTAAAAGAACTATATACAGCATGTAATAGAACGATATACAGCATGCATATACACTCACACCAGTGATCCACTATGTAAAACTACAGTATGCAATATATCAAGCATGCAAAATGGCAGCATGCGCACACACACACAAGAATAGCAAAAGATACTGATTTTCAATTAACCAAATTGGCTGTACAGTATTCACGCTTTACTGTCATTCAAATTAGTCAAACGTGTAATTGACCCTTTCATAAATTTGCAAAATTAACAATTTTGATACAAGAACTACAGTACATAAAGCATGTACGTGCATGCATGCATGCACACGCACACACATACACATGCACACACACTAATGAGCAATAATTATGTAAAATAATTACATACAGTATGCAAACACACACACAAAACACAAAAACTATTTAAGGAAAGAACTAAGAGTTCAGATGAAAAAAAAAAACCCTCTAAACCCTTTGCCATTGCTTAGTGTCTGTAAAAATATGCTTATGTACTGGATGCCAGCTAGTACAGAGGAGAATGTTAAGTAAACCTTACTCCCCAACGTTTTAAAAGTCGTGCTAGTCAGTGGAAGAGCAGTGTGGTTTGGAGTGGGGGTGAATCGGGGACAATGCCCTGAATTTTACTAGGGAACCAGGAACATTACTATTTCAACAGTCAATATTGTAAAAATAAGCAATCTATTAGCTTAATGTATTAGCTTAAGGAAACCTTACTGCCCAACGTTTTAAAAGTCGTGCTAGTCAGTGGACTGGCTAGTGCACATGACTCTCAGTCCACAAGTTTTTTACAACTTCCGGTGCGCTGCTCGGCTGCGAACCGCGTCCTGAACATGCTCTCGCTTTAAGTTTGTCACAAGTTTGTTTGTTTGTTAATGTGCTTGTGTCATTTGTTTTGTGTCTAAAATGGCACTCGTCACGTTTGCCCACTTACGATGTTAAAGATGATTTATCCGTGGATTATATTGACTCTAATTGGGATTACCATCATTGGGCAACTCCCTGCTCACTCAAAGTCTTCTGTTGTACCGGAGAGAGAAATGGACTTAATATCTGACTGGGACCGTCGCCCCAACGCAATCTACAGCCGTGATTCCCTGCTTGCATTTCGCCACTTGCCACCTTCGCCACCCCCACCGTTCCTGAGTGACATCCCCGTTGAGCTGAGAAGGCCCATGCGCAGGAAACGAGGCAGGAGAGGTGGAATACGGAATCGGCTCAGATGAAGGTACACCAAACCTCCGCTCCCAGCAATCATTCTCAGCAACCTTCGGTCTTTGAACAACAAGATCGACGACCTCCGAACCCACGCAAGGTACTGCTCCGAATTTCGTGAAGCTTCGCTGTTGTGTCTTACAGAAAGCTGGCTGCAACCCAACGCCCCTGATTCTCTTTTCGAGATAAGCGGATTTACTCTGATCCGGCTCGATAGAGACAATAACTCTGGGAAAAGCAAGGGCGGTGGGATTTGTGTATACGTGAATGATCAATGGTGCCGCCAGTTTACCGTTAAAGACACGATATGCGACTCAAATGTTGAGATGCTCTGTTTGACATTGAGGCCTTTCTACCTGCCCCGTGAGTTTGGATGCGTGCTTCTCTGTGTGGTGTACGTACCACCTAGCGGCAAGGCTTCGATCGCCGCAGCCACTACTGCGGACTATGTTTACAAACTTTTACAGAAACACCCAGACGCGCCTGCCATTATAGCAGGGGATTTAAATCACTGTCAATTGGACGCAGTTCTACCTGGCTTCTATCAAGTAGTCAAAGGTGAAACGCGGAAAGACAGACTATTGGATAAATGCTATGTGAACGTAAAGGATGCTTATGGATCTAAAATCAGACCCTCTATTGCTAATTCCGATCACAATGTGGTCCACTTAATCCCGACATACAAATCCAAATTGAAACGCTGCAATGCAGTAGAAAGAGAAATACGATGCTGGTCTCCTGAAGCGTGCGAGGATCTGAGAGCATGTTTTGAAATAACAAACTGGGATATATTCCACGACCAGAACTCCTTAGATGTCACCACTTCAGTCATCACGGATTATATTAACTTTTGTGCACAGTTAGTTATCCCCAGTAAACGTATAAAGATCTATCCCAATAACAAACGATTTGTATCCAAGGACATTAAAGACATAATTAACAAAAGAAAAGCAGCTTTCAAAAGCAAAGACATGATTAAATGTAAACAATTGGAGAGGGTTTTAAAAAACAAACTAAGGGAAGCTAAACAGGTACATAGAGATCAGCTGGAAAATAACTTTAAAGAAAAAAACCCCAAAAGACTCTGGGACAATATGAAAAAAATAACTGGAATGTCATCTTCCAACAAACCCATTGTGACTGGTAATGAACTCATGTTTGCAAATGAACTGAATGACTTTTTTTGCAGGTTTGATTCTTCTTCCCACTTCAGTGACTGTGAAAATATAATCAACACCATTAACCCGTCCTACTCTGACAGAATCCTCATAACTGTCGAGGAGGTTAGGGGCGTCTTCCAGCGCAATAATACAAGGAAAGCCTTAGGACCTGACCACAGCAGTGCTCTTATATTAAAAACATTCGCCAGGGAACTAGCCCCGGTATGGCAACCCATTTTTCAGCAGTCCCTGGACACCCATTACATCCCACTAGCATGGAAAACATCTCACATTAAACCTATTCCCAAAAAGAAATGCCCTAAAGAACATAATGACTATAGGCCAATAGCCCTCACATCAATGATCATGAAGTCACTAGAAAAAATCATAGTCCAACATTTAAACAGACAGATGGGGGGACTTCAAGACCCCTACCAATTTGCATATAAACAAGGCCGTAGCACAGAGGATGCAGTGGTTGCACTGACACATATCATATCTAAACATCTAGATAAATCCAATACATATGCCAGGGTACTTTTTATTGATTTTTCTTCAGCATTCAATACTGTTCAGCCAAACTTGCTTCTGTCTAAAATGATTAAGTTTCATATAAACCCATATATTATTTACTGGTATTTTTCTTTTTTAACAAACAGGGTCCAGCTAGTTAAGGTTAATGACACACTTTCTTCTCCCATTACCACCAATGTTGGAGTTCCCCAGGGCTGCATAAGCTCTCCCAGGTTGTTCACCCTGTATACCTCGGACAGCACCACCAATGTGCCAAATCAATATCTTTTTAAATATTCAGATGACTCAACATTAGTCACTCTTTTCACAAAATCAGATGATGACTCTTTGTACCAAAACAATGTGGACTGGTTAATTGAATGGTGTGATATTAATTACCTTATCATTAACACAGTGAAGACAGAGGAGGTCATCTTTGGAAAACCTCCTCTCCAACTTTCCAAAGTTAAAATCCATAACTCAGACATTGCTCAAGTCCCATCCTATAAATACCTTGGTGTCATGATTGACCAGAATCTGACATGGACTGACCACATAGAATTCACATGTAAAAAAATACAACAACATATATATTTCTTGCGAAAACTAAGATCTTTTGGTGTCAGCGACCAAATAATTTTTTTGTTCTTTACATCTGTGATCCAGAGCGTTATGCTTTACTGCAGTACAGCTTGGTATAGCAGCCTCTCTGTCAAGGATAAAGCTAAACTCCAGCATCAAATAAAAATATGCTCTAAGATCATTGGGCAGCCCATAGCACACCTATTTCAGGAAGCTCACAATAAGAGTATGCTCAGACTGGCCACATGCATCTCCACCGATGCTACGCACATCTTACACCAAGAATATCAATTATTACCTTCAAATAGGCGCTTCAGAGTTCCCTTCTTCAACCGCAATAGACTTAAACATTCTTTTATACACCAATCAATTCTTTTACTGAATCTGCAGCATGCACCAGCGAGCGTTTAATCCAATGTATTACACATGGTGAAAATTTCCCTCATGTTATGTATGGCTGTTTTTATGTATGTCTGTATGAAGGTATGTGTCCTCCGTCTTGCCTTTACCCCTGACTATGGTGGTGGTTATTGTACTGTTACTGTGATGTTATATGTGTGTGTTGTCCTCAAGCGAGTCTTGTTCAGGGATGCAAACCAAATTTCAGTGTAAACTGACAATAAAGTATTATCGTATCATATCGTATCGTATCATAAGCAGTGTGGTTTGGAGTGGGGGTGAGGGTAAGGTTAACAGACTTTTGAGATGATAATAGGGGACAATGCCCTGAATTTTACTAGGGAACCAGGGACATTACTATTTCAACAGTCAATATCGTTAAAATAAGCAATCTATTAGCTTAATGTATTAGCTTAAAAAAATCAGTGACTAGCATTTACTAGGTGAGAGTTGGGTGTGCTAGCCAGTGTTGTGAAACTATGGGTCTAGTTCACTGGTGAGCAGTGAGTACATGTCACTGCTCTTTCATGATTACAGTCAAATAGTTTCTCTGCTTAGCTTATGCGTGCTGTGATCTTTTGGGGGCAGTGTGATTGACAGAGTTAGCAAGATAGCTACACAAGTTGGCTTGAATTAGCTAATTGTGTCCCTCATATGCCCCTGCAGAAGTAAACACAAGGATGACAATGGAGTGTATGCCTAATAATTTAAGGCTCGCATTAACAACCAAAGTAATAGAGTAATAAAGGGCTTTTTGGTATAAGTCCCGCCCCCAATTGCATGGCCACACCCCCAACCATGGCTGGAACCCCACCCCCAGGCCTTAAACTCATCCTATTATGTTAACAAACACAAAAATAAGTATGATATATAGACTTTGGTGAACATAAAGTGAAGAATGTCAAAATGTCAGAATTTAGGCTATGACTGCAGCACATCCAACAATAAAGGGCCAATATCCGGAATTGCCCAAGGGATATCACTGGGCACCCTCTCTTATCTTAATGAGTAGACCTTGGACAACAACAAACAGCAAAAAAAAAAAAACTTTAACCGACGAAGCCAGGTTCAGCCAAATTTGGGCCTTTGGCTCCCGGACTAGATGTCTCAACACACTCTCATGTCTGTGTTACCTTCTGGCTCTCCCTTTTGTTATGCCATCATAGTTAGTGCCCTGTCACACTACGACGTTCTCACCAGCGTTCGAGTAATGTGTTGCGAAACGCAGAGGAACGTCGAGAACGTTAGAAAAAAGTTACAAGAAAGTTAGACGAGCGTCGGCAAACGTTGGGGAATGTCGAGGGACGTCGGCGAACGCTGAGGGTGAAAAATAGTTTTGGGTGTGCACAAAAATTCAGGACGTTCTATCAAAACGCTACTTACACGTTAGAGGAACGTTACACGAAAGTTTGCGGGCGTTACTCGAACGTTACTCGAAAGTCAGGACGTTCCCTGGACGCTAGGCGGACGCCGGCCCATCAGGGTCGAGTGTCCAGCGCGTGCCTAGCGCTTGGGTAACGCTTGCCTAACGCCTGTGTAACGTCCATCGAACGTCTGTCCAGCGTGTCGCCAACGTTTTTCAGCGTTCGTCAGCGTTCGCCGAGCGTTCTTAACGCTCATGTAACGCTCTTTCAACATCTTTCTAACGTCTGTCAGTGTTCTGAATTTTTCCAGCGTCTGTGTAACGTCCATGTAGCATCCTTGTAACGCGCCTGTAACCTACTGGTAGCGTTCAGGAGCATTTGGCAGGCACTTGCCAGAAATATATTTAAAAGGGGCTTGCAGAGGCCACCAACAGTCCTGTTGGAACTTTCACAGAGTGAAGACTTCAGAACAATGACAGACCAAGAGAAACACCAGTATGCTGTTGCTGCTCTCATGCATCACAACAACCTCCTGCAGTTGGCATTGCACCAGGTTAAGATGTCCAAGGCAGAGGCAAAGAAGAAAAGGAAGAGGAGAGGGAGAAAGAGCTGGGTGAGACCCTGGATAGGAAGGCGACCACAGTTTGGTGTTTATGACAAGCTGATGGCTGAACTCCGAGCTGAAGACCAAGCCTCCTTCCACAACTTCCTGCGCATGCCAGCAGTGATGTTTGATGAGCTGAGACAGAGAGTTGGTCCCAGGATCACCAAGAAGGACACTCGCTTTAGACCGGCCCTCGACCCTGGTATGAAGCTGGCCCTGACTTTGCGACACCTTGCCTCTGGTGACAGCTATGCTTCGCAGAAGTTTGCCTGGAGAGTACCTCACAACACACAGTCACTGGTGGTCAGAGAGGTTTGCCATGCCATACTGGACGAGTACCTGGATGAGATGCTGACCTGCCCCAGTACGCCAAAAGAGTGGAAGGAAGTTGCTGACAGATTCTATCAGAGGTGGAACTTCCCCCATGTCCTGGGAGCACTAGATGGCAAGCATGTGGCCATTAGGTGTCCTGCAGAGAGTGGCTCCTTGTATTACAACTACAAGGGGTTCTATTCCATCGTGTTGCTGGCCCTTGTGGATTCTGACTACAAGTTCCTGTGGGCAGATCTTGGAGGCCTGGGATCAGCATCCGATGCCCAGATCTACAACTCCAGTGAGCTGAAACATGGAGCTGAAGAAGACCTGCTTGGGTTTCCACAGCCTATACCTCTCCCACAAGACACTACAGATGTTCCATACTTCTTCATTGGAGATGACGCCTTTGCCCTGAGAGCCTACATGATGAAGCCCTACAGTCTCCGTGGTCTATCACAGGAGGAGCGCATTTTCAACTACAGACTGTCGAGAGCCAGGAGGGTCGTGGAGAACGCCTTTGGGATCCTTGCCAACAGGTTCCAGGTGATTCTTGGCACTATGCAGCACAAGCCAGAGACTGTGAAGCTGATAGTGAAGACCTGCTTGGTCCTTCACAACTTGATGAGGGTCAGATATCCAACACTGCAGAACCAACAGCTGGACCAGCCAGAAGGTCCAGAAGAAGACTTTGTGCCTGGTGCCTGGAGAGATGGCTTCAATATGGAAGACACACAGGTTGTTGCAGGCCCCAACACTGCGACCAAAGAAGCCAAGAAGCAGAGGAACCTCATCAAGCACTGGGTCAACTCCTCAGCTGGGGCACTGGACTGGCAGGACAGGATGGTGTAGACCTGGACCCTAGTGTTGCAATGCAGAATGGACTTAATATAGACTATACTTTTTGGTAGAAACTGAAATATTGTATGTGTAACTTAATTACAATGACTTATTTGTCGATAACAGTAATAATAAAAGTAATTGTGTGTGTCATTTCGAAGTAATTATTTTTACTGATCGCCCTACTTTTTTAGCCAATCTGTTCTAGGCATGATCTCTTTTTCAATTATTTATTGTACTGAGTTCCCGGTCGACCCCTTTTCACGTAACCAAACGTATAAAACAGTATTAATAAATGTCATAGTTTTATTTTGTATTGTTTTATTCTTTTTCATTTTTTTAACTTTATTTTTTTGGGGGGGATTTTGTATTTTTTTATTATATTTTTTATTTTATTTTAGATTTTACTTTTTTTTTATTTTAAAATAAAAAGTAAACTAAAAAATAAAATAAAAAATAACATAAAATAAAATAAAACAGATAAAATAAAAGAAAAATATAAAATAAAACATATACAATAAAAGAAAAATATAAAATAAAACAGATAAAATAAAAGAAAAATATAAAATAAAACATACAATAAAAGAAAAATATAAAATAAAACAGATAAAATAAAAGAAAAATATAAAATAAAAAATATATTTTACTTTTTATTTTATTTTTTATTTTATCTTTTATTTTATATTTTATTGTATATTTTTTATTTTACCTTTTATTTTTTATTTTATCTTTTATTTTATTTTATAATTTTTTTTTACTTATTTTATTTTTTATTTTTTTTTCCATTATTTTTTTGGGGGGGAAAATATTAAAAACAAGAAATTGAAAGTTTCACGCAAGAACCAGGCAAAGTTCAAACTATGTACAACATTTATTTACAGATTCCTAAACAAAAAGTTCTACGAGTCAGTCTCTGGGTCCACTGGTGGCTGTGGAGTGTTGAGCGTGTCAGTCAGAGAGGTAGCCGTGGACGGGGTGGCAACTGGACCTGGACTGTCCAGGGTGCTGAATAAGTCGCTGACACTGGCTGCTGTAGACACTCCGGTGGGGAACACGGTAACGTCCGTGGCGGCACAAGTGACAACCAGGGCTGGAGAGCTGCTGCCTTGGTTGCTCTGGTCCATGGTGTGTCTGGCAGAGCTGATGGCCGTAGAGACGGAGGCATGGGTGGTGGCTGGTGCTGTCAGCGTGTGGAAGACGGGAGAGTTCCTACTCTGTTGCTGGAAGAACCTCTGTGGCTGGTAGTAGGAGTGAGGCTGCTGGAAGGACGAGTGAGGCTGCTGGAAGGACGAGTGAGGCTGCTGGAAGGACGAGTGAGGCTGCTGGAAGGACGAGTGAGGCTGCTGGAAGGACGAGTGAGGCTGCTGCTGGTGGTATCTGGCCATCCACTCCCTGGTCTGTGACTGCCAAGGAGTGCCAGTGGGCGGGTTGTCATGCCACTGGCTAGGGTCCGGCTGAAACATGTCGCTCTGGGCTTGCCTGGTGGTTGTGATGCCAGGAGGGGGGGCCGACCGACATGTAGCTGAGAAGGTAGGCAGGTCCTCCTCTTCCTCTTCACTGTCTTCATCCATCAGCCGCGTGAGGATCATGTTGATACTGGCCCTGGCCTTCTTGAACTTCCGGCTCGACATTGTGAGAAGGCTGTCCCTCACGTAGTTCGCAAAGGTTGACTCAGGGGTCACTGCTGGAGGCTGGAACAAACCCTTGAGTATAGCCTCTGACTCCTTGACCTTCTCCTGCAGGGTAGCCAACACGTCATCCTCAGTGGTGGTATCCTCATCCTGTCCAGATCGTCCGGGCCTCTTGGAACTGCTGCTGCTGGAGGCTGCTGTGGCAGGTGTGGAAGATCTGGAAGGTATGGCAGCACACTCCGTGATAGAAGGTCCAGATACCGGTAAATCCTCCTGGACAGTTGCTGCAGCTGAGGCTCTGCTGGGTAGGATGGGCTTGGCTGGCTCCGGTCTGTGTTGCACTACCTCCTGCAGGAACCTGAAGTCGTTGAGCACCCACTCGTCCCTCTCTGTTCTTCTTGGGGCACCGTCACCGCTCTTGTGTTTCAGGAGTCTGGTGTTCTTATCCCGCAGTGACCGGAACCAGCCCTTCAAGTGCTTCACCGTCTTCTGCATCTTCTCTGCCTGGGCCTCCCACAACTTCTCCTTGTTTGTGATCTTGTGGTAAGCCTGGAGCTTAGAGTCCCACAATGTCCGGTTCTCTTGTAACCACTCGACCATGATGGCCTCATCAGATTCAGAGAGGCTGTAATTTATCCTGTCACTCTTCTTCCTCTTGCCTCTGTCCTGTGAGGAGGCTGCTGACAAGCTTCTGGAGGAGGAGGAGGAGGAGCAGCTAGACCCTGGAGACCCTGGAGAGGCTGGAGATGGCGACTGGGACCTGGAGGGGGTGACTGTTGCCCTCTTGTTCTTCGGCTGCTTCTGCTGCTGGCTGCCTGCTGGCTGGCTGTCAGCCTCGCTTTCAACAGGAGGGGGATGGACCTCTGCAGTGATGGAAACAACCTCCTGGCTGGGAGAGGATGCTGCTCGTTGGCCCCTGCTGCTGCCCCGACCTCTGCTGCTGGCCCTCTTGCTCTTGGGAGGCATACTTCTTTTCTTTCGTTCGTTCTTCGTTTTGCGATGTTGACTGCGCGGTGGTTGAAATGGAAGTGATGCACTCTGGCCAAAAGCCCCCCCTTTTATACTGCGCGTCCAGCCGCAGGTTGGCGAAACGTCACAGGAACGTCACACAAACGCTCCACGCGTTACTCGAACGCTACAGGAACGCTAGGCAGACGCTGTGGAAACGTCGAGAACGTCAGCTAGACGCTGGACAAACGTCGAGAACGTTACCTGGACGCAAGGCAGACGCTACCCAAACGCTATGATAACACTATCAAAGCGCTGTGGACGCTATGAGAACGCTAGGTTTTGCTGCTATTTTGGACCACAAACGTCGCCTGACACTGAGGGAACGTTGGCTGAGCGTTACCCAAGCGTTACAAGAACGTTACAACATCGTTGACCTAGAAACTTAATTTGAAGAACGTCGACGTTCCCCGGCGTTTCGCAAATTTTTAAAAACGCAACCAAACGTCGAACAAAACGCTATAGTGTGACAGGGCCCTTAGTCTTGCTGGAGTCCCTACTTGCACTCAGTGCACAAGGTACATTGTTCTTAATTAGGTGAGAGTGGGCATACACAGCAATCTCTCCATCTTGCTCTCTCTCTGTTGAGTCACACATCATTCCTGAGATACCAGTGATGCTGACCTCTCTTGCTCTCCGGACCTGCCTGTTCCAACCTGATGCCCTACTTTTTGCTGGAGTTCTCATCACTTCTTTCCTGTGACTATGGCCCCATATGCACAGTCCCGATCCATCCTGATGCCCTACTTCTGGCTGAGGTTCTCATCACTTCGCTCCTGTGGAGGATGCCCCCATATGGACAGCCTAAAACACTTAGAAGGTGGCTCTGGACATTTAATACAAACAGGTTGTCTTTGATGGCTTTGGACTACAATTGCCATGATGCCTTTTAGACTGCAGTCTCCATCAATGAACAGTTGATAACTTCAACAAAATAGACTTCATGTCAAAGCTATAATGAATGTCCTAGTTACACAATTGTATTTTTGACCAACTCACAATGCGAGTTATTTATAATCATGCTATCTGTTATCACCCAAATGAGGATGGATTCTTTTTTGAGTCTGGTTCCTCTCAAGGTTTCTTCCTCATGTCATCTCAGGGAGTTTTTCCTTGCCACCATCACCTCAGGCTTGTTCATTAGGGACAAATTTATTCATGCATATGTTTAAAATCTATATTTTCTGTAAAATAGCTTTGTGACAATGTCTATTGTTATAAGTGCTATATAAATAAATTAATTTGACTTTACTTGAATATAATATAATATAATATAATATAATATAATATAATATAATATAATATAATATAATATACATACAGGGCACTTTTTCCATGGAATAAAAACGTATTCTATTCCCTGGCATGCAGTATTGTTATCATATCACTTATCCTCCATGTATTATGTCACTCTCCCCAATGGAGAATGAGTGTACAATATTGTTATAATATTCATAATATGTCTGACAGGCCCAGGACCAGAGTGCCGAAGATTTAAAGAGAAAGACGCGCTGAACGCCTGAAAGGCTACCAAAACTTTCCCAGATATCCTTCATGCATTTAATCTTCTGCATTAAATATATGGAAAAAATGGAAAAGACACACGTCAGAGATGTAAAACTTCCACACTAGCAAGTGACTGTGACAGTTTGTTCACAAACATGGTCACAAGGTTTGCTTCATTAAAAGCAAAAGATTTAAAGAGACAGACACGGTGAACACCCGAAAGGCTACAAAAACTTCACTGGATAGTATTCACGCATATCTACAAGAAGAAAAAAATACAGTACCAACAGACATCGAAAAACTGGAAAAGAGAGCAATAGCAGAAATATAAAGTTCAACTTGCAGGTGAGGAAAGGTGACAGAAACTTTTACAAGAGGACTTCAAAGGATTGGAAACCAGAGATTTAAGCTGTGATACATGAAAGGTAGGGTGAACACGTTGCATGGTGAATGGTAATGCCAGTCTAACAGAACATGGGTTGATTACCTTCTTGATGAGGAAGGGTCCAAGGAACCTTGGTGCCAGCTTGCGAGAAACGACCCTAAGTGGCAGGTGGTGCGTGGATAGCATAACTTGTTGGCCCACTCGGTAGGTGGGTACCTTGCAGCGATGTTTGTTGGCCTGCATCTTGGATGCAAGTGTGAAGCAAATGAGTCTTCTCCGGGCCAGTGCCCATGTCCTCCTGCAGCGGTTTATAAAGGCCTGGGCTGATGGTATGGCGACCTCCTTCTCCTGGCTGGGGAACAGTGGTGGTTGGTACCCTAGTGAGCACTGGAACGGAGAGAGACCTGTGGCAGAGGAAGGGAGAGTGTTATGTGCGTCTTCGATCCAAGGAAGGTACTTGATCCAAGAACTGGCATCCCTGGATGCCATGCACCTGAGTGCAACCTTTAAAGCCTGGTTGGCCCATTCTGCCTGACCGTTGGTCTGTGGGTGAAAGCCTGAGGAGAGACTACAGGTGTCCCCAATGAGTTTGCAGAAGGCTCTCCAGAACTGTGCAGTGAACTGAGGACCCCGGTCAGAAACTATATTGGTAGGCAGACCATGTAGGCGGAAAACGTGGTGGATGAGTAGTTCTGTGGTCTCTTTGGCTGAGGGGAGCTTGGGCAGAGGAATGAAATGGATGGTCTTAGAAAAACAGTCAATGACAGTGAGAATGCATGTATTGCCACCTGAATTGGGGAGTCCTGTGATGAAGTCCAGGGCAATGTGAGACCAAGATCGATGCAGAGTAGGAAGGAGTCTAAGTAGGCCGTCAGGAGGTCAATTGGGTGTCTTGTTCCGGGAGCATGTGTCGCAGGCTGCCACGAACTCCTGGACATCCTCCTTGATGGATGGCCACCAAAAGCACTGCTGGATGAGAGCCAGGGTTCGGGCAGCTCCCGGATGACAGGCCAACTTGGAACCATGACCCCACTGCAGCACCTGAGTTCGCACATGACGGGACAAACAGATAGTTATGAGGAATATTGTTGGAGTTACCTTCACCGGGGTCCTGCTCCAGGACCTTCTGCACGAGCGTCTCAACCTCTAGAATAGTGGCTCCCACCAGGCAGTGTAGAGGAAAGATGGTCTCGGGTGGCTTGGATTCCTCTTGGTGGGAGAAGAACATCCTGGACAGGGCATCAGGTTTGCTGTTCTCGGAGCCTGGGTGGTAGGAGAGCGTGAAGTTGAATCGGGAGAAGAAGAGAGACCAATGGGCTTGACAGGAGTGGAGATGTTTGGCAGACTTGAGATACTCTAGGTTTTTATGGTCGGTCCAGACTAGGAACGGGAGGTCAGATCCCTCGAGCCAGTGCCTCCACTCATCCAAGGCAAGTTTCATGGCCAGTGGTTCATGGTCGCTGATGTCATAGTTCCATTCGGCTGGGGATAGCCAGTGGGAGAAGAAGGAGCATGGGTGGACCTTGTTATCGTTGTCCCTCTGGGATAGGATGGCTCCAACCCCTGACTCGGAGGCATCGACCTCGACAATAAACTGCTTGGTAGAATTGGGTATGGTGAGAATGGGTGCTGTGGTAAACCTGTGCTTGAGACTGGAAAAGGCTGTCTCTGCTTCCTCCCCCCACTTAAACTTGGTCTTGGTCGAGGTCAGGGCTGAGAGCGGTCTGGCCACCAT
Source organism: Neoarius graeffei (assembly GCF_027579695.1). Classification (NCBI taxonomy): domain Eukaryota; kingdom Metazoa; phylum Chordata; class Actinopteri; order Siluriformes; family Ariidae; genus Neoarius; species Neoarius graeffei. Next base: position 31,170,800 of record NC_083576.1, on the reverse strand, counting down.
GCTGAAGTTGCAGATGAAACGTCTGTAAAAGTTGTCAAACCCCAGGAAGTGCTGGAGCTCTCATCTCGAAGATGGGGTGGGCCAGTCAGTGACTGCCTCCAGCTTGAGGGGGTCCATGTGGATCTTGGCTGGTGAAATGATGAACCCCAGGAACGAGACAGAGCTTTGGAGGAACTTGCTTTTCTCTGCCTTAACAAACAGCTTATTCTCCAGCAGGCGTTGAAGAACCTGCCGGACGTGACCCCAATGTTCCTCCAGGGAGCGAGAGAAAATCAAGATATCGTCCAGGTAAACAAAGACAAAGGTGTTAAGAAAGTCCCTCAAGACATCATTAACCAATGCCTGGAATACTGTGGTAGCGTTAGTCAGGCCGAAAGGGACTATGAGGTACTCATAGTGGCCTGTGGTGCTGTTGAAGGCTGTCTTCCACTCGTCCCCTTCTCTGATCCTAACTAGGTGATAGGTGTTGTGTAAGTCCAGTTTAGTGAACACCTTGGCTCCCTGGAGTAGTTCGAAAGCTGTAGTCATAAGCGGTAGTGGGTAGCAGTTCTTGACTGTGATGGCGTTGAGACCTCGATAGTCAATTCAGGGGTGGAGCAACTTGTCTTTCTTCTCCACAAAGAAGAATCCCGCCCCTGCTGGGAAGGAGGAAGGGTGGATAATCCCAGCTGCCAGAGACTCAGTGATGTATTTCTCCATGGCCTGTCTCTTGGAGGGGGAAAGAGAGTAGAGACGTCCCTTGGGTGGCACCATCCCTGGCAGGAGGTCAACACCACAGTCATAAGACCTATGAGGGGGAAGGGACACTGCCTGGGTCTTACTGAAGACAGGCTTGAGGTCCAGATACTCCGGAGGCACATGAGAAAGGTTGGGAAACTCGCTGGCTGAGGGCGGAGGTGGTTTGGCGGGAGGCAGCGCGGAGTTCAGGCAGGAGGCCAGGCAGGAAGGACTCCAGCCTAAGATAGTGTGGTCAGTCCAGTTTAAGTGGGGGTTGTGCTGCATCAATCAGGGTAATCCAAGAATAACGGGAACGTGAGGGTTGTTCATGACGTGAAGTTGTATAGTTTCAGAGTGATTACCTGAAATTCTTAGGGTGAGCGGGGTGGTGAGGTGAGTGATGGTGGTCAAGCCAGTGCCATTGAGTGTCAGGATGGTGAGAGGGACCTCAAGGGTGAGTAATGGGATTCCGAGATCCTTGGTGGTGGCGGAGCAGATCAGGTTCCTGTCCATCCCTGAGTTGATGAGCGCCTGAAGATGGTGATGCCGGTTGTTGAGAGTGATGATAACGGGGAGCAATGGTCAGTTGGCAGGGGACTGGTTCTGAGCATTGCCCACCAGGGCCCCTCAATTCACTGGTGGGCTCGTCCTTTTAGCGGGCAGGCTCGGCAGATGTGTCCCTGCTGACCGCAGTAGAAGCAAGCCCCTGTGCTCTGTCAGCGCAGTCATTCCTCCACTGACACCCATACCCGATCTACCTGCATGGGTTCGACGGACGAGGCAGGTGGTGGAGAGGGGTTGAAGTTGAAGCGGCTCCTCTCTCCTCCGTTGTTGAACCCGCGCGTCAATACGATTAGCAAGGTCCATCAGGCTGGAGAGGTCAAACGGCAGTTCCTGTGAGACGAGTTCATCCTTGATGGCATCGGATAAGCCACGTAGGAACGCGTTGACCAGGGCACTCTCTTTCCAACCGCATGACACTGCCAACATCCGGAACTCGATGGCATAATCCAAGGAGACCCCTGCCGCAGCTCCATGAGCTCTCTTGCCACCTCCCAGCCGGACAGAGAGCAGTCGAATGTTTGCCTCATTTCCTCAGAGAATTCCTTGAAGCTGAAACAACAGGGCGCATTGGCATCCCAGACCGCCGTCCCCCATTCCCTGGCCTTGCCGGTGTGGAGCATGATGGTATAGGCTACCCGGGAGCATTCTGTGGGGAAAGCCAGAGGTTGAAGCTCCAAGATCAGTGAATATTGTGACAAAAAAGATCTGCAGGTACCTGGTTCTCCACTGTAGGGCTGAGGCAAAGGGAGTCTTGGTTCGTGGAGAGGGGCGGTGGTGGGAGGTGAAGAAAGAGACAGATGGGCAGGGGTAGGCACGGCTTGGGAGTGCTGGAGTTGTGTGCCTAGAAGGTTGAGTGAGTCACACAGGGTGGCCAGGTTCTGGGTGAGCTGCCGGAGTTCCTGTTGGTGGGTCCCGAGGAGGGCTATGCTGTGTTCGTATTTTCACAGGTAAATACTAATTAAACCTCTTGCACTATAATACACATGCTTTAAACATTCATTTCGGTATCTATATGCTTATGTAATTAATATTATATATGCTGATTTTCATGTATGTTTCAGCTAACGACGCCCAGAAGTGAGGACACTGCAATCCCATCATCACTGTCAGGCCATTGTGCCATGCTCAGTGATGAGGACAAGGACATCCTGACACCCCCTCCCACCACTCAGCAGGAGTAGGAGCAAGACAGTAGCTCAGAGTCAGTGTCAAAATGTGTTTCAGTGCTCAAACTGTTGGGCTATTTAGTTGGGGTTTTTTTTTTTACAATGTACAACCCTGATTCCAAAAAAGTTGGGACAAAGTACAAATTGAAAATAAAAATGGAATGCAATGATGTGGAATAAATATATTACGTTCATTATGTCTTCTTCTTAAATCAAAATAATTAGTTTTCTTTTGTTTCAGACACGTAAAAGCTTTTTTCCTTTACCTGACATGTTTCGACGGTGTAACTTCCGTCTTCATCAGAGGGTCACCCGGATGTTGGTGTGTGACGTGCCTTTATAATCAGCTGATTCCATATTTTATTCAGAATAGAACATAGATGGCATATCAAATGTTTAAACCGAGAAAATGTATCATTTAAAGAGGAAAATTAGGTGATTTTAAATTTCATGACAACAACACATCTCAAAAAAGTTGGGACAAGGCCATGTTTACCACTGTGAGACATCCCCTTTTCTCTTCACAACAATCTGTAAACGTCTGGGGACTGAGGAGACAAGTTGCTCAAGTTTAGGGATAGGAATGTTAACCCATTCTTGTCTAATGTAGGATTCTAAGTTGCTCAACTGTCTGAGGTCTTTTTTGTCGTATCTTCTGTTTTATGATGCGCCAAATGTTTTCTATAGGTGAAAGATCTGGACTGCAGGCTGGCCAGTTCAGTACCCGGACCCTTCTTCTACTTAGCCATGATGCTGTAATTGATGCAGTATGTGGTTTGGCATTGTCATGTTGAAAAATGCAAGGTCTTCCCTGAAAGAGACGTCGTCTGGATGGGAGCATATGTTGCTCTAGAACCTGGATATACCTTTCAGCATTGATGGTGTCTTTCCAGATGTGTAAGCTGCCCATGCCACACGCACTAATGCAATCCCATACCATCAGAGATGCAGGCTTCTGAACTGAGCGCTGATAACAACTTGGGTCGTCCTTCTCCTCTTTAGTCCGAATGACACGGCGTCCCTGATTTCCATAAAGAACTTCAAATTTTGATTCGTCTGACCACAGAACAGTTTTCCACTTTGCCACAGTCCATTTTAAATGAGCCTTGGCCCAGAGAAGACATCTGCGCTTCTGGATCATGTTTAGATACGACTTCTTCTTTGAACTATAGAGTTTTAGCTGGCAATGGCGGATAGCATGGTGAATTGTGTTCACAGATAATGTTCTCTGGAAATATTCCTGAGCCCATTTTGTGATTTCCAATACAGAAGCATGCCTGTATGTGATGCAGTGCCGTCTAAGGGCCCGAAGATCACGGGCACCCAGTATGGTTTTCCGACCTTGACCCTTACGCACAAAGATTCTTCCAGATTCTCTGAATCTTTTGATGATATTATGCACTGTAGATGATGATATGTTCAAACTCTTTGCAATTTTACCCTGTCGAACTCCTTTCTGATATTGCTCCACTATTTGTCGGCGCAGAATTAGGGGGATTGGTGATCCTCTTCCCATCTTTACTTCTGAGAGCCGCTGCCACTCCAAGATGCTCTTTTTATACCCAGTCATGTTAATGACCTATTGCCAATTGACCTAATGAGTTGCAATTTGGTCCTCCAGCTGTTCCTTTTTTGTCCCTTTAACTTTTCCAGCCTCTTATTGCCCTGTCCCAACTTTTTTGAGATGTGCTGCTGTCATGAAATTTCAAATGAGCCAGTATTTGGCATGAAATTTCAAAATGTCTCACTTTCGACATTTGATATGTTGTCTATGTTCTATTGCAGAGCATTTTTTAACATAGTTACTGGGAGACCAAATGGTCTCCCAGTGGCCAGATTTGGTCTCCTAGTCAATGCCAAACCAGCTTCACTGGGAGACCAAATTTTAAACCAAGTTATGTCTTATCATTTGGTTCAATCAGTTGCAATTAATTAACCAAGTACCATGTAAGTATACATATAACAAGGAAAACGAAGATCTATGTTATAAGATATACACACAAGATCATGTTGGTTAAGAAAAACAAAACTAAAATTTGGTTACTGAGATGGCTGATGTCAGAATCCGATGTCATTACTGTGTAACTTTGAGTGTCTTGACATAACATTTGTGCTTGGTAATTGCTCTTGATAGCTGTGTAGTCACTGTAGTGTGTTTGTCTGTATGGTGATTGGTGAACCATTTTGCATCACAGAATATGCCACAGCGGTGCAGCCGCATGGACTCTGGGGCCTGTGATTGTTTTGCCCAGAACAGTTGGTCTCCTAGTGGAATATCCTTAAAAAATGCTCTGTTCTATTGTGAATACAATATCAGTTTTTGAGATTTTTAAATTATTGCATTCTTTTTTATTTACAATTTGTACTTTGTCCCAACTTTTTTGGAATCGGGGTTGTAATAAAATGTGTTATTCCCTTATACTCATGTTTTATTATTTGACGTTTGTGTGGTAAATTAACATATACTCAAATAAAAACAGCAAATGAGGTGGTCTTCTTCCCTTTTACAATGTTACATGCTACATGATCAGTTCCTTTGTTCCTCCCCCAATATATATACCCAGAATCTTGCCCCTCGTGTTGCGTGTGGGTCGTGCGTGCTGCGTGCATGCCACACATAAGGGTAGAAAGTGAGATGTACTTCTGTCTTGGGGGCCGCACAAATAGCAAGTGTGGATACTTGTGTAGTACTTCTGAGGCATGTCACTCGTACAATGACTGTGCGTCACTCGTGCGTCTTACTGTCATCACAAAAAGCTCCTACTAGCCATGCTACTGACTTGGTTCAGGCGTACAAAAGGAGTATGGGTCCCATATGTAGTGTATGCATTCTTGATTTTTCACAAGACCTGTAGAATTTGCATGTGCAGGACCAAAAGTGTCCACAGCCAGAGGCTCCAACTCTCCTGCCGTGGGCAGGAGATCTCCTGCTTTAGGGAACAGAAAATCCTCCCGACCTCCCGCTGACAACATAAAAATCTCCCGCCCGCCCTTACTACACATGATTAGTTAAAAAAATATATAACTTGATCATGGCCGTAGCCAGCTCTGACGCCCCCACGGTCCGGACCTTGGTCATTTTTAAGAGCTGAAAATACATTTGTACACTAAATATTCAACTGGATAAAAAAATAAAGAATAACATTAAAACGTCTCCTTAAAAAGTGCATTGTTAATTATGTTAAACGCTGATTCTGTCAAATGTGGTGAATCATTCATATATATATATATATATATACACTGCTCACAAAAATTAAAGGAGCACTTTAAAGAAACACATTAGATACATCAGATCTCAATATGAAGTTGGATATCTATACAAATATCGACAGGGCAATGTCTTAGGAACAAAAGGATGCAAAGTCTTTTAATGGAAATAAAAGTTTTCAGCCTACAGAGGGCTCAATTGTGTAGACACCCTAAAATCAGAGTGAAATGAAGATGTGGCAGGCTAGTCTATTTTTTCAAAAACTTAATTTCTGCAACTCAAAATGCTTTTCAGTATCTTGTGTGGCCCCCACGAGCTTGTATGCATGCTTGACAACGTCGCGGCATGCTCCTAATGAGACGACGGATGGTGTCTTGTGGCATTTCCTCCCAGATCTGTGTGAGGGCATCCCTGAGCTGTTCTACAGTCTGAGGAGCAACTTGGCGGCGCCTAATGGACCGAAACATAATGTCCCACACATGTTCTATTGGGTTTAAGTCAGGGGGTCGTGAAGGCCATTCAATTGTTTCAATTCCTTCATCCTCCAGGTACTGCCTGCATACTCTTGCCACATGAGGCCGTGCATTGTCGTGCATTAGGAGGAAACCAGGACCTACTGCACCAGCGTAGGGTCTGACAATGGGTTGAAGGATTTCATCTCGATACCTTATGGCAGTCAGAGAACCATTTCCTAGGCAGTAGAGGTCTGTGCGTCCCTCCATGGATATGCCCCCCCAGACTATCACTGACCCACCACCAAACCTGTCATGTTGAACGACGTTGCAGGCAGCATAACGTTCTCCTTGTCTTCTCCAGACTCTTTCACGTCTATCACAGGTGCCCAGGGTGAACCTGCTCTCGTCTGTGAAAAGTACAGGGCGCCAGTGGCGGACTTGCCAATTCTGGTGTTCTTCAGCAAATGCCAGTCGAGCTCCACGGTGCTGGGCAGTGAGCACAGGGCCCACTACAGGACGTCGGGCCCTCAGGCCACCTTCATGAAGTCTGTTCCTGATTGTTTGGGTAGAGACATTCACACCAGTGGCCCTCTGGAGGTCATTCTGTAGGGCTCGAGCAGTGCTCAGCCTGTTCCGCCTTGCACAAAGGAGCAGGTATCGGTCTTGCTGATGGCTTGAGGACCTTCTACGGCCCTGTACAGCTCTCCGAGAATAACCACCAGTCTCCTGAAATCTCCTCCATGTTCTGGAGATTGTGCTGGGAGACACATTAAACCTTCTTGCTGCAGCACGTGTGGATGTGCCATCCTGGAGAAGTTGGACAACCTGTGCAACTTCTGTAGGGTTAAGGAATCGCCTCATACTGCCAGTAGAGATAATTACTCAAGCCAAAACCAGCACAAGTGAAAAATCAGCCAAAAAAGATCAAGAGGGAGAAACTTGAAATGACCTCCACATGTAAAACCAGTCCTGTTTTGAGGGTTTTCTGATTGTTGCCACTGTGGTGCACCTGTTGTTAATTCCATGAACACCAATACAGCTGAAAGTGATTAACGATGCCCTCAGCTGCTTAACCAACCAGAAAATTATCAGACAGGTTTAACTGATTTCATGCCAGGCCCAATAAAAAAAGTGTTCCTTTAATTTTTGTGAGCAGTGTATATATATATATATATATATATATATATATATACACACACACACACACACATACACACATACATACGTACACACACAGGTAGTTGTCGACTTACGACTGCGTTTGGTTACGACTGACCAGTCGTAAACCGATCTGGTCGTAAATCGGCCTATGTTAAATGAACGTAAGTATATTGTGATGTGTAATGATATTGTAATCATCTTAAAGTCTTATTTTATCCACATTTTCTTATTTCATTACCTTGGCTCATTATTTGGTTTAAGTCAAACACTGCATACTACACTGCGTACAGTACAATTCATTTAATATGTGCAAAACAAAAAATACGAAATACAGGTGTGAAAAATAGAAAACATTTTAGTTTGAAACATTCCAAAATACAAATGTAAAACATAGCAAAATACAAAATTTAGTGACCGCTGGCATCACTGATGCTTGGCTGTGGGTCGTCTCATCAGCTGTTGCAGCGCTCGGGCTGGCAGGAGCATTTGCTTGTTTCATAAACCAGGAGCTGGGGTAGAAACTGTATGACGGAGTGCACGAGGGAGCGCGAGAGAGACTGCGCATGTGCCTGGAACGGAAACTGTTGTACGCGGCGAGAGGTGCTGCCGGGAGCTGGGGCGGAAACTGTCGTACGCTCAGCTATCTCATCTCATTATCTAGGGCTGCTTTATTCTGTTCTACAGGGTCGCAAGCAAGCTGGAGCCTATCCCAGCTGACTACGGGCGAAAGGTGGGGTACACCCTGGACAAGTCGCCAGGTCATCACAGGGCTGACACATAGACACAGACAACCATTCACACCTACGGTCAATTTAGAGTCACCAGTTAACCTAACCTGCATGTCTTTGGGGGAAACCGGAGCACCCGGAGGAAACCCACACGGACACGGGGAGAACATGCAAACTCCACACAGAAAGGCCCTCGCCGGCCACGGGGCTCGAACCCGGACCTTCTTGCTGTGAGGCTACAGCACTAACCACTACACCACCATGCCGCCACACTCAGATATATATATATGTGTGTGTGTGTGTGTTTTCCCCAGAAAAAAATTAAAGCCCTAAATTCTGGCATGATAATACACAGACAACTGAGTGCTAATGGTGTGAAAGCAAGCACCAAAGGTGCGAAGCGAAACTAGGGGGGTCCGGGGGCATGCTCCCTCGGAAAATTCTTTGAAAGTAGATGCTCTCAGATGCATTTTCAGGGTCTCTGAGAGGTTTTAGATACATGATTATAGGATAGATTTTACCAGTGTTTCAATTATCTCATCTCATCTCATTATCTCTAGCCGCTTTATCCTTCTACAGGGTCGCAGGCAAGCTGGAGCCTATCCCAGCTGACTATGGGCGAAAGGCGGGGTACACCCTTGGACAAGTCGCCAGGTCATCACAGGGCTGACACATAGACACAGACAACCATTCACACTCACATTCACACCTACGGTCAATTTAGAGTCACCAGTTAACCTAACCTGCATGTCTTTGGACTGTGGGGGAAACCGGAGCACCCGGAGGAAACCCACGCGGACACGGGGAGAACATGCAAACTCCACACAGAAAGGCCCTCGCCGGCCCCGGGGCTCGAACCCAGGACCTTCTTGCTGTGAGGCGACAGCGCTAACCACTACACCACCGTGCCGCCCCGTGTTTCAATTATTTCTGACCTAAATAGTATTAATGTATACACATTTGAAATTTCACCTTAAAGTTCAACATGCAAGTTAAACTGTTTTGTTATAGATTACTTAGGTATATGATAGATTGAAAATCTACGGGGATTCCTTAATTATCTATGATCAAGTAGTGTTGTAACAAAAATGTGCATGAAAATATGAACAGTGGTTTGCTCCATCTTATGCAATCCAATGACGAGAATCGATCATCATGACCTCCTGTTGACCACAAAGGGATCTGAACCTAAGACCTGCCACCTTAAAATAAGTTGCTGTATTACTATAACTGTAATGATTTTGAATGTTTCAGATGCAATTACCATAATATATGTATAACTAAGATGCACTGAAAAGAAAAGAAAGGCAACTGCATATTATAAAGTTTAAATTTTGGCACTTTATTAAATGGACTATATTAAGATTAAAACATATATTTAAAGGAAAAGAAAACTTTCTACAGTTTACGTTTGCAGAAAGCTTATGTACTTTTAAACACATTTCATGAAGGGAATTTGTTTATAAGTGTCAAATGTAGCATAATTTCGAATAATAATGATAAGCATATTTGGCAGTGTGAGGTCACTGTGAGCCTTTAACAAAAGAATAATCTGGAGCCTTCATTTGTTAAATGGATCCCAGTGACATCACACTGCCAAAACTGCTTATGATTATTATTTGAAATTATGCTATATTTGACACATTTGGACAACTTCACTTCGTGAGAGTGTTTATAAGTACATAATCTTTCTGCAAACCCAAACTAATGAATTAAGTTTTCTACTCCTTTTAAAGCAGATTAAATCTCCTTGGCTTTTGCTTGGCCCAATGTTGGGCAACCCTCTCATAGTCCATCTCGCGGTCATCCATGCTGATGTGGATTAATTTGTCAAGCAAGTCTTCTCCCAGCTTTGTCCGTCTGGTGGGAGACAACATCGGCAGCCAATGAGATCGCTTATAATGAATCGGAAACTTCCGGGATGTCTGACATTCTCATCTCATCTCATTATCTCTAGCCGCTTTATCCTGTTCTACAGGGTCGCAGGCAAGCTGGAGCCTATCCCAGCTGACTACGGGCAAAAGGCGGGGTACACCATGGACAAGTCGCCAGGTCATCACAGGGCTGACACATAGACACAGACAACCATTCACACCTACAGTCAATTTAGAGTCACCAGTTAACCTAACCTGCATGTCTTTGGACTGTGGGGGAAACCGGAGCACCCGGAGGAAACCCACGCAGACGCGGGGAGAACATGCAAACTCCGCACAGAAAGGCCCTCGCCGGCCATGGGGCTCGAACCCGGACCTTCTTGCTGTGAGGTGACAGCGCTAACCACTACACCACCGTGCCGCCCCATGTCTGACGTTTTCTTTCGATATTTTTATTGGACAGTTTGAACACGTGATCTTGACACAGCCAACAGATTAGTTTGTTTACATCATACCACACGGACATATTACTTTGACAGAATCAACACAAACACTGGGGAAAAAAAGACCGCTTGTTTAACACAAATATCAATCAGTATGTAAATGAATCTGTTATTTGCTCTCCTATGTATCTAGTTACTTGTGGGTAGGAAATTTAACGTATCGGTATAAATCTAAGCGTATCGGATTTTAACTAAAGCAACTAAGCGTATCGGCAGGCAGAGCAAGAGTATCGGGCCTGACACGCTAAAACGCTTTGGGGAAAACCATGTATATATATATATAAAACTCGTCTTCGCGCCTACGCCGCTCAAACTTGTCTCCCTCCAAGCTACTCGTAGAGAGGGAGAATCTCCCTCTTTGCAATTTCCCAAGTTGGAGCCTCTGCCACAGCCAGTCTGCGACCTTCTACGACGCTGAACACACGCATGTGTCGCGCAAGTCTCAAGCACGGTTTTGCCAAATTTTTTACCGTAGACCACCCATAGTAGCACGTACAGCAGGTTGTGAGTGAGCCTTAACCGATTGAGCCTTAACCGATTTTGCAGTAATCTATTTTTGTTGATTTCACATTTTCTTCTCATTTTAGTTAACTGCCAATTCCCACCCATTATAACTCTCACTTATCACACAACAGCTACCAACCCAACACAGTGAGCACAAACATATGCATCCTTTGATTTTTTTTTTAAATTGCTGCTAATGCTGTGTCACAGGGCAGTGTAAAAACTGGATGGGTTTTTGAAATCAAATATGAACCCTAACACTATGCCCTCAAAAACATTGGAAAACACTGTTTAAAAAACCTAGGGGTAGAAATATCAGCATTGTCAGCACGATGCAACATCACTCAAGTTCATTATTGGTCTTAACTATAAGACATAGACATAACATAACTATTAGACTACTTTTAATCCTGCATTTATTAATCTTGCAGTGATTATTTTTGTTTGTACCCACCTGCAATATTTTCCAACTCATATAGTTGGCTCAATTTTCCAAAATAAAAAAAAATAATAATGCAACAAATTACATACACACACACACACACACACACACACACACACACACACATACATACATATATATATATATATATATATATATATATATATATATATATATATATACACAGTGATGCTTGAAAGTTTGTGAACCCCTTTAGAATTTTCTATATTTCTGCATAAGTATGACCTAAACATCATCAGATTTTCACACAAGTCCTAAAAGTAGATAAAGAGAACCCAGTTAAACAAATGAGACAAAAATATTATACTTGCTCATTTATTTATTGAGGAAAATGATCCAATATTACATATCTGTGAGTGGCAAAAGTATGTGAACCTCTAGGATTAGCAGTTAATTTGAAGGTGAAATTAGAGTCAGGTGTTTTCAATCAATGGAATGACAATCAGGTGTGAGTGGGCACCCTGTTTTATTTAAAGAACAGGGATCTATCAAAGTCTGATCTTCACAACACATGTTTGTGGAAGTGTATCATGGCACGAACAAAGGAGATTTCTGAGGACCTCAGAAAAAGCGTTGTTGATGCTCATCAGGCTGGAAAAGGTTACAAAACTATCTCTAAAGAGTTTGGACTCCACCAATCCACAGTCAGACAGATTGTGTACAAATGGAGGAAATTCAAGACCATCGTTACCCTCCCCAGGAGTGGTCAACCAACAAAGATCACTCCAAGAGCAAGGCGTGTAATAGTCGGCGAGGTCACAAAGGACCCCAGGGTAACTTCTAAGCAACTGAAGGCCTCTCTCACATTGGCTAATGTTGATGTTCATGAGTCCACCATCAGGAGAACACTGAACAACAATGGTGTGCATGGCAGGGTTGCAAGGAGAAAGCCACTGCTCTCCAAAAAGAACATTGCTACTCATCTGCTATTTGCTAAAGATCACGTGGGCAAGCCAGAAGGCTATTGGAAAAATGTATTGTGGACGGATGAGACCAAAATAGAACTTTTTGGTTTAAATGGGAAGCGTTATGTTTGGAGAAAGGAAAACACTGCATCCCAGCATAAGAACCTTATCCCATCTGTGAAACATGGTGGTGGTAGTATCATGGTTTGGGCCTGTTTTGCTGCATCTGGGCCAGGACGGATTGCCATCATTGATGGAACAATGAATTCTGAATTATACCAGCAAATTCTAAAGGAAAATGTCAGGACATCTGTCAATGAACTGAATCTCAAGAGAAGGTGGATCATGCAGCAAGACAACGACCCTAAGCACACAAGTCGCTCTACCAAAGAATGGTTAAAGAAGAATAAAGTTAATGTTTTGGAATGGCCAAGTCAAAGTCCTGAACTTAATCCAATCAAAATGTTGAGGAAGGACCTGAAGTGAGCAGTTCATGTGAGGAAACCCACCAACATCCCAGAGTTGAAGCTGTTCTGTATGGAGGAATGGGCTAAAATTCCTCCAAGCCGGTGTGCAGGACTGATCAACAGTTGCCGGAAACGTTTAGTTGCAGTTATTGCTGCACAAGGGGGTCACACCAGATACTGAAAGCAAAGGTTCACATACTTTTGCCACTCACAGATATGTAATATTGGATCATTTTCCTCAATAAATAAATGAGCAAGTACAATATTTTTGTCTCATTTGTTTAACTGGGTTCTCTTTATCTACTTTTAGGACTTGTGTGAAAATCTGATGATGTTTTAGGTTATATTTGAACAGAAATATAGAAAATTCTAAAGGATTCAGAAACTTTCAAGCACTACTGTATATATATATATATATATATGTATATATATATACAGGGTGGGCGGCACGGTGGTGTAGTGGTTAGCGCTGTCGCCTCACAGCAAGAAGGTCCTGGGTTCGAGCCCCGGGGCCGGCGAGGGCCTTTCTGTGCGGAGTTTGCATGTTCTCCCCGTGTCCGCATGGGTTTCCTCCGGGTGCTCCGGTTTCCCCCACAGTCCAAAGACATGCAGGTTAGGTTAACTGGTGACTCTAAATTGACCGTAGGTGTGAATGTGAGTGTGAATGGTTGTCTGTGTCTATGTGTCAGCCCTGTGATGACCTGGCGACTTGTCCAGGGTGTACCCCGCCTTTCGCCCGTAGTCAGCTGGGATAGGCTCCAGCTTGCCTGCGACCCTGTAGAAGGATAAAGCGGCTAGAGATAATGAGATGAGATGAGATATACAGGGTGCGATTTGTCAAAAAAAAAGAAGGGGGGATGTTTTTTTTAATCATGAAATGTCACAAAATTAAGGTAACAATAGGCTAACAGCTCAATAACATCCGATGATATCAAATGAATAACACTAAATGAAAACGAACACTAAACCAGAGATAGTAAATTCATCTTCCTATCTCTCTGACTAAATACACAAACACTAACACAACAAAGTTCACATTGCTTGTCGCGTTGCTGTGATGTTTCTCTCCCTCCGGATTAAATGGACAGTGACTCGAAAATCACTAAAATACATGAATACTAAATGAACAGTTTGCTCTGATGGCGCAGTTCACATTGTGCGCAGCTTTCCGATTTAAACTGTTTTTTTCTCATCCTTATACTTCCTGTTTCATGGACTGTAACAGATTTGCTTATTTAGTAATTTTAATACAGAATTTACTTTGAAATTATAATCAGACACTCCAACGCCCCCCCTAAAAAAATTTAAAAAAAATCGGCCGTGAAAAAGGCGGCATCCACCAAAAGGCGCGCTGTTTGCATCCCTGCATAGAACGCAAAGATATTGTTATTATCTACAATGTATCTATTTGCTGGGGATGTTCGTGAATATCAAAGCTGCCACTTCGGGTCATTTTGAAAGTGAGTGCAATGTAGACCATAGAAAACTGTGTCACAGCATGCCTGTCATGTCAACTTTTTTTTTGGTTTGTTTGTTTTATTGACGGGGTTGTCCCTGAGGATTTTTTTTTCAGCAGAGATAAAAACCAGAGGGGGGGATGATCCCCACCATCCCCCCCAGCAAATCGCACCCAGTATATATATATATATATATATATATATATATAATGTATATATGTGTGTGTGTGTGTGTGTGTGTGTGTAAGGTAATTACTAAGCACGAATGAATGAACCTTGTAAATGCATCATGACCTGTATTCATGTTATTGAATGTTGTCTTCCTTTGTCCTGCCAGATTAATATATGACCTCTTGCTCATGTCCACAAGCTTCATTACTGACCACTCTCTCATATGAAATTTAAAATTGCTTCCTGCTTGTGTATCCTTTTCATTACATCCCCAGTTCCTTTTTGCATACCTCTAGTTTCATCCAGATGCCCTATGAACCTTTCTGGCAAGTTTTATTTAAAAATAAAAACTGAAGAGTACAACTACACTATTTGGTCAAATGTCTAGTGGAAAGCCTTCACAGAAGATTGGACATTACTATAAAAGCAAAGTGGGCATAGAATCTGGAATGAGATGGAACAAGCACATAAGGCTTTTGGCCATGTGGAATGTACATGTGGTGTATTATTTATCTGCATTTGTGTCCATTTAGAACACACTACCTGTTCATCCCTAATAATGTATTTGTATTCATTTACGTTCCAAATGTAAATATATCATATACAGTTATATCATAAAGCGAATGCATGCCCATGCCACAACACTGGCTCCATGCCTGATGCTCCACTGCCTCATGTTTGACAGATGATGTGCTGACAGATTATGTGGTGTATATTTACAAATACAGTACCAGTCAAACATTTGGACACACCTATTTATTTTGTATTTTCTACATTGTAGAACAATACTGAAGACATCAAAACTATGAAGTAATGTAAAACTAATGTAAAAAAAAGTCATGTAAAAACGTATTAGGGTATTTCATTTTGAGTTTGAGTAAAACAGTATAAATACTGTGTAACTCTTGGTCTAGTTCAGTATATGCAGCACCAGTCAGGGGGAAGACTGCTGACTTGACAGTTGTCTAGAAGTTGATCATTGACACCCTGGCTGGAAAAGGTGCACAAGCAACAGGGATGACCGCAGCCTTGAGGGGATTGTCAAGAAAAGTCAATTCAAGAACATGGGAGAGCTTCATAAGGAGTGGACTGAGGCTGGTGTCAGTACATCAAGAGCCACAATGCACAGATGTCTTCAGGAAAGGGGCTACAACTGTCACATTCCTAATATCAAGCCACACCTGAAACAGAGACAACATCAGAAATGTCTTACCTGGGCTAAGGAGAGAAAGAACTGGACTGTTGCTCAGTGGTCCAAAGTCCTCTTTTCAGATAAAAATAAATTTTGCATTTCATTTGGAAATCAAGATCATAGAATCTAGAGGAAGAGTGGAGAAGCACTGAATCCAATGTGTTTGAAGCCCAGTGTGAAGTTTTTGCAGTCTGTGATGATTTGGGGTGCCATGACATCTGCTGATGTTGGTCCACTGTGTTTTAATCAAGTCCAAATCAACACAGTCATCTACCAGGGGATTTTATAGCACTTCATGTTTCCATCTGCTGACAAGCTTTATGGAGATGCTGATTTCTTTTTCCATCAGGACTTAGCACCTGCCTACAGTGCCAAAACTACTACCAAATGGTTTGCTGACGATGATATTACTTTGCTTGATTGGCCAGCCAACTCACCTGACCTGTACCTCACTGAGAATCTATGGGGTATTGTCAAGAGGAAAATGAGAAACACCCAACACAAAAATACAGATGAGCTGAAGGCTGCTATCAAAGCAACCTGGACTTCAATAACACCTCAACAATGCCACAGGTTGATCACCTCCATGCCATGCTGCACTGATGCAGTAATTCCGCTCCTGCCCAGCCCGCTCAAGACTGCTGTCTGTCTTGGTTCCCCGTTGGTGGAATGACCTTCCCATTGAGGTCAGAACTGCTGCCTCCCTGACCACCTTCAAGCGCAGACTGAAGACTCACCTCTTCAGGCTGCACCTCTTCCCTGCTTCCCTGCCCACTGCGTAACTATGTATCGGTCTCGACCAATCCAGGATATCTACTGTTTAGCCTGGGGTGAGCTGCTGGAGTTTTATTTTTCTCCATTTAGTTGTACTTTGTCTATTCATTTGTATGGTTGGCTTCTTTTTTGGCTGTTGTTGAGTACTGGTACTTCAGCAGAACATTACTGTGGCAGCGGGGGTGAGGTCAAGCGCCGGTCTGTGACCGGAGGGCGGAGTCAGGGACGGTAAGTGGCAGAATCACTACACCTGATGTCAATTAACCTGTGTTTGTGTCTTCCCAGTGACCGCGCCCTATAAAAAGAGAGAGCAGAGGAAGTGAGCTCTCTCTCTCCCCAGCCAGACGACTTGTGTGTGTGTGCATGCATGGCTGAGAGAGTGTTGTTTGCATCTGAAAAGAGTAAAAATAAACAGTGATTGAACTTTATTCTGGCCTGCCGTCTTTCTGTGCTCCTCCCCCTCCTATGAACTGCCACAGTGGTGCCGAAACCCGGGAACCGAGCACAGGAAAAGAACAGCCCCATGGAGTCCTCCCCCTTCTCAGACCTGGTCCACGCCCTCGCCATGGCCCAGCAGAGCCAGCAACAGGCGCTAGTCACCCTCCGGAAGGAGCAAGAGCACCGGTTCGAGGCCCTGGTGCTGGCGCAGCAGGAAGATCGACAGGCGTTCCGGCACCTCCTCGCATCGGCGGGGTCCACCATCTCCACCGCCGTGGGCCCTTCTTCCCTCACCCTAACTAAGATGGGCCCGCATGATGATCCCGAGGCCTTCCTCACGCTCTTTGAGCAGGCAGCAGAGGCCTCGGGCTGGCCGGTGGAACAGCGCCCGGTGTGCCTCCTCCCCCTGCTAATGGGAGAGGCGCAGCTGGCCACGCTACAGCTCCCTGACGACCGCCGGCTGGCCTATGCGAACCTTCGCCGGGCCGTCCTCCAGCGGGTGGGGCGCACCCCAGAACAACAGCGACAGCGGTTCCGCGCTCTGCGTCTGGAGGAAGTTGGCCGGCCGTTCGCATTTGGCCAGCAGCTCCGGGACGCCTGTTGGTGGTGGTTGAGGGCCGAAAACCGTGACGCCAAGGGAATCCTCAATCAGGTGGTGCTGGAGCAGTTCATCGGCTGCCTACCAGAGGGAACCACGGAGTGGGTCCAGTGCCACTGCCCGGCGTCGCTGGATCAGGCCATCGAGTTGGCAGAGGACCATTTGGAGGCTGTTCCGATGGCAAGACAGCGGACATCCTCTTCTCTCCTCTCCTCTCTCTCCCCCTCTCTCCTCCTGTGTCTCGTCCTCACCCTGTTCCCCCACCGCGGAGGCGGGGGCCGGCACCACCCCAGCCGGCTTGTCACACCCGCGGTGCCCTCCCATTTTTCCCTTCTGTGTCTGTCTCTTCCCCCCCTCAGGTGAGTGAGCCTCAGAGCGCCGGTGCAGAGAGGAAGCCCGGGCCGGTTTGCTGGCGCTGCAGGGAGCCGGGCCACCTCCAACAGCAGTGCTCGGCAATGGAAGTGGGCATGGTGGTTCAGATCCCCAATGTGCCAGGAGCTGCCCTCGATTGGGCCGGAGCGTATCACATACCGGTGAGTATCCAAGGGGATACATATCAGGCGTTGGTGGACTCTGGCTGTAATCAGATCTCAATTCACCAAAGCCTGGTGCAAGACGAGGCATTGGGGGGAGCACAGGGGGTGAAGGTGTTGTGTGTGCACGGGGATGTTCACAGCTACCCTTTAGTGTCGGTCCACATTTTTTTCCGAGGGGAAAAATTTAGAGTAAAGGCGGCGGTTAATCCTCGCCTTACCCACTCAATAATTTTGGGGACTGATTGGCCGGGATTCGGGGAGTTAATGAGTCATTTAGTGAAGAGTGGGTCCTACTGTAGTTTAGCAGGGGGAGGTCCCGGTGTCGCATTGGCGGGAGCCGCTGTCACAGAGCCATCTACATCATCTTCGTGTCAAAGTGAGGAGCCGCAGGCTCCTCCTCCCTCTCTCGGGGAATCCCTTGCGGATTTCCCATTAGAGCAGTCGTAAGATGAGACTCTGCGGCATGCGTGTGACCAACTGAGAGTAATCGATGGTCAAACGCTCCAGCCAAACGCCACCCAGTCCTTCCCCTATTTTTCTATTATAAAGGATAGATTATACCGAGTGATGCAGGACACTCAGACTAAAGAGCAAGTCACACAGCTTTTGATTCCAAAGAGCTGCCGGGAATTGGTATTCCAGGCGGCTCACTTTAATCCCATGGCTGGACACTTAGGGCAGGATAAGACACTAGCCCAAATAATAGCCCAGTTCTATTGGCCAGGCATTCGCAGCGATGTCTGTAGGTCGTGTACGGCATGCCGCAAATGCCAGTTAGTAAATCCAGCGGCCATTCCAAAAGCACCTTTGTGCCCTCTACCATTAATCGAGACCCCGTTTGAAAGAATTGGGATGGATCTCGTCGGGCAATTAGATTGGTCAACATGAGGGTACCACTTTATTTTAGTTCTGGTGGACTATGCAACGCGATACCCAGAAGCAGTGCCTCCTCGCAATATCTCAGCACATAGTATTGCGGAAGCACTCTTCCGCGTCATCTCCCGAGTTGGAATCCCGAAAGAGATTCTGACTGACCAAGGCACCTCGTTTATGTCACGTACACTGAATGAACTGTATGGGTTATTAGGTATTAAGCCGATCCGCACCAGCGTGTATCACCCACAAACAGACGGTTTAGTTGAACGGTTCAATCGCACCCTCAAGAATATAATTACAAAATTCGTAAGTGAGGACGCACGTAATTGGGATAAATGGCTCGAACCCTTGTTATTTACAGTGGGAGAGGTCCCCCAAGCCTCCACGGGGTTCTCCCCGTTCGAATTATTATATGGGCATAAGCTGCGCAGCATTCTAGATGTGCTGCGAGAAAATTGGGAGGAGGGACCTTCACCAAGTAAAAACGAAATTCAATATGTTATTGACCTGCGCGCAAAACTCCACACACTCACACACCTAACCCAGGAGAATTTGTGGCAGGCCCAAGAACAGCAAACCCGCCTGTACGACAGTTCAGGGGAGTTCGCACCGGGAGATAAAGTACTCGTACTGTTGCCCACATTAAGCTCCAAATTGATCGCCAAGTGGCAAGGACCCTTTGAGGTCACACGGCAAGTCGGGGACGTCGACTATGAGGTGAGGCGAACAGACAGGGGTGGGGCGCTACAGATTTACCACCTCAATCTGCTCAAACTCTGGAACGAGGAGGTCCCCGTGGCATTGGTGTCGGTGGTTCTGGAGAAGGCGGAGCTGGGGCCGGAGGTTCAAAAGGGAGCATTGGCATCGCGTACCTTTCCGGTCCCCTGTGGAGACCACCTCTCCCCGACCCAACTTGTGGAGGTTGCCCAGTTGCAGACCGAGTTTTCGGACGTGTTCTCGCCCCTTCCCGGCCGCGCCGACCTCATAGAGCACCACATTGAGATGCCCCCGGGCGTGGTAGTGCGCAGCCGCCCTTACCGGCTACCCGAACACAAGAAAAAAATGGTTCGGGAAGAACTCGAGGCCATGCTCGAAATGGGCATCGTCAAGGAGTCCCACAGTGACTCGAGCAGCCCGGTGGTCTTGGTACCCAAGGCCGATGGGTCAGTCCGGTTCTGTGTAGACTATGGAAAAGTCAACGCGGTGTCTAAATTCGACGCGTACCCAATGCCTTGTATTGATGAGTTGCTCGATCGACTAGGCACGGCTCGCTTTTACTCGACACTAAATTTGACAAAGGGTTATTGGCAGATCCCCTTGACTCCATTATCCCGAGAAAAAATGGCCTTTTCCACACCATTCGGCTTACACCAGTTTGTCACACTTCCTTTTGGGCTGTTTGGGGCGCCCGCTACGTTTCAGCGGCTGATGGATAGGGTCCTCCGCCCCCACGCCACCTATGCAGCCGCATACCTCGACGACATCATTATTTATAGTAATGACTGGCAGTGGCACTTACAACACCTGAGGGCCGTCCTTAGGTCACTGAGGCGAGCGGGTCTCACAGCCAACCCAAAGAAGTGTGCGATTGGGTGGGTGGAAGTATGGTATCTGGGCTTCCACTTGGGCAACGGGCAGGTGCGTCCCCAAATTAACAAGACAGCAGCAATTGCGGCCTGCCTGAGGCCCAAGACCAAAAAGGGGGTGAGACAGTTCCTGGGGCTGGCTGGCTACTATCGTAGGTTTATACCTAATTATTCGGACGTCACCAGCCCGCTGACTGATCTCACTCAAAAGGGGGCACCAGATCCGGTCCAGTGGACGGAGCAATGCCAGCAGGCTTTCTCTGAGGTAAAGGCTGCACTGTGCGGGGGGCCACTGTTACACTCCCCTGACTTTTCTCTCCCTTTTATGTTATAGCTGGATGCGTCGGACAGAGGGCTGGGGGCCGTTTTGTCCCAGGAGGTGGAGGGGGAAGACCGTCCAGTGCTGTACATCAGCAGAAAGCTGTCGGTACACGAGGGGCGCTACAGCACTATAGAAAAGGAGTGCCTCACGGTCCTCACCCTCCGCTACTACCTGCTGGGACGCCCTTTCACCCTCTGTTCAGAACACGCGCCCCTGCAGTGGCTCCACCACATGAAGGATGCCAATGCACGGATCACCCATTGGTATCTGGCACTCCAACCCTTTAACTACAAGGTGATCCACAGGCCGGGGGCGCAGATGGTTGTGGCGGACTTTCTCTCCCGTCAAGGGGGGGGGGGGAGTCGGCTGCAGGCCGGACGGCTGCCCAGCCTGAGTCAGGCAGTGGGGGTATGTGGCAGCGGGGGTGTGGTCAAGCGCCGGTCTGTGACCGGAGGGCGGAGTCAGGGAAGGTAAGTGGCAGAATCACTACACCTGATGTCAATTAACCTGTGTTTGTGTCTTCCCAGTGACCACACCCTATAAAAAGAGAGAGAGCAGAGGAAGTGAGCTCTCTCTCCCCAGCCAGATGACTTGTGTGTGTGTGTGCACGCGCATGGCTGAGTGTCGTTTGCATCTGAAAAGATCAAAAATAAACAGTGATTGAACTTTATTCTGGCCTGCCATCTTTCTGTGCTCCTCCCCCTCCTACGAACTGCCACAATTACACTCAGTATTATTCTGTCACTTGTTCAGTTGGCACTAGAACTTTCTTGTTAAGTTCAGCACTTTGCGTACCTGACTTTTGCACTTGTAGATCGCTCTGGAAAAGAACATCTGCTAAATGCCATGTAATCTTATGTAATTTGTGGTAAAGCAGCCCCAATCAAGTATTGAGAGTATAAATGAATATACTTTCAGAAATTGGACATTTCTCTATTGTAAATCCTTTTATGATTGACTTTAGGAAATATTCTAATAATTTGAGATATTGGATTTCTGATTTTCATGAGCTATAAGCCATAATCATCAACATTAAAACAAAAAAGGCTTGAAATATTTCACTTTATGTGTAATGAATATAGAATATATGAAAGTTTACGTTTTAATTAAATTACAAAGAAAAATGAACTTTTTTGCTATATACAAATTGTTTGAGTTACACTAGTATGTAGTATGCTAGAAACACCTCATGGATGCACTGGGACACATCCTCAGTGATGCATCCTGGGGTCCTCGGGTGTTTTGGGTCTTGCAACATCATACACCCTCACCCAGGCGACCCAGCTGGGGTTGATCAAGCCCCGACTTGCATCCCAGTAGCAGTCCACGGATCACCCCTTTTAATCCAAAGCCACCATGTGGCTTTCTCTGCGGCTTTGCTTGCAGATGCAATGCCCCTCTTCTTAGCTGCTCCTACAATGCCCAAGCGACTCAGGACTTTGCAGAGGGAGCGCCCTGCAAAACCCCTACAGCCGACTTCTATAGGCTCGTAGAAGGTTCTCCAACCTCTCTCCCTGCACTCCTCCACCAGCTCCTGGTACTTGGCTCTTTTCCTCTCATTGGCCTCCTCAAGACGCTCTTCCCAGGGAACTGTTAGTTCCAGAATGATGAGGTGTTTTGAAGCCTCAGATGTTATCACCACGTCTGGACGGAGAGTTGTTGCTGCCACATGTTGGGGAAACCTCAGCTGCTTTCCCAGGTCGGCCTGCAGCTGCCAGTCATTTGCCATGTGGAGGAGGCCTGTTGTTATATGTTGGCATGCTCGGGGTTTCTCTCCAGCTTTTATGAAGGAGACTGCCTTCTTTGGGGCATGATGGTGCTTGCAGGAGTTGATGGCAGAGTGGCTTTCAGCAACTGCCTTAAGCACCTGGTCATGGCGCCACCGGTAGCGGCCATCAGCCAGGGCCTTTAGGCAGCAGCTGAGAAGATGTTCTAAGGAGCCTCTACCAGAGCACAGAAGGCAGGAGGGTGTCTCACTCTTTCCACAGACATGGAGGTTCGCTGGGCTAGTCAGGACATCATAGACAGCTTGCACTAGGAAACGGACCCGATGGAAGTCTGCCTGCAAGACGTTTGTCCAGGTGATCCTGCGCTGTAGTGCGATCTCCCACCTTGTCCATGCTCCCTGTTGCTGGAGTCCCACCACCCTGCTCACACGCTCTTCCTCCACGCCTGCTCGGACCTCCTCCTGGATCAGGTGGTGTCTCTCCTTACCGTGGGTCTGGCTGATCAGGGTCTTTGGGTAGTAACCCAGACCTGCTCTTCCTGTTGCTATGGTGCCCACCAGTGCCTTCTGTCTTAGGCGAGACTCTGCCACCTCCACTGCTCTCCCAGCCTTCCACTTCCTTCCTGTCCTCACCTCGATGCCAGCTGCTGAGACCTTGCAGTCCCTTGAGTCCCTGTACTGTAAGGCTTCTCTGGTGCATACCACCATGAACTCCTCAGTGAGGCCACTGAAAGGAAGCTGCAGAGTGTTACTCGCCCCATACAGTGCTGCACTAGTGAGACTGTGTGGAAGGCCTAGCCACTTTCAAAGAAAGCCACTGATCTTCCTTTCTAGGGACTCAACTGCTGTCACTGGGACTGCATAGATTAGCATGGGCCAGAGGATTTGTGGCAGGATAGAATGCTGATAGATCCAGGCTTTAAATCTACCAGGCAAACCAGACTTGTCAACCTTGGTGAGCCAGGTTCCAAGTTCCATGCTGGACTTCTGGATGGCAGCTGAGTCTTTCAGGCTGGAGTCGAAGAGTTTCCCCAAATTCTTGACAGGTTGCTCTGTGATGGTTGGAATGACAATTCCTGAGATGGAAAACCAGAACTTGTCAATCACTTTCCCCTTCTTCAGCACCATCAATCTTGACTTGGAGGGCTTGAAACTCATCCTTGCCCAGGTAATGAGTCTCTCGAGCCCTTGTAGGATCCACCTGCACCCTGGGACCGATGTTGTAGTGACGGTCAGGTCATCCATGTAGGCCCTTATCGGGGGCTGCCATACACCTGACTTGGTCAGGGGCCCTCTGCATTCCACCTCGGCTGACTTGACCACCATGTTCATGGCTAGCACGAAAAGGATAACAGAGATGGTACAGCCTGTTATTATTCCTTTCCCAATGCGATGCCAGTCTGATGTTTATGACCCAGAAGTCACCCTCATCCTGAAATTGTTGTAGTAATCCAAGATGAGGTCCTTGATCTTAATGGGAACATGATGGAGGTGCAATGCAAGCTCGACCAGCTTATGCGGTATGGACCCATAGGCGTTGGTCAGGTCCAACCACAAGCCCGCTAGGTCGCCTCTGTTCTCGTGAGCCTCTCTAATCAGCCATGTGACGACTCCAGTATGCTCCAGGCAGCCGGGTATTCCAGGGATCCCTCCCTTCTGCACTGATGGGTCGATGTAGTTGTTCTTAAGGAGAAACTCTGTCAGTCTCCAAGAGAAGATGCTGAAAAACACCTTCCCTTCAACACTCAGAAGTGAGATGGTCCGAAACTGGTTGATGTTTTTCGAGTTCTCCTCTTTGGGGATCCATACTCCCTCAGCACACCTCCACTGGTCAGCGACTTTTCCCCTTCTCCAAATCACCTTCAGGATCTTCCACAGGTGCCGTAGAAGCTCTGGACAGTGCTTGTAAACCAGATAGGGAATACCACTGGGGCCTGGAGCAGATGCTGAGCGGGCTGCCTTGATGATGTCCTCGACCTCTTTCAGGCTTGGCTCCTTCAGGTTGAACTCTGTTGTTGGGGGGGCGGGGCTGATGAGAGATTTGTTGGGTTCCAGGTCTTGTTCTCTCAGAGGATCGCACACTGTGTGCTGGAGGAAGCGATTCACTTGCTCTATCGAGCACTCAAGCTGGCCATTGCGCTTGTCCCCAAGCAGTTGTTTTGTAAAGCCAAAAGGGATTGGCAATGAATGCAGCTCGCTTCCTCGCTCTCTCTCTTCCCTGTCTCCGGTGCCACTCTGCTCTGCAAAGGGTCATCAGCTTCTTCCACAGGATGTTTTTCAGCTCTGTTAAAGGTTGCTTCTCCTCATCATCAGCAGTCTTGTACTGCTTCTTCAGAGTGCGAAGCTCCTGGCGCAGGCAATGTATCCTAGTGGCCCTGCGGTTCATTGTGTAGGAGGTGGGCTTAGATCTTCCTTTCTCTACCTGCCCAAATCTCTCTGAGGCATAGCTGAACATGATGGTGGTCATCGATTGGAGTCGGCTGTCAACATCTCCTTTGGCTGTAGCTTGGATGATGTTGGATACATCCTGGTCAAACGCCAGCCACTCACTCCGCTTGCTGGCTGGGGGCCACTTAATCCGCTGCTGTGGAACTTTTTTTGTGTAAACAAAAAAAGTGTAAAAAAACCCCAAAATATTTTTCTTATTTTAGATTCTTCAGAGTAGCCACCATTTACATTGATGATGCTTTGCACACTACTGGCATTATCTTAATCAACTTCATGAGGTAATCACCTGGAATTCTTTTCAATTAACAGGTGTGTCTTGTCTATGTGTCAGCCCTGTGATGACCTGGCGACTTGTCCAGGGTGTACCCCGCCTTTCGCCCGTAGTCAGCTGGGATAGGCTCCAGCTTGCCTGCGACCCTGTAGAACAGGATAAAGCGGCTAGAGATAATGAGATGAGATGAGATGAGATGAGATGAGATGAGATGAGATGAGATGAGATGAGATGAGATGAGATGAGGTGAGGTGTGTCTTGTCAAAAGTTAATTAGTGGAATTTCTTGCCTTCTTAATGCATTTGAGATCATCAAACAGTAAATAGTAAAGAATAAAAATACAGTAAATAGACCTATTTGACAACTGTAGTAATGCATAATATGTCATGAACCGGTCAACTAAGTAAAGAGAAATGACAGTCCATCGTTACTTTGACATGTCGTGTTTTTTAATTAATAAGGAAAAACAACAACAACATTGAATTAGAAGGTATGTCCAAACTTTTGTCTAGTACTGTAATGTTAGTTTGTCCAATTATTTTTGAGCCTGTGAAAATGGAGGGACTTTTAAAAAAAAAACGCTGCTGACAATTAATGTAATATTTATGTTAAACCCTACAAATTAATGCTGAATGTCTACATTTCAATCACATCTTGACTGTTTCATTTCAAATCAATTGTGGTGGTGTACAAAGGCAAAAACACAAACATTGTGCCACTGTCCAAATGCTTATGGACACAACTGTAAAATAAGCTATATAAGTCTGATGTGATGGCTGCACTACCTGAGGCATTGTCATTGGGGTTGTGTTGTCTATAGTGTCTTCCATCTGTGCTATATGCACAGCCAATGTTTCAGCCTGGTGCTCAAACAATTCCAAAAGCAAGAAAATCTATGCAAGACAACATATAACCTGCCAGTGATTTTGAAATGTAGATAAGAAAAGATTAGAATAGATTATCAGAAAGTGCTAATGTCATGCTCAAGCTTCCAAATTGCTTTATAATATTCTGAAAAGTCTTTGCAAGCAATGGCTACAGAGACTCACTGAACACTTTATTAGGAACACGTGTACGTCTATCCTGTACACAAGAACACCTATACACACAGGAACATGCAATGATCTAATCTGCCAATCATATGGCAGTAGTACAATGCAGCAAATCATGCAGATATGGGCCAGCAGCTTCGGGTAATGTTCACATCAACCATCAGATTGGGGGAAAAATGTGATCTCAGTGATTTTGACCAGAGCTTGATTGCTGGTGCCAGATGGGCTGATTTATAACTGCTAATGTCCTGGGATTTACATGGACAACATTCTCTCGAGTTTACTCAGAAGGATGCAAAAGAAAAAAAATCCAGTGAGTGGCAGCTCTACGGATGGAAACACCTTGCTGATATGAGACGTCAAAGACCAGTTCAAGTGAGCAGAAAGGCTACAGTAACTCAAATAACTATTCTGTAGAATTGTGGTGAGCAGAAAAGCATCACAGAACGTACAACACATTGAATGTTGAGGTGGATAGGCTTCAAAAACAGAGGACCATGTCTCGTTCCACTTATCAGCCAAGAACTGGAAGCAGAAGTGAGCACAGGCTCACCAAAAGCTTAAGACTGGAAAAACGTAACCTGGTCTGATGAATCTTGATTTTTACTAAGGCACACAGATGGTAGGGTGAGAATTTGGCTCCAACAGCATGAATCCATGGACCCAACCTGTCTTGTGTCCAGGCAACCCAACCTGCCACTCCAGGCTAGTGGAGATGGTGTAATGGTATGAGAAATGTTTCATTAGTACACTTTGGGCCCATTAACAACAATCATCACTTGAATGCCACAGCCTATTTGAGTACTGTTACTGACCATGTACACATCCCTTCCTGGCCACAATTTACCCATCTTCTAACTTCCAGCATGATAATGCACCATGACACAAAGCAAAAGTGATCTCAAACTGGTTTCATGAACATAACCGTGAGTTCAATGTTCTTCAGTGGCCTTCCACAGTTACAGGTTCTGAATCCCATAGAACACTTGGGATGTGTTAGAACAGGAGATTCACAGTATGAAAGGGCACTTGACAAAAATCTTCAGGAACTGCATGATACAATCATAATCAACATGGACCAAAATGTCAAAGGAATGTTTCCATCTTGTAAAATCCATGCTACAAAGAAAGGAGGATATTTTGAGAGCAACGGGAGGCCCTGGTGTTCCTAATAAAGTGCTCAGTGAGTGTATCTTCACAGACATCGCATCTTGGAACTTTTAAAGCTATGTAAAAGCTTTGTTTGTTTTGACTGCAAAGCTCTACTACAGCAGAGTATACAGAGCAAAAATCAATGAAATAAGAAGAGCTGCCAAAAAGTTTGTAAACCCTTTACATTTCCCTGCATCTCTGCATAAATTTGACTTGAAATGTGATCAGATCTTCATCTAAGGATTAATACTAGATATAAAGAACCCAATTTAAAAATGATGCAAAAAAATGTTTTTTACATTTATTTATTGAGCAAAATTATCCAACATTAAATATCTTTGTTAGAAAAAGTATGTGAACACCTAGGAGTATGAGTTTATTTACGGGGTAATTAAAGTCAGGTGAGTGTCATCACTGTCATGCCTACACCTTTTTGATGACACATGGGGGGGACACCTGAGAAGGGTCAACCTCATGTGTCTCCTGACTCTGGCTAGTGTGGGGTGTGTGTGTGTGTGTGTGTGTGAGAGAGAGAGAGAGAGAGAGAGAGACAGACAGACAGAGAGAAAGAAAGAAAGAAAGAAAGAAAGAAAGAAAGAAATGCAGCATTTGCAGCTATTGACTGTTGACAATTGAATTGACAGTTATATAATGTTTAGCCACCAAAATTCCAATATTCATATTTTGATTATTGTTAGAGAGAGAAAGAGCATGCAATGCAAAGAGACAGAAATATAGATTAAGATTTGGAAGATGATAATGACATAAGCTCCTTTTATACAGTCTGTTCCAGTTGGAAATCTTATGTCTTTATTCTGCCTTGTGTTCTGCAGAAAATGTCCGAAAGTGAAATGGGTGTGGGTGTGTGGGTGTATCTCTGTGTTCTGCTTCTGAGCTGGAACGATTGGTAGTAACAGAGGCAGAATCTACATCTGGCTAAAAGGGACAGCTGGTACAGCAGTACAGGGGTGTGATGTTTTTGGCATTTGCATTCTTGTTTCCAAGAACAGCACATCAAACATCTCCATCTACGGCATCAAAGGTCCGCATTCTTTTCTGCCTCAAATCACTTCCTACTTCTCTTCACTTTCTCCTCAAACATATTTCTGTTCACACAAACATGTTGCTTGCTTGCTCTTTAGTTGTGACTTCCCTTAAATATGCACTATTTAATGGAAGTAATTACATGTAGCATATGATGCTCAGCAACTTTGCTTGTGTTTGAAGCGGGGTTAAAATTTGCACGGCTAACAAAAGCACCTCAATACTCCGCTCACCCGACATTGTTTTTAAAGCAATGCTGGACAAATAAGGATGGACAGGGATGGATCATAAAGGACAGAAAAGCCAGCAACAGCCGCATTTAGTTTCTTCTCCATGCCAGCTATGGGAACTAAAATGTTAGTATGGGAAATAAAAAGTTTAAGAAAACTTTTCATGATGGAAGAATATTAGAGGAATACATCTGCCCTCTGATTGACCTTCACTAGATTCTGTCACTGCTCATTTGCAAAAATATGAACTTTGCTCAACATTTTTTAGTCGCCAAGTCACTGCAATTTTGTCGCCAGGCCACTCGTCAAGCCATGCTGCTCAGTGTAGCCTAGTTGCAAGTTGGAAATGAATGACTTTGCTGCCAGTGTGAGCACAGGGTTAGAGTTCCAGAATACAAAGTAACTACGATGAAGCTACTTAACGACTGACTAGATGACAAACTCAATGGCATTTATGGTAGTATTAGCATGAAAGTTGAAGCTTTCTTAAGGAAACCATTAACCAAAGTGAAAATAGACAAACATGTCGATTAAAATAAAATTAAGCTAAAAAAAAAAAAGTCCATTCAGAATTACTTTACAAAATAAATCTTGGGCACCAATTATACTATCATATGTTAATTATATAAAGATGAATATGCAAGTCATTCGGCATGGATTTTTCTTTTAAAGACAGTAATCCGAACTAACCAAGCATCTTAATAGGAGGTTCCCCTCATTACACTGTAACAATGCTTGTCACAGAGAATGTGCAAAACAAGAGATTAGAACAGATTCATACCCAAGGAACAGATCCATTTAGTCACACTTTACCTTGCCCAAGTTAATGCTTTTCAGTGTAGTATCCATAAACTTAAACACACCTGCCATGGACTTGGTGACATGGGAGGAGGGGGAAAAAAAAACAAAAACACAATAAATGCGCTAGTATTATTCAAAATAAATTCCATCCATAGTCCTGCCAGTAAAAACAATTTCTCAAATTCACAGGTAGATGTCACTCTAAACAAGGACATGTTTCAATTTGTGTCAGTGGCTGACTGTAGTTCTAATAATGCTTTAAAAAAAAAACACCCACTAAATTATTATTATTATTATTATTATTATTATGGAAATATTTAGTAGCATAGAGATTTAATTTAGAAATATTTCTTTTTATATGAATCCCAGTACTTTCTGTGGCCTGTTTTAGCCAAAACTTTAAGTATGAGCTTACAATAAAATATAAAATATTAAAGGTAAAAACTATAAGTTACTTGGCTGGTTCTTATCTTATTACTAGTAACAGCAGTTTGGATTCGACTCAGCCACTGCATCCACTTCGAGCAGTAATGCAGAGAAAGTTGATGGACTGATTCTTCTGCCGAATTTCATTTTCAGACTATATGTGAGCTACCTCCATGTTACCTTTCTGTGTAGACCAAAAACAGAACATACAATTGTAGCATCAGAGGACTGGTAGAAATTTAACAGTGAACTGAATTTAGAAGCCTGTGAGTTTCCTTCAGGTCAGTCATGAATACCAGACAGCTTTGCATGAAATGCACGTACAAAATCTTCTTGAAAAAAAAATTATTTACTTTCTTCTTGGCCATATAGTAGCTTATTAGAGACCCAACCACAATCACAAAATTCATGGATCAGGCACAGAGGTGTTTCTGGCCAGTTTATACACATACACAGTTTGACGACACCTGATCAATCACACCCATATGTGCTTGTTGAACATACCATTCCTGATTTAGGCCCCTCTGTGCTGTTAATAACCTCCACTCTTTTAGTAAGGCTTTCTTGTATTGGAAACATGTTTTGTGGATGGATGAGACCAAAATAGAACTTTTTGGTTTAAATGAAAAGCGTTAGGGCAGCACGGGGGTGTAGTGGTTAGCGCTGTCGCCTTACAGCAAGAAGGTCCGGGTTCGAGCCCCATGGCCGGCGAGGGCCTTTCTGTGCAGAGTTTGCATGTTATCCCCGTGTCTGCGTGGGTTTCCTCTGGGTGCTCCGGTTTCCCCCACAGTCCAAAGACATGCAGGTTAGGTTAACTGGTGACTCTAAATTGACTGTAGGTGTGAATGTGAATGGTTGTCTGTGTCTATTGTCAGCCCTGTGGTGACCTGGTGACTTGTCGAGGGTGTACCCCGCCTTTCGTCTGTAGTCAGCTGGGATAGGCTCCAGCTTGCCTGCGACCCTGTAGAACAGGATAAAGCGGCTAGAGATAATGAGATGAGATGAGATGAAAAGTGTTATGTTTGGAGAAAGGAAAACACTGCATTCCAGCAGAAGAACCTTATCCCATGTGTGTAACATGGTGGTGGTAGCATCAGGGTTTGGGCCTGTTTTGCTGCATCTGGGCCAGGACAGCTTGCCATTATTGATGGAACAATGAATTTTGAATTATACCAGCAAATTCTAAAGGAAAATGTCAGGACATCTGTTCATGAACTGAATCTTAAGAGAAGGTAGGCCATGCAGCAAGACAACGATCCTCAGCACACAATTCTACCAAAGAATGGTTAAAGAAGAACAAAGTTAATGTTTTGGAATGGCCAAGTCAAAGTCCTGACCTTAATCCAATCAAAATGTTGTGGAAGGACCTGAAGCGAGCAGTTCATGTGAGGAAACCCACCAACATCCCAGAGTTGAAGCTGTTCTGTACAGAGGAATGGGCTAAAATTCCTTCAAGTCGGTGTGCAAGACTGATCAACAGTTACCAGAAACGTTTAGTTGCAGTTATTGATGCACAAGGGGGGGTCACACCAGATACTGAAAGCAAAGGTTCGCATACTTTTGCCACTCACAGATATCTAATATTGACTGTTCGCATGCTAACATGCTCAGGTGAGCACATTAACATACCTTTGCTAACATGCTAAGGCTAACATGCTCACATACTTTGATGAACATGCTAACTGTTAGCATTCTAAAATGGTAAGGTCATCATGCTAACAACTCGCTAACTAACAGCTAGTATGATATGCTAATGGGTAACACATTAGCAGCTATCATGCTAACACACTAATGCTTATATGCTAACTGCTAACATGTGTGTGTGTGTGTGTGTGTGTGTGTGTGTGTGTGTGTGTGTGCGCGCGCGCATGTGAGCAAGTATTCCTAACAAAGTGGCCACTGAGTTGGAGTTGATTTGTTGTCAAAGTCTCAAATAAGCAGATCCATGCAAAATGCATTATCATCTATGGGGGAATGGAGGGATGACTCTGTCAAGCTTCCAATAATTAGCGGCAATGTGGAGGAAAAAGGGATAGATGAAAGGCAAGACAAAGATGAGTGCGGGTCAGACCTGATTGCGTGTATGTGTTGGGGGAGTTGGCCTAAAGTATCACATGAGGTTTGGTGCATCTCTGAGGGAGCGTGTCCAAGCAGGATGATTGGATTTATGAGCCATATTCATTCTCTCTGGGAAAAAAAATGACAGAAAAATGACAAGAACAAGAGAACAGGTGCGTCGATCCAAAAGCTTTATACAAGCACCCTACACAGGTTCAGGACAGACGTTTCTAAATTGGAATGGTGCTGCTATCTCAAAAACTGCAGAAGGAGTAGTGGCTCCAAAAAAATGGGTGGATAGGAGTAATAAAGAAAAACTCGACTGCATTTCCGCAGAGAAAATGCAAAGTGTGCTTGTTGAGCTGTAGCAGAACAGCTATCATGCTAGCATGCTAACATGCTAACATGCTAACATACTAGCATACTAACATGCTAACATGCTAGCATACTAACATGCTAGCATACTAAAATGCTAACAACTAGCATACTAACATGCTAACAGCTAGCATACTAACATGCTAACAGCTAGCATACTAACATGCTAACGGGTGCATCGATCCAAAAGCTGTATACAAGCACACTACACCAGTGGATATGTGGTGAAGTGTCTCATCTCATCTCATCTCATTATCTCTAGCGACTTTATCCTTCTACAGGGTCGCAGGCAAGCTGGAGCCTATCCCAGCTGACTACGGGCGAAAGGCGGGGTACACCCTGGACAAGTCACCAGGTCATCACAGGGCTGACACATAGACACAGACAACCATTCACACTCACACCTACGGTCAATTTAGAGTCACCAGTTAACCTAACCTGCATGTCTTTGGACTGTGGGGGAAACCGGAGCACCCGGAGGAAACCCACGCGGACACGGGGAGAACATGCAAACTCCGCACAGAAAGGCCCTCGCCGCCCACGGGGCTCAAACCCGGACCTTCTTGCTGTGAGGCGACAGCCCTAACCACTATACCACCGTGCCGCCCCTGTGGTGAAGTGTTACTGAGCAAAACTCCATTTATTTGAATGGGGCCAAAAATCAATGGAAGCCTATGGAGGGAAAAATGGATGTGTGAAAACCAAGATGAGTGTAGGTCTCAGATGAGGGGATGGATATGTGTGGGGACTTGCCCTGAGGCATCATATGAAGTCTCTTGAAGTTTGGTCACTCAGTTAAAAAATTTGACGGAGAGTGAATGCTTTTTTCCCCGAAAC
The DNA here is from genome assembly GCF_027579695.1 of Neoarius graeffei. NCBI lineage: Eukaryota > Metazoa > Chordata > Actinopteri > Siluriformes > Ariidae > Neoarius > Neoarius graeffei. The sequence continues at coordinate 31,137,715 of NC_083576.1, read as the reverse complement.
GCCATTCATTTTCAATGGGGCCAAAAATGAATGGAAGTGAATGGATGAAAAAGTGGGGCATGAAAAGAAAGGAAAAAATGAGTGAGGGTCAGAACTGAATGCATATATGTGTCTGGGGAGTTGGCCTGAGGTATCACATGAGGTTTGGTGCATCTGCGATGAAGCGTGTCCGCGCAGGATGATTCTATTCGTGAGCCCTATTCATTCTCTATGGGGAAAAAATGACAGAAAAATGACAAAAATGAGAGAACAGGTGGGTCAGTCCAAAAGCTGAAAACAAGCACGCCATTCCAGATCAGGCCCTACGTTTCAGAGTTGGAACGGTGTCTCTATCTCAAAAGCCCTAGGAGGATCCAAAAAACGGGTGAAAACGAATAATAATTAGATTACATTTCCTCTGCAGAAACTGCTGGTGTGTGCTTGCTCAAATGAAGCCACATTCTCTCACATTCTATAAAATACAGTACATACAATAACTTACATGCACAAAAACACCTTATTGAACCCTCCAAATGGCTTTTAAGTTTTTACCCCTGAAACACCCCCATCAGAATGGTCACAATGGACTGCTCCACAAGGAGCCCGGGACACCCCTCTATTTTCCCCTGCAGTGGAACATTCCATCTGTTTCCCCAAACGAGACACGGAAGAGCGTTTTGAATGCCTGGTGAGTGAATTGCTCCCGGAGTTGTAATAATAAAAGTATACCGGGAGCCAGGGTGCCAGACGTAGCAGGTAATCTTAGGGTCCTAGGCAAGCACAGGTTCTCAAAGATAGTTATCCATGCAGGAGCTAATGATATATGCCTTTGTCAGTCTGAGGTTACTAAGAGTAACTTTGTAGAGGTGTTTAAATTAGCGAAGGCGATGTCCGATGCTGTAGTATGCTCTGGCCCCATCCCAATGTGGCGTGGCGATGTAGCTTACAGCAGGTTATGGTCGCTGAACTGCTGGCTGTCCAGGTGGTGCTCTGAAAACAGTGTGGGCTTTATAGATAATTGGGCTAATTTTGAGGGCACTGCTGGCCTGTTAGGGCGGGACGGTATCCATCCCACTCGGGAAGGTGCTGCTCTCATTTCCTGCAGCATAGGTCATAGTCTCAGAACAGGCCTAGTTAATTTCTGACAATCCAGAGCCAAGGCCAGGGAGCAGACGAACAGGCTAAACCGACTGTCTGCTAGCTGCACAGAGTCGTCACTCAGGGTCCACTGCATCGAGACTGTCTGTTCCCCGAGCTCAACAAAAAGGTAGAAATTTTCAGAGAGTTTGTTCCAGTAACCTAATCAATATAAAATTAGATCATACTGACTGTGCAGCTGCTGCCAGCACCTTTCATCTAAAGGTGGGGCTATTAAATATTAGATCTCTTACATCTAAAGCACTAATGGTTAATGAACTCATTACTGATCAGGAGTTTAATGTACTTTGTTTAACTGAAACATGGATTAAGACAAATGAATATATAACATTAAATGAAACAAGTCCTCCTGGATACAGTTATATACACCAGCCTCGTCTAACTGGCAGAGGAGGCGGCGTTGTGGTTATTTATAACGATTATCTAGGTGTAACACAAAAACCTGGTTATAAATTTAATACATTTGAAGTTCTTCATACTCATATAATGTATGTAGCCTCGAAAAATAAGTCTACCCAGTTAATTCCATTGCTTATTATTTACAGGCCCCCGGGGCCATATTCTGAGTTTCTTTCTGAATTTGCAGATTTTATCTCAGATCTGGTTATTTCTTTAGACAAAGCTTTAGTTGTCGGAGATTTTAATATTCACTTCGATAACCTAGAAGACCCTTTAAAAACAGCATTTGTGTCCATCTTAGATTCAGTAGGGATTAATCAGAATGTCATAGGACCGACCCATAATGGTGGTCACACCCTTGATCTAATACTAACATTCAGATTAAACGTAGACAATATAGTCATACTTCCACAGTATGAAGTTATCTCAGATCATTATCTCATCTCATCTCATTCAAACTGTCTGAGTAATAATATATGTACCTCACCACGCTACTGTATTAAACGTACTTTCACGTCAACTACTGCACAGAGCTTTATAAATGATCTCCCAGAGTTATCAACTTTGATTGGGTCACTGTCAGCCCTTGCAGAATTTGATCAGGCAACTGAATGCTTAGAGTCAACATTCCGCCAGACCTTAGATAATGTAGCTCCTCTAAAAAAGAAAATGGTCAGAGACAAAAAAAATTAGCACCCTGGTATAATGATGACACTCCCACATTAAAACAGACCACTCGAAAATTGGAATGTAAATGGCGTCAAACAAAATTGGTAGTGTTCAAATTAGCGTGAAAGGAGAGCTTCCTGAAGTATAGAAAAGCTCTTAGTGCTGCGAGATCAACATATTTCTCCTCCCTAATAGAAGATGATAAAAATAATCCTAGATTCCTATTTAATACTGTAGCAAAATTAATGAGGAATAAGTCCACTATGGACACATGCACACCTGCAGTATGTAGTAGCAACGACTTCATGAATTTTTTTAATGACAAAATTGAGAATATCCGACAAAAAATTCAAACTACTAATTTAAGGTCAGACAATGAAAGTGACCTTGTAGTTAACTATATAACTGTATCAGATCATCAGTTAGAATGTTTTACTCCCCTTAAAGAAACTGAATTACTTTCATTAATCTCTGCATCAAAAGCCTCAACTTGCATACTAGATCCCTTACCTACACGTCTATTCAAACAGATAATACCTGAAGTAATTGAACCGCTTCTAAAAATAATAAATTCTTCTCTTACGATTGGCTATGTACCCAAATCCTTTAAACTAGCAGTTATCAAACCCCTGATTACAAAACCTAACCTTGATCCCTGTCAGCTGTCCAATTATTGGCCAATATCAAACCTCCCCTTTATCTCCAAGATCCTTGAAAAAGCTGTGGTACAGCAGTTATGCTCATATTTACGTAGGAATAACATCCATGAAATATATCAATCAGGATTTAGACCTCATCATAGCACAGAGACAGCACTGGTTAAAGTAGTAAACGACCTACTGTTGACGTCTGATCAGGGCTGTGTCTCGCTACTTGTGTTGCTTGACCTTAGTGCAGCATTTGATACCATTGATCATTCCATTCTTCTGGATAGACTAGAAAATGTTGTGGGAGTTAAGGGAACGGCCCTCTCCTGGCTCAGGTCTTATCTAAATGATCGTTATCAGTATGTTGATATAAATGGTGATATTTCTAGACGTACTGAGGTAAAGTTTGGTGTTCCACAAGGTTCTGTCTTGGGTCCACTGCTTTTTTTCTCTATATATGTTACCTCTGGCTGATATTATTCGTAAACATTGTATTAGTTTCCACTGTCATGCTGATGACACACAGTTGTATGTCTCTGCAAAACCTGATGAGAGACACCAGCTTAATAGAATTAAGGAATGTGTTAAGGACATTAGACACTGGATGCTTATAAATTTCCTTCTGCTTAACTCTGACAAGACTGAAGTACTAGGACCACATACAGCTAGAAGTAAGTTTTCTGATTACACAGTGACTCTGGATGGCCTTTCTGTTTCTTCACATGCAGCAGTAAAAGACCTCAGAGTGATTATTGACCCCAATCATTCATTCGAAACTCACATTGATAACATCACCCGGATAGCTTTCTTTCATCTCAGAAATATTGCAAAGATAAGAAATTTAATGTCATTGCATGATGCAGAAAAACTAGTCCATGCTTTCGTTACCTCCAGGTTGGATTATTGTAATGCCTTACTGTCTGGATGTTCCAATAAGTGCATAAACAAGCTCCAGTTAGTTCAAAATGCAGCAGCAAGAGTCCTTACTAGAACTAGAAAATATGACCACATCAAGCCTGTCTTATCCACACTGCATTGGCTCCCAATCAAATTTCGTATTGATTATAAAATACTACTACTGACCTTTAAAGCACTAAATGGTCTCGCACCACAGTACCTGAGTGAACTGCTCCTCTATGACCTGCCACACCTACTTAGATCAAAAGGTGCAGGCTATCAGGCTATCACTTCACTTCCGGCGCCGACGAGAGTGGCAGCAGGTCTCAGTAGCTCCGTGTTTTGTTTGTCTTTTTAGTTCATCTCTGTGCCGTTTTTTATCATTTTATAATTTCGTCTCTTTTCTTTCTAACTTCTGCTTGTTGCAAGAAGTGTTTTTTATTTCTATCCTATGGATACGGATAATACTATGCAACATTCCGGCAACAGCAAACTTGTTTACACAAGGAATCAGCTGTTCGCGCTACGCAAGTTTGCCAGCAGAGCAGCCCAAGGGGATATCCCTAAGGAACTGTTTTGTTTTCGTGGATGCAGAGCTGGAGTCGCAGTCAAAGCTAGGCGACGTGAGAAGAAGTGGAGATTTAAGCCCTCTGTTCCAGCAATCGTGATGGGAAACGTGAATTCACTGACCAACAAAACCGACGAGTTGACTGCCCTGGTAAGAAATCAAAAGTTGTTTAGAGAGTCGAGTCTGATTTGCCTGACGGAAACGTGGCTAACTAGCCTCACGCCTACTGCTAATGTTGACTTGCCAGGCTTCAGTGTGGCTAGACTGGACAGAGATATTTTACTCTCGGGGAAAAAGAAAGCCGGTGGACTGATCATGTACATTAATGACAAGTGGTGCCATCCGGGACATGTTACGGTGAAGGAGACAGTGTGCAGCAAAGATGTGGAGCTACTGGCAGTGAGTTTGCATCCTTACTACATCCCAAGAGAGTTCTCACATGCCGTCATTATCTGTGTTTACATACCACCGCGAGCCATACCCGACAATGCCCGTGATGTCATTCATACGACTGTTGCGAGGCTACCTAACACAACATACAGATGCTTTCTTCGCAATAACTGGAGATTTCAAGCATGTTACCCTCGACTCCACCCTAACAAATTTCCATCAGGTTGTCAACTGTGCTACAAGGAAAAATAGAACAATTGACCTCCTTTATGCAAACGTGAGGGACGCATACAGTGCAACTCCCCTTCCCCCACTGGGTTTATCCGACCACAATCTGATCCATATTCAGCCAGTGTATGTTCCAAAAGTACAAAGGCTACCAGCTATCACACGCACCTTCAGGGAATGGACACCAGAAGCAGAGGAGGCGCTGAGAGACTGCTTCGACACCACTAACTGGAGTTTACTACAGGGCAGTGATGACCTGGAGGAGGCCACAGCATGTACAATGGATTATATAAACTTCTGCATGGACATTGTTGCACCAACTAAGACTGTGCGCTGCTACCCCAATAATAAACCCTGGATAACCAGGGATGTCAAACAACTCCTCAACAAGAAAAAGAAATTCTTTAAGGAGGGCAACCTGACGGAGCTGAGGGATGTACAGCGGGATCTCAAAAGCAGCCTGAGGGAGGCCAAGGTGGCATATGGGAGGAAGGTGGAATTGAAAATGAAAAACAGCACTAAAGAGGTATGGCAGGGGATCAAAAACATCACTGGTTGTGGGAAGAAGAGAGGCATGGCTGATGGCGACCTGTCTATGGCCAACGACCTAAACCACTTCTACAACCGGTTTGGCAACTCTGTGATGGGGGCAGCCAATTCTATTGTCACCCCTATAGCTCCCTCACCCCCACTACCCCCATGTGATAATGACTCAGACAACGACCCGGACATCGGCTGCTCAGCCAGCTCCCATTCCCCTCACTCACTACCCCCCACCCCCAGTATGGACATGGACATTACATCTCCTCGTCCCCAAGCTCACACAACTGGCTCACCAACCCCCACTGCCTCCATTTTCCACTCTGCTCCCTCATCTCTGCTATCAGAAACAACCTACCCACCACCCACCTCCCCACACCCAAACCCAGCACACCCACCACCTACAGTCACCAGAGGCCAAGTGAGGGGGGCACTGAAAGGACTGAAGTCCAAGGCGGCTGGGCCTGATGGCATCTGTGCAAGACTGCTAAAGTCATGTGCAGAGTCACTAGCCAAACCACTCCATCACCTGTTCAATAGGAGTCTGCAGGAAGGCAAGGTACCTACACTGTGGAAAACTTCATGTCTTATACCGATCCCAAAGAAAGCACATCCCAAAGAACTCAATGATTACAGACTGGTTGCCCTCACCTCTCACCTAATGAAAACATTAGAACGTATGCTGCTGCGCAACCATCTCAAACCCCAGGTACAACATGCACTGGATCCTCTGCAGTTTGCCTACCAAGAGAACGTAGGAGTGGAGGATGCTATTCTGTATCTTCTTCACAGGGTGCACTCTCACTTGGACAAGGGTGGATATGCTGTGAGAATCATGTTTTTTGATTTCTCCAGTGCTTTTAACACCATCCAACCACTGCTGCTGAGAAATAAACTGGTGCAGATGGGAGGGGAGCCTGGCCTGGTAACCTGGATCACAGACTACCTTACTGAGCGGCCCCAGTTTGTTAGACTGGGAGGCCTTACATCTGAGACGGTGGTCAGCAGCATAGGAGCGCCACAAGGAATGGTGCTCTCCCCGGTGCTCTTCACTCTGTACACAACTGATTTCAGCTACAACTCTGCGATATGCCACATGCAGAAGTTTTCAGACGACACTGCAATTGTTGGTTGTATCAAGGAGGGTCAGGAAGAGGAGTACAGGGGTCTGGTGGAGGACTTTGTGGGATGGTGCCGGACCAATCAGCTGCACCTGAACACCACCAAAACCAAGGAAATGGTGGTGGATTTCAGGAGATCCACCCTGCCTGTGGTGCCGGTCTCTATTGAGGGAGAGAATGTGGAGATTGTCTCCACTTACAAGTACTTGGGGGTGTACCTAGACAATAAGCTGGACTGGTCTACAAACTCCGAGGCACTCTACAAGAAGGGCCAAAGCAGACTCTACTTCCTCAGGAGGCTGAGGTCCTTCAATGTCTGCAACCGACTTCTGCTGATGTTTTACCAGTCTGTCATGGCCAGCGTGCTCTTCTACGCTGTGGCATGCTGGGGTGGTAGCATTAGGAGGAGGGACGCTGGACGCCTGGACAGATTGGTGAGGAAGGCAGGTTCGGTGGTGGGCATGGAGCTAGAGACCCTCACCTCAACAGCAGAGAACAGAACTCTGAACAGACTGGATTCTGTAATGGACAATCCAAACCACCCCCTTCACACCATTTTCACCAACCAAATGAGTCTCTTTAGCCACAGATTCCGTGCCCCCCTCATGCAGGACAGACAGGCTACGGAGGTCCTTTGTCCCACGGGCCATTCAACTGTTCAATAGCACACAGAAGGACAACAAGGACATCATCATTAGGGACTGGACTGCCTAACACCCATGTCCTCCATTTATTCCAGGCTTCTTTGCTTGTGTGTGTGTGTATGTGTGTGCGCGTGTGTGCCTGAGCTGGCGTGTGTGTGTGTGTACTGTGCAATACACTTTTCACTGGATTTCTCACTGTGAAAATTGATAAGTCTGTTTTTGTTCACTGTAATTGTTCACTGTGTGTGTGTGTGTGTGTGTGTGTGTGTGTGTGTGTGTGTGTGTGTGTGTGTGTGCTGAGTGTGTGTGTGTGTGGGGGGGGTGGGTTTTTTGACTGTGCAATACTTTCTTCACTGGACTTTTTACTGTGACAATTGAGAACCATCCCCTCTATCATGGCTGACACTTGCTATTTGTTCACTTGTTATTTGTTTACTTAATGTTTCACTTTAATATCTCTTTTTGCACTATACCAGAAGTTTTTGCTCTTGGTTGAATTAGTGTAATTTAGTGTTGATTTAGTGTAATTTAGTGTAACGTTGATCTAGTGTAATTTCTTCCCTCTCTGTATCTTAATATGTGTTTTTTGTACATTTGTGTAAGCTACTTGACACTTTAATTTCCCTCTGGGGATCAATAAAGTTACTCTATCTGCTGGTACCTCGTATAGTGAAGGCTACATCAGGGGGCAGAGCCTTTTCTTTCAAAGCTCCATAGTTATGGAACAGCCTTCCAAGTAATGTTCGGGAATCAGACACAGTCTCAGCATTTAAGTCTAGGCTGAAAACATATCTGTTTAGTCAAGATTTTTGTTAATGGTGTTTATGAGGTAAAGGTGTAGATCTAGAGGGTCCTCAGACATAGTGTTTTGGTAAACTGGGATGCATGGATGCTGTCAGTCCCCACTCGCTTGCTCACTCGAGTTTGTTGATGGTGTAGTGGCTGGCTGCTTTATGTCCCAGGGCTCCCTCATGCCTGTGTTACCTTCTGGATCTCCCCTTTTAGTTATGCTGTCATAGTTAGTTGCCGGAGTCCCTGCTTGTACTCAGTGCAATATGTATACTGTTCCTACTTATTCAGGTGACATTGGGCATACCTAACAACCTGTGTTTTCTTTCCCTCCCCCCCCACCCCAAATCTGTCCCTCTGAGTTACATGGAGTCAACAGGAAATCTTTTGGTGGAGAGGGTGGAGACCTCGACTGGCTATCATAGCCTGCAGGGAATCGGCCGTCAGACATTCTGTCGCATGCCCTAGACCCAGTGAAATGTAACTGAATTGTCTTGGCCAGCCCTACGGGTCCCATCTGCATCTCATCATTGCTGAGGAGTGTGCTCCCATCACCCAATCAAGCATCCAGCCAGAGCAGGTCATGATATTTTTTAACCATATTAACATGCCATTGTAGCCCTGTGATGACCTGGCGACTTGTCCAGGGTGTACCCCGCCTTTCGCCCATAGTCAGCTGGGATAGGCTCCAGCTTGCCTGCAACCCTGTAGAAGGATAAAGCGGCTAGAGATAATGAGATGAGATGAACATGCCATTGTTGTGTGTTATGCCTGATGTCAAGAGACTCGTCTCTGTGAGCCTACCACACAGATTTAATACTTGTGTCATTTTTAGGGCATACCTAACAACCTGTGTTTTCTTTCTCTCTCTCTCTCTCTCTCTCTCTCTCTCTCTCTCTCTCCCCCCCCATCTGTCCCTCTGAGTTACATGTTGGTCCTGGGATTGAGATGCTGGCCTCTTTTGCCCCTCGGACCTGCTTGATCCATCCTGGTGCCCTGTGTCTGGTCGGAGTTTTATCGCATCGCTCCTGTGGAGGACGGCCCCATGAGGAAAGTTGAGGGTTATACCTGGAGGATGCTCTGGACTCTTACAGTAATGCTTTTATGGCTGAGGACTACAGTTGACTTGAACAGTTTTGCACTCAAGTTTCCATCAATGAAGAGTTATAACATCAACGAAACGGTCATGTTAAAACTGTTAATGTTATAGTCATGCTGTCTATTGTTGCCCAAATGAGGATGGGTTCCCTTTTGAGTCTGGTTCCTCTTGAGGTTTCTTCCTCATGTCGTCTGAGGGAGTTTTTCCTTGCCACCATCGCCACAGGCTTGCTCATTGGGGATAGATTAGGGACAAAATTAGCTCATGTTTTAAGTCGTTCAAATTCTGTAAAGCTGCTTTGCGACAATGTTTATTGTTAAAAGCGCTATACAAATGACTTGACTTGACCAATAAATGAAGTTTTTAACAGCCAGTGTGGATTATTTTACTTTTTGAGACTAGACAAAGATTATACAGATGAAGAATGTAGTGACAGGACATCAATGATTTAAAAATGCCGGCGAATGGCTGCCTGCGCGCTCTGTCAGTGTCACGGCTCAGCCAGTCACACTCTTTCACAGCATTTTGAAGGGAGATTTCAATGCACTTCGCACAGTGAAATCTCCTCTCCACCCTTTTATATGGTTTTCAATTTAATTCAGAGGTTTTACAGGGTTTAAAACATGGATTCTGGCTGTAAAATCACAGTTTTAATTAGTTTTTTTGCTTCCACGCGCGCTCTAACATCTAGAGTGGGGGAGCTCCTTATGACGTCATGACTCCCATTCATTCAATGGCACGGAATTTTACTGAAAAACGGGAATACCGGACGAACAACAAGGGGTAGCGCAACCATTTGAACAAGCACACCATTCCAGACCGGGCCCTACGTTTCAGCGTTGGAACGGTGTCTCTCAAAAGCCCTAGGAGGAGTAGTGGATCCAAAAAACGGGTGAAAACAAATAATAATAAAAATAAAACTTAAGAACAATAGTGTGCTTTTGCAAGCACACTAACTAGACTGCATTTCTGCAGAGAAAATGCAAAGTGTGCTTGCTGAGGTATAGCAGGACAGCTATCATGCTAACATGCTAAGACAAACATGTTAACAGGTAACATGCTAAGAGCTAACATGCTAATGTTAATATTCTAGTGGTAACACATGAACTGTTAGCATGCAAACATGCTGAGGCAAATATGCTAACAGCTAGCATGCGAATGCGCTAAGGTTAACATGCTAACCCTTTCTGGATAACGTTACCTGTTAACAGTGAGCATGCTAATGTGCTAATGGCTAACATGTTCATTGTGATTATGTTCACAAGGTAATGCTAACAGCGAACATGCTAACTTGCTAGTGCTAGCAGGCTAACAGACCGAATGCTAACATGCTAATGCTTGCAGGCTAACAGCCAAATATCAAGATATATTTAACAAAAGTGTAATAAAGTATTAAAATATTTGTGCCTTATGTTTAAGTGCACTTGCCCTGTAGTTGTGCTTCAGCATTGTTGACTCTTAGGTATGTCTGTGGTTCAAAATAAGGATTTTTTTTATTTTTTATTTCTCCTGAGTGGGATGATTAAATTGTATTTATTTCTTTTTTTTTTAGAGCTTGGATGTCAATTTCAGTTGTCATTGCCATGTTGTTCTACTTTGACATTTAATACAATGTTGCTTTAAATTTTGAACTTTAAAGAAAATGAAAATGTTCTTAATCCTGAGTATCTGTTATTTTGTGAATTCTTACCTTTATAACTTCATTGTAACTTAAGGTACAAAACACTTAAGTTGTCTACTGGTAGTGTGCATGAGGTAAGGGTTAGGGCTAGAAAAGTAATAGTATAGCTAGAAGGGTAATTGCAGTGTAGGGGAGAGTGGGGTAAGATGAGCCACTTTTTACATTTTTCATCATAACTACATGTTAAAGCCATTTTTGCTTCCAGTCTACACACCATACCAAATTTCAAAGTGTACTGTTACTATCTGAGCAAAACATAATTGATAAGCTCTTATGGTTAGAGTGATATTACCTCTTGAAAAAAAAATGTCAAGTGGCTCAACTTACCCCATGCACGGGGTAAGATGAGCCACTGTGTGGGGTAAATTGAGCCAACACAAAACATGTTAGGTTAACAAAGTAAACAACTTTTATTATTAGAAATGCAATCAATGAATCAAGTCAAGTCAATCAAGTGGGGGATAGGGCCGTTGCATAGAGAAGGGGAGATGAAGAGAGAGGTGATAGAACGAGATGGGATAGGGAGGGATAGATAGATGGATAGAGAGAGATGCGTAGATAGATAGAAAGAGGGATGGTTAGAGAGGGAATGAGAGATATACTATATTATAGAAATTACTAAAAGAGTAGAACAGTGCTAAAAAATCTTATTTCTTTCAGTAGGTTAAAACATTGCTAAAACATGCAGCAATCATTCCATCAATCATTCAATCATTTCATCATTATTCAATGTTCCAAGTGTTCAAATTGCAAGGGAACACCATTTGCCTCTCCCTCCGTGCTGTCCCCCCAACAGTAAAGGGGCGGGGCAATTTTTTCACAATATCCTGTCTTGACAGGACAGCCTTATCTTTCTCTTTGAAGACAAAGGTTGGCTTTCTTGCAGAGCCATGGCATGACCGGCTTCTTTTGAGAAATCTTGCCTCTATTTCGAAGACATCCAATTTGATTATCTGGCCAATGAAGAAATGCACTTTCTTCTTCCCTGTGTATTTTGCCACAACATAATCCCCCACATCTAACAACTGGTCTTCCTCATCTGATGTCATATATATATGTTGTCATATATGACCAGTAAATGTGAAAACTTAAGTGTCATCCATATTGGGTAAGCTCAGCCACCAATGGGGTAAGTTGAGCCAGTGGCTCAACTTGCCCCACATCTAATGGCTCATCTTACCCCATGGCCACCATTTTGTAGAAAAATGCTAATAAAGGGGATTAGGCTAATCAAAATTATTATTAGCATTCATATCATAGCTTAGAAAGCCACTAACTTAACCCTAATGTGTCTAAATATTATTCTACTTTTGTCTTCTCTCAATCATCTTCACTGTGGACAAACATGGAATTGACTTAGAAAGCACAAAAACACATTTTTATAAATATCTCCCTCACCTAGTTTGACATGTGGTGCTCCTCTCCACAAGTGTAAGTAAATGGTCCCGCCCCCCTTTGAATGTGGTCACATGGTCACATTTGTTTACTGTTTCTTCGAAACAGGGGGTGGCTCATCTTACCCCCTGGCTCATCTTACCCCGCTCTCCCCTACTTCAAAACTAAAAAGTGGACTAGATGTATATACCCAGTAATGAATAGTATATGTCCAATATGCTATAAAATATACTTTTATAAACTAAAATGTGGACAAGTATGTAACTAGTAAACCAATAGTATATTTCCAGTATACTACAAAGTATACTTTAGTAAACTAAAAAGTAGATTAGAAGTATAAAACAAGTTAACTCATAGTATATTTCCAGTATACTATGAAGTATGCTTTTGTAAACTAAAGAGTGGACTACAAGTATCGAACTAGTAAACTATTAGTATACAAGTTTACTTGTGGTATACTTGCAGAACAAAATAAAAAATACTAGTTGTCTACTCAAAGTTTACTTCTCTTAGACTTAAAGTATACTTTTTATAAACTAAAAGTGGGCCAATTTAGTCCTAAGAAGTATTAGATTAGTTTACTTATAAGTGTACTGTAAGTACATTATCAGTATACTTGGTACACAAAAGTATACTTAAGGAAATATACTTTAAGTATACTTAAGAAAATGAACTTGAAGTATACTTTTTGATAAGGGCAGCTAAGAGGGAGGTGGATGAGTATGGCTCCACAGCAAGTGGGTTTTCTGTTTGTTTATCGTTTTTGGTTTATTCATTTGTTTGTTATCACCTGTAACCCCACCAGGACAGAGACTTTCGGCATTACATTTACACATAAACCACACTGAGAATTGGGAAAAGGAAGCACTGGCCATTGAGCTATTTTTATGGAAAAAGATAAAAATACTAAGAACAGGACTATACAAACAAAACTGAACAAAACCGAAAGGAATAGAATTGCTTGGGCTCTCAGTGCCTGGAAAGACTGACGGGAGATGCTGGAGAAGGCCTTCGGTGGGAGAGAGGGTAAGTCCCATCTCTCTGGGGGTTCCATCAGGTGCCAGACCTGTTTGTGTTTCTTTGGTTTTGCTACATGCACACACGTACCGTACATGCAACACATACATGCGTGTGCACATTTTAGTTACTGCCCGACTGTGCATGTTAGCATGCTAACTGTTAACATGTTAACTGTTAGCATGTGTTACATGCCAAGCAACTCTCCCAGCTCATTGAACCTAGACGTTTCGAATAAGACGTTATTCGAAACGTCTAGGTTCAATGAGCTGGGAGAGTTGCTTGGCATGTAACACATGCTAACAGTTAACATGCTAACAGTTAGCATGCTAACATGCACAGGCAAATACACAAACATACCATGCCTAACATGCTAACTGTTAGCATGCCAACATGCACAGGCTAACATGCTAGCATCCTTTGGCGAACATGTTAACTGTTAGCATGCTAACATCTCACTAGCTAACATGATAAAAGGCTAATGGTTAACATGCTAGCAGCTAGCATGCTAACATTTATATGCTAACTGCTAGCATGTGTGTGCACACGCATGCAGGCAAGTATTCCTAATAAAGTGGCCATTGAGTTGAAGTTGATTTGTTGTCAAAGTCTCAAATGAGCAGATCCTTGCCAAATGCATTATCACCTATGGAGGGATAACTCAGTAAAGCTTCAAATAATTAGTCAAGTCAAGTTTATTTGTATAGCGCTTTTAACAATAAATATTGTCACAAAGCAGCTTTACAGAATTTGAACGACTTAAAATATGAGCCAATTTTATCCCTAATCTATCCCCAATGAGCATGCCTGTGGCAACAGTGGCAAGGAAAAACTCCCTCAGACGACACCTTGAGAGGAACCAGACTCAAAAAGGAACTCATCCCCATCCGGGCAACAACAGACAACATGACTATAACATTAACAGTCCTAACAAAGTCAGCTTCGTTGATGCTATAAACCCCCACCAACAGAAACCCGAGCGCAAAACCGTTCACGACAACCGTAGTCTCAAAGTCAGCAAATCAACTGCAGTCCCCAGCCACAAAAGCACCACTGCAAGAGTCCAGAGCGTCCTCCAGGTGCGACCCCCAACTGTCCACATGGGGCTGCCCTCCACAGGAGCGATGCAATGAAACTCCAACCAGACACAGGGCACCTGGATGAATCAAGCAGGTCTGAGGATCAGAAGAGGTCAGCATCTCGATCCCAGGACTGACATGTAACTCAGAGGGACAGATTGGGGGGGGGGAAGAGAGAGAAAACACAGGTTGTTAAGTATGCCCAATGTCACCTGAATAAGTAGGAACAGTATACAGTGGGGCAAAAAAGTATTTAGTCAGTCACCAATTGTGCAAGTTCTCCCACTTAAAAAGATGATAGAGGCCTGTAATTTTCATCATAGGTATACCTCAACTATGAGAGACAAAATGAGAAAAAAAAATCCAGAAAATCACATTATCTGATTTTTAAAGAATTTATTTGCAAATTATGGTGGAAAATAAGTATTTGGTCAATAACAAAAGTTCATCTCAATACTTTGTTATATACCCTTTGTTGGCAATGACAGAGGTCAAACGTTTTCTGTAAGTCTTCACAAGGTTTTCACACACTGTTGCTGGTATTTTGGCCCATTCCTCCATGCAGATCTCCTCTAGAGCAGTGATGTTTTGGGGCTGTCGCTGGGCAACACGGACTTCCAACTCCCTCCAAAGATTTTCTATGGGGTTGAGATCTGGAGACTGGCTAGGCCACTCCAGGACCTTGAAATGCTTCTGATGAAGCCACTTCTTCATTGCCCGGGCAGTATGTTTGGGATCATTGTCATGCTGAAAGACCCAGCCACGTTTCATCTTCAATGCCCTTGCTGATGGAAGGAGGTTTTCACTCAAAATCTCATGATACATGGCCCCATTCATTCTTTCCTTTACATGGATCAGTCGTCCTGGTCCCTTTGCAGAAAAACAGCCCCAAAGCATGATGTTTCCACCCCCATGCTTCACAGTAGGTATGGTATTCTTTGGATGCAATTCAGCATTCTTTCTCCTCCAAACACGACAAGTTGAGTTTTTACCAAAAAGTTCTATTTTGGTTTCATCAGACCATATGACATTCTCCCAATCCTCTTCTGGATCATCTAAATGCTCTCTAGCAAACTTCAGACAGGCCTGGACATGTACTGGCTTAAGCAGGGGGACACATCTGGCGCTGCAGGATTTGAGTCCCTGGCGGCGTAGTGTGTTACTGATGGTAGCCTTTGTTACTTTGGTCCCAACTCTCTGCAGGTCATTCACTAGATCCTCCCGTGTGGTTCTGGGATTTTTGCTCACCATTCTTGTGATCATTTTGACCCCATGGGGTGAGATCTTGCGTGGAGCCCCAGATCGAGGGAGATTATCAGTGGTCTTGTATGCCTTCCATTTTCTAATAATTGCTCCCACAGTTGATTTCTTCACACCAAGCTGCTTACCTATTGCAGATTCAGTCTTCCCAGCCTGGTGCAGGTCTACAATTTTGTTTCTGGTGTCCTTTGACAGCTCTTTGGTCTTGGCCATAGTGGAGTTTGGAGTGTGACTGTTTGAGGTTGTGGACAGGTGTCTTTTATACTGATAACGAGTTCAAACAGGTGCCATTAATACAGGTAACGAGTGGAGGACAGAGGAGCCTCTTAAAGAAGAAGTTACAGGTCTGTGAGAGCCAGAAATCTTGCTTGTTTGTAGGTGACCAAATACTTATTTTACAGAGGAATTTACCAATTAATTCATTAAAAATCCTACAATGTGATTTCCTGGATTCTTTCCCCCCATTCTGTCTCTCATAGTTGAACTGTACCTGTGATGAAAATTACAGGCCTCTCTCATCTTTTTAAGTGGGAGAACTTGCACAATTGGTGGCTGACTAAATACTTTTTTGCCCCACTGTACATATTGCACTGAGTACAAGCAGGAACTCCGGCAACTAACTATGACAGCATACTAAAAGGGGAGAGCTAGAAGGTAACACAGGCATGAGGGAGCCCCGGGACATAAAGCAGCCAGCCACTACACCGTCAACAAGCTCGAGTGAGCAAGCGAGTGGGGACTGACAGCATCCATACATCCCAGTTTACCAAAACACTATGTCTGAGGACCCTCCAGATCTACACCTTTACCTCATAAACACCATTAACAAAAGGCTTGACTAAACAGATATGTTTTCAGCCTAGACTTAAATGCTGAGACTGTGTCTGATTCCCGAACACTACTTGGAAGGCTGTTCCATAACTGTGGGGCTTTGTAAGAAAAGGCTCTGCCCCCTGATGTAGCTTTCACTATATGAGGTACCAGCAGATAGCCTGCACCTTTTGATCTAAGTAGGCATGGCGGGTCATACTGTAGAGGAGCAGAAGTTCACTCAGGTACTGTGGTGCGAGACCATTCAGTGCTTTAAAGGTCAATAGTAGTACTTTATAATCAATATGAAATTTGATTAGGAACCAATGCAATGTGGATAAGACAGGGGTGATGTGGTCATATTTTCTAGTTCTAGTAAGGACTCTTGCTGCTGCATTTTGAACTAACTGGAGCTTGTTTATGCACTTATTGAAACATCCAGACAGTAAGGCATTACAATAATCCAACCTGGAGGTAACAAAAGCATGAACTAGTTTTTTCGCGTCATGTAGTAACATTAAATTTCTTAAATTAGCTGCAATGTAGAGGAAAAAGAGATGGATGGAAGGCAATACAAAGACAAGTGTGGGTCAGACCTGATATGTTTGTGATGGGTGAGTTGGCCTGAGGTGTCATATGAAGTTTGGTAGATGTTTGGTGAAGTGTTACTGAGCAAAACTCCATTCATTTGAATGGGGCCAAAAATCAATGGAAACCTATGGAGGTACAAAGGGATGCATGAAAACCAAGGAAAAGACAAGTCCAGGTCTCAGATGAGGGGAAGGATATGTGCAGGGACTTGGCCTGAGGCATCATGTGAAGTTTCATGACATTTGGTAACTCAGTTCAAAAAACTGACGAAGAGAGAAAGTTTTTCTCCCAAAACTCCATTAATTTTCAATGGGGCCATAAATCAATCGAAGCCTATGAAGGAAAAAGGGAGGCATGAAAAGAAAGGAAAAAATGAGTGGAGGTCAGAATTGAAGGCATATGTGTGTTGGGGGAGTTGGCCTGAAGTATCACATGAAGTTTGGTGCATCTGCAATGTGGAGCGTGTCTGAGCAGAACGATTTGATTTGTGAGCCCTATTCATTCTCTATGGGAAAAAATGACAGAAAAATGACAAGAATGAGAGAATGGATGTGTCAATCCAAAAGCTGTATAAAAGCACACTACACCGGTTCAGGATGGACGTTTCGAAGTTGGAATGGTGTCGCTATCTCAAAAGCTGTAGGAGGAATAGTGGCTCCAAAAAACAGGTGTACAGGAATAAATAATTAAAAAAAGAAAGAAAACGTAAACTTAAGAACACTAATGTGCTTGCTGCACAAAGCAGCGTTTTCAGCAGAGAAAATGCAAAGTGTGCTTGCTGAGCTATAGCTATAGCAGAACAGCTATCATGGTAACATGCAAAGGCTAACCTGTTAACATCTAGTATTCCAATATGCTTATGGATAACATGGTAACAGCATGCGAACATACTAATGGATAACATGTTAACTGTGAGCATGCTAACAACCTGAGGCTAGTTGCCTAACAACTATCAAGGTAATATGCTGAGAGCTAACATGCTAACAGCTAGCATGTGAACATGCTAATTCTGACATGCTAACAGCTAGCATGCTAACATGCTAATGCTAACAGCTAGCATGCTAACATGCTAATGCTAATAGTTAGCATGCTGTTGTTCATCCTTCACTGGCAAAGATGACCTCGACTTCACTGCATCACTGGGTGGATGTGTGCGTGTGAAGATGGCTGGTCAGACCTATCTTCGCTCTGAACATTCTGTTGCAGTGGGGACAGGGAATGTGCAGAGCTAGACCTGGCTGGGAGGAGGTGCTTGCGTGGTCTTTGTGGTGCTGGTGTTTCTCCTGCTGTTTCTCAACACATCGCTCCTCGAAATCAGCTATGCCGGATCTGACTAGGGTGTGCCAAGCAGGACAGTTTTGTGCAGTTTCTTCCCAGGTGGCAGGGTTGATGCTACAGCACTTCAGGGAGACTTTCAGGGTGTCTTTGTAGTGTTTCTTCTGACTGCCGTGAGAGTGCTTCCCAGCAGTCAGCTCACCGTACAGCAGTCTCTTTGGGAGTTGGTTGTTGTCCATGCAATGTACATGGCCAGCCCACCGAAGTTGGGAACGCATGAGGTTGGCGTGGATGCTCTCCATTTGCACCCGCTGGAGTACCTCGGTGTCAGGAACTTTGTCCTGTCATTTAATGTGGAGCAGAGTCCTGAGGCACCTCATGTGGAAGGCGTTGAGCTGTCTGGCGTGCCGACTGTAGACTGTCCATATTTCACAGGCATACAGAAGGGAGGGAAGGACTACCGCACAGTACACCTTCAACTTGGTCTGCAGGCTCAGTCCTCTTCTTTGCCAGACCCTGTCTCAGAGTCTGCCGAAAGCAGCGCTGGCTCTGGCAATCCTGTAGGCCATTTCCTCATCGATGTTGACAGAGCATGATAGTGTACTTCCCAGGTAGACAAATTTGTCTGCCACGGTGAGTCTCTGTCCGATGACCATGATGAAGGGCTCTGTGTAGGGGGCTCCTGGTGCTTGCTGGTGCATATAGCCTGGTCCCATATAGCCATTGACTTCATCACGGACCTCCCGTCCTCTGAGGAGAACACCATCATTATGGTGACTGTGGACCACTTCTCGAAGGCTCTCAAACTCATGCCCCTACCAGGCATCCCAGCAGCATCCCAGACAGCAGAACTCCTCTTCCAGTATGTGTTCAGGTACAGTACTATGGTATCCCAGAAGATATAGTCAGGGACAGAGGATCGCAATTCATTTCTCGTTTCTGGACCTGCTTTATGAAGAGGTTAGGGGTTGTTGTAAGTCTCACATCAGGTTACCACCCTCAGTCCAATGGCCAGGTTGAGAGAGCCAACCAGGAGATCAGTTGCTTCCTGAGAATCTTCTGCATGCACAACCAGGGGGACTGGGCACGCTTTCTCCCATGGGGCGAGTATGCACAGAACTCCCTCAGACACTCTGCTATACAGCTAACACCATTTCAGTACATACTCAGCTACCAACCACCCTTGTTCCCTTGGGACGATGCACCAAGCCAGGTACAGGCAGTAGACGACTGGTTTAGACGCAGTCAAGCAATATGGGAGGAGGTTCACCAACACCTCAAAACAATCAACACTAAGTATAAGGAATATGCAGACAGACATAGAAGAGAAAACCCAGACTTCTCTCCAGGCAACAGAGTATGGGTGGCTATGAAAAACCTGAGAGAGCCCAACACCTGCAAAAAACTTCAGCCACGATACATTGGGCCAGTCAGCATATTGCAACGCATTAATGAAGTCTCCTACTGCTTAGAACTCCCCCCTCACAGCAGACTATCACCCACGTTTCACATCTCCAACCTCAAACCAGCTGCCAAGAACATCCTGAACACCTTCTAGAGGGGGAACCCATCTACCAGGTAAATAAGATTCTCGACTCCAGACACAGAAGAGGACAAGTCGAGTATCTGGTAGATTGGGAAGGCTATGAACCTGAGGAACAAAGCTGGGTCTCTGCCAAGGACATCCTTGACCCTCTTCTCAAACAAGAATTTCATGCTCAACATCCACACAAACCAGCACCACGAAGTAGAGGGCGACCTAGGAAAAATTCAGCTCCCAGAGGGAGCTCCTGGGGGGGGGGGTCTGTCAATAAACCTGCTGTCGACACTCGAACTACAAACATGGACATTCAAGACAATAATCCCCAAGACTCACAGCACCCTCTGTCTCCCGAATATTAACTACAGCTAACACTCATTTCCTCAATTAGCCCTTCTCCTACTTAAACCACACTCACACTCCACTCCAACACGAAGTATCATCATGTATTCACCCAGTTCATACCAAGCCTTGCATTTCTCTATCTGCCTCTTGATTTTCTGACCTTTGCTAGCCTTCCTTCGTTTATGCCCTTTATCGCGTCTTCTCTACGTTGTTTGCTGATCGACTGACCCTCGCTTGTTTCCTGACCTCACTTCTTGTCTATCATTTTGGCTTCATCGACAGTCTGCTTCCCCGCTCTCCTCTGCATTTACATCCGTAAGTGCCTGCATTCTGACACCTGTATTAACTCCATTGTTTTCCTTTAAGATTCCATACAGTAATTTTAAGTGTCTTAATTGTGTAGTATGTAACAACATGCTCACAGAAAAATCTTTCACACATCCGAAAACAGAACATATAAAGTAAAGGGCAGAATTACTTGTTCATCTACGTTTGTTGTGAATTTATTGACATGCCCTTGCGGGCTATTTTATGTGTGCAAAACAAAACGGCAATTAAAAACTAGAATTTGTGAACATAAATGTGCAATCAGAAAAAATGATTAAAGGTCGTCATTTGCAAGACACTTTAATATTGCGGGCCATGATGCCAATGCGCTCAGGTTCATGGGCTTGGAAATGGTCAATCGGTCTCCAAGAGGTGGAGGCCGTGAGAATCGCCTCCTACAAAGGGAGGCTTGGTATATTTTTAACCTGAATACTTGCATTCCTCATGGAATGAATGAAGATTTGTCTTTGACCTGTATTTTTTTGTGAAAATATGAATTGATGATGCTTGTGATGACATATTTCCATATTTTCATCTGGATTGTTTTTTTACACATGGTTTTAAGACCAATGGACTGGTTTAACTACTGTATTGATACTGCCAATTATTGTATTTAACTTTATTGTATTGTCATTGGTTGATGATGCGGGTGTGTACATGGGTGTGGGTATTTAAAATTTGTAGTAACACTGATGTATTTGAGCACACTGAGGAAGGCACGCGACGAAACGCGTCTCTGTGAATAAAGATCTGTATGCATAGTGCGGCCTTTTCCCCTTTCTTTAAAAATGGTAATGGTTAACATGCTAAATGTATATATGTGTATGTACGTATGGTATTTAACTTTATTGTATTGTCATTGGTTGATGATGCGGGTGTGTACATGGGTGTGGGTATTTAAAATTTGTAATAACACTGATGTATTTGAGCACACTGAGGAAGGCACGCGACGAAACGCGTCTCTGTGAATAAAGATCTGTATGCATAGTGCGGCCTTTTCCCCTTTCTTTAAAAATGGTAATGGTTAACATGCTAAATGTATGTATGTGTATGTACGTATGGACACATGTTTCTAATAAAGTGGCCACTAATTTGAAGTTGATTCATAACGGCAAACGTACTAACTGCTAGCCTGCCAAAATATACAATGTGTATATGCATGTGTTATGTATAATGGCTAATATGCCAAATGTGTATGTGTGTATGTTCAGACACAAGTGTTTCCTAATAAAGTAGCCACTAAGTTTAAGTTATTTTTGTAATGGCTAACATACAGTAATAACTGCTAGCCTAACTAACATGTTAACATGCTAATGGCTAACATGCAAAATGTACGCGTGTTCAGACACAAGTGTTCCTAATAAAGTGGACACTAGTGGCCACTTTATTAGGAACACTTCTGTCCCCTCACACACACACATTTAGCATGTGAACAGGCAGCATGTTAGCCTTTACAAATCAATTTTCAATTAGTGGCCACTTTATTAGGAACATTTGTATCAAAACACATTGAGCATGTCAGCCATTGTTAGCATGTTATTAGACTAGCAGTATGTTTGCTGTGACAAATCAACTTCAACTTAGGCCCTGTCCACACGGCAACAGATTCAGGTGACTCTGATACAACTGCTTATCATTTAGGCCTGGCGTCCACACGGCACCGGCGTTTTGGGTGCCCAAAACGCAATCTTTTTGAGAACGGGTTCCAGAGTGGAAAGATCTGGCAACGGTGCCGTTGTGAAGTCGTCTGGATGAGTAGAACGGATATGTTTACGATGACGTCACAACCACATGACTGTGAGTGCTTCATGCCAGGTAGAAGTGTAATGAACTCGATGTGAGTTGTCAACAAATCCTATAACTTGGTTCATGAAGCGCGCTTACAAAATATTTTCACTGTGAATATTTATTGTGTAATGGTGCAAAGTGAGAGAGAGAGAGAGAGAGAGAGAGAGACTCTGCCCTTAGGGCAGAGTCAATCCCGCCAGCAAAAATAGGGAAAAAAAGGAGCGATCTCACCTTTTCAGATGTTGGTTTAAGTCTGACAATACATTCCTCAAAAAGGGCGTAGAAGAGCAAATTAATCCATCAACGTGTAGCATTCAATTTATTCTGGACCATTAAAGACGCCGCCTTCCGCGTAGAATCATACGTCATCCTCGCCGCCATATTGGATAGGTCAAAGCGGAGAATAAAGATTCCTGTGCTGCGTTTAACTGTACCAACCGGTTTACCATCCAAACGAGATCACATGGGATTACCTTTCACAGGTGAGAAACAACAAATTAATCCATCAACGCGTAGCATTCAATTTATTCCGGACCATTAAAGACGCCGCCTTCCGCGTAGAATCATACGTCATCCTCTCCGCCATATTGGATAGGTCAAAGCAGAGAATAAAGATTAGCTGTGTTTAACTGTACCAACAGGTTTGCCGTCCAAACGAGATCACATGGGATTACCTTTCACAGGTGAGACTGGAAAAATACTTTTCATTGTATTTGGTCATTATAATGTAATTTTACGAACAGATTTTCCTGACTTTGTGGCTAATATGAAGTCTCGCGCATAATAGTTTATGCGCATGCGTCCTTACTTCTTCTATTGTTCTGGTGTCTCCGAAGGGACCGTCTTACAGCGCCCCTAGAGGTATGGCATGTGTATTGCATCGTTTTCAGCAAGCGTTGCGTTGCCATATGGACCTGATATTTTACTGATCGTTGCCCATTTGGACGCGATATATTTTTAAATAACATCTCGTTGCCGTTGTCGTGTGGATGTAGCCTAACTTGAAATTGATTTGTAACAGCTAACATGCTAAATGTGTGTATGTCCAAACACAAGTGTTCCTAATAAAATGGCCACTAATTTGAAGTTGATTTGTAATGGCTAACATATTAATTGCTATTCTGCTAACATGCTAATTCTTAACATGCTAAACTAGACTGCATTTCTGCAGAGAAAATGCAGTGTGCTTGTTGAGCTGTAGCAGAACAGCTAGCATGTTAAAAGTTAGCATGCCAACATGCTAATGCCAACATGTTAATGCCAACATGCTAACAACTAGCATGCTAACAGTTAACGTATTAACATGCTAACATGCTAACATCATACTAACGTTAAAAGCTAGCATGTTAACATGTTAATGCTAACATGCTAATAGATAACATGCTAACAGCTAGCATTCTAACATGCTAATGATTAACATGCTATTTGTTAAAATTCTAACAATTTAAGGCTACTATGCTGACAGCAATCATGCTAACATGCTATTGGCTAGTATGTTAACTTTTAGCATGCTAACATGCTGAGGGTGACATGCTAACAGCTAACATGCTAACAGTTAGCATGCTAACATGCTCAGGCAAACTCGCTAACAGCAAACATGCGAACTCTGCATGCTACCATGTTAATCCTAACATGTTAACAGCTCTCATGATAACATGCTAATAGTGAACATGCTAACAACTCGCAAGCTAACAGCAGGCATGATATCGTAATGGGTAACATGCTAACAGCTAGCATGGTAACACGTGACTGCTTATATGCTAATTGCTATTGTGTGTGCGTGTAAGTATTCCTAATAAAGTGGCCATTGAGTTGAAGTTGATTTGCTGTCAAAGTCTCAAATAAGTAGATCCTTGCCAAATGCATCATCACCTATGGGGGAAGGGAGGAATGACTCAGTCAAGCTTCCACTGATTAGCGGCAAAATGGAGAAAAAAATGGACAGATGAAAGGCAAGACAAAAACGAGTGCAGGTCAGAACCGATATCGTGTGTGATGGGTGATTTGGCTTGAGGTGCCATATGAAGTTTGGTGGATGTGTGGTGAAGTGTTACTGAGCAAAACTCCATTCATTTGAATGGGGCCAAAAATCAATGGAAGCCTATGGAGATAAGAGATGCATGAAAACCAAGGAAGAGACGAGTGCAGGTCTCAGATGATGGGATGGATCTGTGTGGGGACTTGGCCTGAGGCATCAAGTGAAGTTTCTTGAAGTTTGGTCAGGTCACTTGGTTAAAAAAAATTGATGGACAGTGAAAGTTTTTCTCTTGAAACACCATTCATTTTCAGTGGGGCCAAAAATCAATGCAAGCCTATGGAGGACAAAGGGATGAACAAAAAGAAAGGAAAAATATGAGTGCGGGTCGGAACCGATTGCATGTATGTGTCGGGGGAGTTGGCCTGAAGTATCACATGAGGTTTGGTGCATCTGCGATGGAGCGTGTCCGAGTAGGACGATTCATGAGCCCTATTCATTCTCTATGGGAAAAAAACAAAAGAAATACGACAAGAACAAGAGAACGGGCGTGTTGATCCAAAAGCTGTATATAAGCACACTACACCACTTCGGGCCAGACGTCTCAGAGTTGGAACGGTGTCTCTATCTCGAACGCCCTTGGAGGAGTAGAGGATCCAAAAATTGTGTCTGAATAAGACAGAATAAGTAAACTTAAGAAGAATAATAGTGCTAACATTGCTTGCCAAAGCAGCCGAAGCAAGCACACTAATGAGTGTGTGTCTGTCTGAACACAAGTATTCCTAATAACGTGGCCACTAACTTGAAGTTGATTTTTAACAGCTAACATGCTAAATACATGTGTTTCTGTATGTGTATGTATGAAGTGGTCCTAATAAAATGGCCACTAAGTTGAAGTTGCTCTGTAATGGCTAACATATTAACTGCTAGCCTGCTAACAGCTAAGAAGCTAATTGTATATGGGTGTGTGTGTATATGTGTACAGACACAAGTGTTTCTAATAAAGTGGCCACCAAGTTGCCGTTGATTTGTAACGGCTAACTCCTATAGGCTAAGATATGGGGGGGGGGGGGGATGTGAGAGTGCGTGTGTGAGAGTATGGGGTTTGTGTGTGTACGAAGCAGAGTGAGAGAGAGCGAGCGAGCATGTGTGTGTTTGCGTCTTAGAGAGAGAGAGTGGATGAGTGAGTTAGTGAGAGTGCATGTGTGTGTAAGTATGGAGTTTGTGTTTGGAGGGTGTACGAAGCAGAGTGAAAGAGAACATGTGTCTGTGTGTGTTTATATGTTTGTGTGTGTGAGAGAGAAAGAGAGGGAGGATGTTTGTGTGACTGAGTGAGTGAATGAGTGTGAGTGTGCATATGGAGTTTGTGTTTGGTGTGTGTATGTGTATGAAGCAGAGTGAGACAGCACGTGTCTGTGTGTTTGCATCTTAGAGAGAGAGTGGATGTGTGTGAGTGAGTGTGCATGTGACTATGGTGTTTGTGTTTGGTGTGTATGAAGTAGATTGAGAGAGCATGCGTTTGTGTCTTGGAGGGAGGGCGGGAGAGAGAGTGGATGTTAGTGAGAGTGTATGTGTATGAAGCAGAGTGAGAGAGAGCATGTGTTTGTGTCAGAGAGAGAGAGAGGATGTGTGAGTGAGTGTGAAGTTTGGTACAGTATGTGTATGAATCAGAGTAAGAGAGAGAGCATGTGGATGTGTGTGTCTGAGAAAAAAAGAAAGTGAATGTGTGTGAGAGAGGGAGAGAGAGCATATGAGTGTGAGAGTGAGTGAGTGTGGAGTTTGTGTTTGGTTTGTATATGTGTATGAAACAGAGTGAAAGAGAGAGAGAGCATGTGTCTGTGTCTTTGTTTTTGTGTGGATGTGTGTGTCTGAGAGACAGAGAGAGTGGATGTGTGTGTGAGTTTGAGTATGAAGTTTGTCTGTGTTTGGTGTGTATGAAATAGAGGGAGTGTGTGTCAGTGTGAGAGTGGAGTGTGTGAATGAGAGAGAGAGAGTGTGTGTGTGGGGAGGGGGGCTACAGGCAAAGCTAAAAGCTAACCCAAACAAACCCAAGTCTCAAGTCTTTTTCTCACTAATTCCCAGTCGCTAAACAATAAAGTGGACAAGCTACGACTGCGGATCACGTCACATAGTCTGAACCACTGTGTGATGATAATTACGGGGACTTGGCTTGACCAAAACATCCCGGACGCTGCTATCGAGTTAGTAGGCCACGCTATCTTCAGAGCGGACAGGACTATTCACTCCAGTAAGAGTAGAGGAGGAGGACTTTGTATTTATTTAAACAACAGCTGGTGCACAAACGCTACAGTTAAAGACACGTACTGCTCGTTGGACATAGAGTAACTAATGCTGCTGTGTAGACCTTTCTACTTGCTGAGGGAGTTTACATTGGCCGTCATAACAGCTGTGTATGTGCCGCCACAAGTTAATGCTAGGCTACCTATGGAGAGGTTATACCACTTCATTAGCCAGCATCTGTCAGCACAACCAGGCAGTACTGTTATAGTGGCAGGAGACTTTAATCATGCCAACTTGAGGTCATTTCTGCCCAAATTCCACAAGTATGTCAACTTCCCAATAAGAGAAAAGAATATCTGAGATCAAGTCTACTACAACGTATCAGATGCTTTCAAAGCCAGCCCTCTGCCACACCTGGGACTCTCAGATCATCTCTCTCTGTCTCTGATTCCATCATACAAACCACTCAGCTGCAGACAGAAACCATCCACAAAAACAGTCAAAGTATGGACTAAGGAAGCCACTTCAGCCCTGCAGGACTGTTTTGAAGATACAGACTGGGGAGTTTTTGCTGAGGAGGCAGACCTGGAGAGACACACAACAGTTGTCCTCTCGTGCATTAACTAATGTGCTGAGAATGTGACTGAGACAAAAACTGTTAGTGTTCCCCAATCATAAACCGTGGCTCAACAGTAAGGTGTGGGCCCTGCTCAAAACACGTGACTCTGTGTTTAAATCTAGGGATCTGCAGGCCTACAAAACAGCATGGAGAACCCTAAAGAGGGGCATCAGAGGCCAAGCGCAGGTAAAAGCAGCGCATAGACGAACACTTTAACAGCAATAACTTCAAAGGTATGTGGCAGGGGATAAATCTCTGACTGGCTACAAGGACGGCAACATATTCACAAACCCCACAGACCGCACTCTGCCGGACACACTGAACTGCTTCTTTTCTCGCTTCGATCGACGAAACAGGGAGGCCAACATCCACCCAGCACTAACAGAGAAGGATGACCCCATACAGCTGCATCAACACCAGGTCAGATCCAACCTGCGGAGAGTCAATGCAAGGAAAGCAGCTGGTCCAGATAGAGTCACTGGCAGGATCCTCAGAGACTGTGCAGACCAGCTAGCAGAGGTATTTACAACCATCTTCAACCTATCACTGCAACAGTCCACAGTCTCCACTTGATTGAAATCAGCTACCATCATCCCAATACCAAAGAAAAGTACAGTGAACTGCCTCAATGACTATCACCCAGTTGCCCTAACCCTCATAATCATTAAATGTTTTGAGAGACTTAAAACGGCCATCCCTGCTGACCTCAACCAACATCAGTGCGCTTATAGAGCGAACAGGTTGACAGAGGATGCAATAATCACAGCTCTCCACACAGCTCTCATACACTTGGATCAGAAAAACCACCTACCTGAGAATGCTGTTTGTGGATTTTAGCTCCACCTTTAATACAGTTATTCCCCACAGGCTAGTTCAAAAACTGAGTGATCTGGGCTTGGGCAGTTCACTGTGCACTTGGATGTTGGATTTCCTAAGTAACAGACCACAGAATGTCAGGATTGGACTTTACACATCATCCACTCCCATCTTGAACACAGGCACACCACAGGGGTGTGTCCTCAGCCCCCTCCTCTACTCCCTCTTCACCCATGACTGTTCCCCCATCCACGCTAGTAACAGCATTGTCAAATTTGCTACTACAGTGCCACTACAGTGGGAATGATAACTAACAACAATGAGACAGCCTACAGGGAGGAGGTTCAGCACTTGACAAAATGGTGTTCAGACAATAACCTGGACTTAAACATGTAAAAAAAACTAAGGAAATGATAGTGGACTTTAGGAGATAGAGGCACACCAAACACTCTGCCCTCTGCATACATGGTGAGTAGGTGGACAGGGTGGAGACCTTCAAGTTCCTCGGCATCCACATCTTGGCTGATCTCACCTGGACCACAAACATCTCCCACCAGGTGGGGAAAGCCCAACAGAGGCTTTACTTCCTTAGGAAGTTAAAGCAAGCTCACCTCCCTCACCACCTGCTGATCAACTTTTATCGATCTGTTATTGAGAGCCTCCTGACCTATTGTTTTATGTTGTGGTTTTCCAGCTGTACTGCAGAGGACAGGAAGGACCTGCAGCGGGTGGTGAGGGCGGCAGAGCGCATAATTGATACATCACTACCTCCCCTCAAAGACATTTACACCGACCTACTACAAAAGAAGGCTAGCTGTATTTTAAAGGACCATACCCACCCTGGATATCATCTTTTCTCCCTACTGCCCTCTGGAAGGAGATACAGACTCATCAGAGCTGCAGCAAACAGACTAAAAACAGTTTCTACCCTCAAGCTGTCAGTTGCGCAACCCCACCTCCCCTGTCCCAACTCCACCAGTGAGGGGCGACAAACACCCTCCACCAAAGAAAAGGCCTATTTATTGCTTTTATATCCATTTGTGTTTCTTTTTGTGTTATTTGTTCTTATGTGTCTATTTTGCACTGCCAGTACCAAGAGCTGCTAAACTGTTTCGTTGTTTCTAAAACAATGACAAAGTTCTATCTTAATTCTTAATCTTAGCTCTATAAGACTGGAATTCAATCTTTTATCAGTGGCCCACTCCCAGCGAGAGGAAGTTTTGCTTTTTCTTGACTCTTCAGTCTTAACACTTGGCTTGGAAAAACTTGTTCTTCATTTGGTATGAACTTCATAGACAATTTTAACCTTTTCTGGAATCGCAGAGAATTTTACAAGCCAAATAGCACTGAACTCAGCTGGATTGGAGCCAAAGTCTTAGCAGACCACTACAAACTTGCAATCTTTTCTCAGCCAGCACCGAGGAAAACAGTTGATAAGATGTCGCAGACTGACATAGTTACAAAGCCTAAACAATCATCTTTGCAAGTCGTCATCAAGGACACACAAACATCTGACTTGCAAGACTCCCAACATTCAAGGACAGACGACTCCACTTCTCCTCGGATTGATTTCCCAAATAGCATGAAAAAATTGCTCCCAATGGCTACACTCTCTTTTTCCAGCCCAAATCTGTCACGACAAGCAGTGTACCCAGTTCGCCCAGGACTTTCAGCTGGCTACAAATCTTTTTCACCATCCAAAAGATACATGTCATCTCCAATCCTTTCACCCTCAAACCAAATGGAACATTTAGAAAGTCTTGTTTGATGTACTCTGGGTCCCTGCAAATGGGTGTAGTGTTGAAAACCAGCTAGGACCCAATGTGCCTATGCCATCCAGCTCTATTCCTGTGTTGATAAGAAACAGAATACATAGAGCACATTTAACCCTGGGGGTGAACCAATCTAATCTCCTTCCTGTTTTAAAACAACATCAGAGTGCAAAAGCAGATACTACTTCTAGACTTTCTGTAAAGCTAGCTCTTCTGAATGTTAGATCACTTTTAAACAAGTCATTTTTAATTAATGATCTTATTTGCAAACACAATCTTGATTTTTTGCTTCTAACTGAAACCTGGCTGGATCAAGCAAATAGTGCTTCCACCCTTATTGAAGTAGCTCCCCCAAATTTTAATTTTTTGAATGTTACCCGACAAGGGAAAGGTGGAGGGATCGCAAATATATTCAAAGTCTCTTTTCAATGTAAACAATCCTCACTTGGTGATTTTATGTCCTTTGAACACTTATGTGCACTTGTTACATGCTCTCCTAACATATTATTATTAACTATTTATAGGCCTCCGAGACATTCAGCCAAAGTCTTTCTTGAAGAGTTTGGTGAACTTGTAGCATCAGCCACATAAAGTTTTATTTATCAGTAGCGTAAAATAGTATCTATGTCTAAGACACTTTATATTTTGTATTAAAACGTCTATGTAAAGTAAGACATAGAAAGCCTCACTTTAAGAGAAATTCAGGGCGAGCGTGAGCCTAGGAAGTCTATAGGGTTCTTCTCTGTCACTCACCCTGTCACTGACACACGCACACACCTCCTCGCTCCCTGTCCTCTGGCCTTAGACCCTTTAAATCACGTGCTCGTTTTTGAATGGGGAAGCGGAAAGAGGAATGGATGAAGGTAGATGGAAGCCGGCGCACGTACATTCTGACATCCTTCAGTACTCTTCAATGCTCCGAAATAGATTGACTGCTACACGCTTAAGGATTATTTTTTCCTTCTTCGCCCTTTTTGAGGAAGGCACAGACGGACTTAAACCCACATTTGAAGAGCTGAGATCGCTCCTTTTTTGTTTCCTACCTTTTTTGCTGGCGAGGATGGTTTTGTTTTTGGAAAGCGCACGGGCGGTGCACGGTTTTTGTTATACTGCTTACGCAGTGGTTGGACTAAAGACTCTGCCCTGAAGGCTATTCTCTCACTCTTTCTCACTATGCACCATCATACAATAAAATATTCACATTGGAAATATGTTGTAAGCGCGTTTCATGCATTAAGTTATAAGATTTGTTAACAGCTCGTATCGAGTTCGTTACAGTGGAGGCCCCAGTGAGGACTTGAACGCGCTTTCTTTCTAACTTTAATTTTTCACCTTTCACCTACTAATAGTCTTTCCTTTTCTGTCCTTCATCATATATGGCAGAGCAGCTTGCTGAGGTGGCTTTAGAGCCTTTACGTGAGTCATCTGAACAGAGAGGGTTAGACAGGCCGTCAGTATCCATTGATGCTGAAATGGCACATCTAGCGCACCCTCACATTACCTTTAGAGAACGGGTAGATCATCTCACTGAATCCCTTGGTAGCCTGTATCTTGGTGAGGACAAGAGCAGAACTACAAGCTCTAATGTTGAAGGTGGGGAGGGTGATGATTATAATGAGGAGGAAGAGATTAACGATGACCGTGAAGATAAAACGAATGTTACCGTGTCTCATGCGTCTGTCCACCAAGTGGAAATACACGAACTCAGAAGAGCACTTGATGAAATGAAAATTCGTTTGACTGATCTAGAAACGCAAGTGTCTGAATCAAACACCAGTATCATTAACAGAGAAGGTTTAATGAGACAAATGGTTGACAATAAAATTGAGACAGTGAAAACTTTTGCTGTTAATATTGTCGCGAAACTGGAGGATGCAGTTGTGCGCTGCTTACAAAGACATGACCATCAGTGGGAAGCTCAGTTGAGGCACTTAAAACTCACCAGCACGCCCAAACTGTCTCCTGTGAATCAGACAGAAGGACAATCACCTGTGAGGTTTCAATATGACACTCAGAGCCCCCCTAGCTTTACTGGTGTAAGAACATCTAAGCTCCCCATTAAATTGAATTTTCCCGAATTTGGTAGTGACAGTGAAATAAAAGACCCCATGACTTACATAGAGCTATGTAAGGAATTTCTGGATTTAAGACCCACACCAGACAATGAAATATTAGCCACACTGTCTTCTGTGCTGAAAGGTCCAGCCAAAAGCTGGTGGATAGCAGAGCGGAAGAACATCCATACATGGGAGGAATTTAAAACTGCATTCCTATCAGCATTCTTGTCCACTGATTTTGTTCAGGAAATTGAAGAACGGTTGCGTACTCGTATCCAGAGTCTAAATGAGCCCATTAGGGACTTTGCTTATGATTATAGAGCTCTCTGTCTGAAATGGAAGCCCGACATTGATGAGGCTACATTGGTCCGCCGCATTCTCAGTAATGCCAATCCGAAAATCGCTTCAGGCCTACGTGGAACAGTGAACACAGTGGCTGAATTAGTGAAAGTAGGCAGCATAATCGAGAATGATCTAGCATCAATGAAAAATTATTGGGCACGAGTTAATAATGAGAAAGCAGCTAAACAGCAACCAAAGACAAAAAAAGCTGAAGTAATTGTTGTGAAATCTGAAACACACTCCCATGCTCCTCCCAAACATCTACCGTCTCTCCTGGCCATCAATCTCTCTATCAGAGGTTTCCAAGGAGCCGCCCTGCTGGACACAGGAAGTCCTTTCTCTCTGATGTGCGACAAACTGTGGCAGCAGGTTAAGAAGCCACAGGAAAACCTGTCACCTTGTGGTGATCAGGAGTTTGCCCTGGCCAATGGGACAGCCAAAAAGGCCTTAGGGATAGTTAACTGTACCCTTGACCTCCATAACATGTACTGGACACACTCCATGCATGTCTTATCTGATGAAGATCTGGCTTTCCCTCTTATCTTAGGCCTAGACTTCTTACAAAAGAGTGGCATGCACCTGGATTTTAAGCGGGGAACCTATGGAGTAAAAAATGGAGGGAAAATAACATACTATCTGCACCCTGACCAGAACGAGTGGGGAAATGAATGGTGTACAGTGGAACCAGCAAGAGTTCACATCTATTATGCTCTGCCTCATAGAAAGCCAGCACCTAACACATCTGTTCATCTTAGCATCTTGTCTGACTTACCCCAGCAGCCTAGGCCTGAGCTGTTACAGCTGATGAATAAGTGGCCGTCCGTCTGCTCTGGAAGACTTGGGAGGACGACCGCTGTAGAACACACCATCCGGCTGACCGATGACGTCCCTTTGCGCTGTCCATCTTATCGAGTGTCTCCACTAAAGAGGGAGATTATCCAGCAACAACTGAAGGAGATGGAAGCTGATGGGATTATTGAGCCTTCCTCCTCCCCATGGGCCTCTCCAGTTGTTCTAGTGCCCAAGCCTGAAGGGAAATGGCGATTTTGTGTCGATTACAGGCGCCTGAATAAAAAGACTCTGTTTGATGCCTATCCAATGCCGAAGATCCATGACATCCTTGAATCCTTTTCTGGTGCATCTGTGTTTAGCTCTCTAGATCTACGCTCAGGATACTGGCAAGTCCCAATGGACAAGGCCAGTGTTGAAAAAACAGCATTCATCACGCCTTATGGTCTCTTCCATTTCCTTTCAATGCCTTTCGGTCTCAAGAACTCAGGAGCCACATTTCAGAGGCTTATGGAGACAGTCCTGGCCAAATTGAAGGGGGTATGCTGTTTTGTTTACATAGACGACATTATTGTCTTTTCAAAGTCTGAAGCTGCCCACCTGGCTGATCTGAGGAAGGTGTTTGAGAAGCTCCATCTAGCCTCACTGACCCTCAACCTGAAGAAATGTCATTTCTTCAAGACCTCCTTGACGTTCTTAGGCCATCAAGTGTCCAGCCAGGGTATTGCAGCTGACTCTGAGAAGCTCAAGGCCATCAGTGACTATCCTAGGCCTCAAAACATCAAAGAGCTCCAGAGGTTTCTGGGTCTTGCCGGCTGGTATCATAAATTCATTAAAAACTTTGCAGATCTGGCCGCCCCTCTTCACAATCTCAAAAAGAAGGATGTTGAATGGAAGTGGATGAAGGACTGTGAGAGGAGCTGGGAAAGACTGAAAGAGGCACTACAATCTCCCCCGGTGCTTGCTCATCCAGACCTGTCGAAGTCCTTTAAGGTTGCCACGGATGCTAGTGATATTGGGCTAGGTGCAGTATTGACACAGGACGATGATGACGGCAAACACGCTATTGCCTTTGCTTCCCGCCTACTGAATGGGGCCGAGAGAAACTACTCTACATCTGAAAAAGAGTGTTTGGCTGTTGTATGGGCTGTGGAGAAATGTCAACACTTCCTTGAAGGAGTCCAATTTGAAGTGGTGACAGACCATGCAGCCCTGTCTTGGGTCTTTAACACCCCCAAAACTTCTTCACGCCTCATACGCTAGGCACTGAGACTCCAGCCCTTCACCTTTACTGTGCATTACAGAAAGGGTACATTAAATGTTGTTCCTGATGCCTTGTCACGGAGTCCAATGTCCGCTGATAATACCACCATGACGACACCACGCCTTGCTATATGTGCTGCCTCCACAAAAGTGGTTGTTGATCTGCCCAACTCCCTGGATGAAATTTCTGCTGCTCAAGGAAGAGATGCTTACATCGCAGGGGTC
This sequence comes from Neoarius graeffei, assembly GCF_027579695.1. NCBI lineage: Eukaryota > Metazoa > Chordata > Actinopteri > Siluriformes > Ariidae > Neoarius > Neoarius graeffei. The sequence continues at coordinate 31,103,380 of NC_083576.1, read as the reverse complement.
CGTGGGCAGATGTCTTCCTCTGACTCTGTTTCTCCTAGCCACATCACCTTTGTTGACCAACAGGGGCTGCTTTACAGGCGAGTGCCAATTGCACGGGATGGGCACAAATTCCAGCTAGTTGTCCCAAAGGAGCTGCAGTCCACTTTCTTGCAGTATTACCATGACAATCCTTTAGGCGGACACTTTGGGCACCTGAAGACCCTCCGGCACATCCTAGAGGTTGCTTGGTGGCCCGATATCCGCAAAGACACCTGGGCCCACATCAGAGAGTGCACTGTCTGCCAGCAACATAAGCCTTCCAATTCTAAACCCAGTGGTCTGCTGCAATCGACCCAAGTGTTTGAGGTTGGTGAAATGATGGGTATTGACATCATGGGCCCATTTCCTCGCAGCCGCAAGGGTAACTGCTACTTGGTGGTCCTTGTGGATTATTACTCCAAATGGACAGAGCTGTTCCCTGTGCGTGATAGCCGGACCCCAAAGCTAGTGAGGATTCTCACAGAAGAGATATTCACCAGGTGGGGTACACCAAAATATCTTCTATCCGATAGGGGGAGCCAGTTTACCAGTCACCTCTTGAAAGCTGCCTGCAAATCATGGGGAGTGATAAATAAGTTCACCACAAGCTATCATCCACAAACGAACCAGACTGAGTGGGTCAACCGAACACTCAAAACCATGATAGCCTCCTATGTGGGGGAAAAACATAACAACTGGGACCAGTGGGTACATGAGTTCCGGTTCGCCATCAACTCTTCATGGCAAGAGTCCACTGGTTTTGCACCAGCCATGCTGCATCTGGGACGTAGTCTCAAAGGTCCTCTTGACCAACTTTTGTCAAAGGCTCTGCCTCCAACCTTCTCGCAACGCTCTCTCCTGGAAAGACAGCTGGAACTGTCGAAACAAGTGGCTGCCAATGTAAAAAGAGCACAGGACAAACAAGCTAAATATTACAACTTAAAAAGGAGAAACATGGAACTTTTTGAAGGGGACATGGTGTGGGTCAAAGCCCATCCACTATCTGATGCTGTAAAAGGATTCTCAGCCAAACTGGCACCAAAGTGGACGGGACCATGCATTGTAAAGAAGAAATTGGGAGCCCTAAATTACAAGGTTCAGTTCCCTGACAAGTCCACTGACAATGTGAACGTGGTGAATCTTAAACCCTACTTTGGTCCTTCTCTCGACATATCCAGTCTGGGGGGGGGGGGGAACTATGTAGCATCAGCCACATAAAGTTTTATTTATCAGTAGCGTAAAATAGTATCTATGTCTAAGACACTTTATATTTCGTATTAAAACGTCTATGTAAAGTAAGACATAGAAAGCCTCACTTTAAGAGAAATTCAGGGCGAGCGTGAGCCTAGGAAGTCTATAGGGTTCTTCTCTGTCACTCACCCTGTCACTGACACACGCACACACCTCCTTGCTCCCTGTCCTATGGACTTAGACCCTTTAAATCACGTGCTTGTTTTTGAATGGGGAAGCGGAAAGAGGAATGGATGAAGGTAGATGGAAGCCGGCGCACGTACATTCTGACATCCTTCAGTACTCTTCAATGCTCCGAAATAGATTGCTACACGCTTAAGGATTATTTTTTCCTTCTTCGCCCTTTTTGAGGAAGGCACAGACGGACTTAAACCCACATCTGAAGAGGTGAGATCGCTCCTTTTTTGGTTTCCTACCTTTTTTGCTGGAGAGGATTGTTTTGTTTTTGGAAAGCACACGGGTGGTGCGCGGTTTTTGTTATACTGCTTACGCAGTGGTTGGACTAAAGACTCTGCCCTGAAGGCTATTCTCTCACTCTTTCTCACTATGCACCATCATACAATAAAATATTCACATTGGAAATACAACCCCGATTCCAAAAAAGTTGGGACAAAGTACAAATTGTAAATAAAAATGGAATGCAATAATTTACAAATCTCAAAAACTGATATTGTATTCACAATAGAACATAGACAACATATCAAATGTCGAAAGTGAGACATTTTGAAATTTCATGCCAAATATTGGCTCATTTGAAATTTCATGACAGCAACACATCTCAAAAAAGTTGGGACAGGGGCAATAAGAGGCTGGAAAAGTTAAAGGTACAAAAAAGGAACAGCTGGAGGACCAAATTGCAACTCATTAGGTCAATTGGCAATAGGTCATTAACATGACTGGGTATAAAAAGAGCATCTTGGAGTGGCAGCGGCTCTCAGAAGTAAAGATGGGAAGAGGATCACCAATCCCCCTAATTCTGCACCGACAAATAGTGGAGCAATATCAGAAAGGAGTTCGACAGTGTAAAATTGCAAAGAGTTTGAACATATCATCATCTACAGTGCATAATATCATCAAAAGATTCAGAGAATCTGGAAGAATCTCTGTGCGTAAGGGTCAAGGCCAGAAAACCATACTGGGTGCCTGTGATCTTTGGGCCCTTAGACGGCACTGCATCACATACAGGCATGCTTCTGTATTGGAAATCACAAAATGGGCTCAGGAATATTTCCAGAGAACATTATCTGTGAACACAATTCACCGTGCCATCCGCCGTTGCCAGCTAAAACTCTATAGTTCAAAGAAGAAGCCGTACCTAAACATGATCCAGAAGTGCAGACATCTTCTCTGGGCCAAGGCTCATTTAAAATGGACTGTGGCAAAGTGGAAAACTGTTCTGTGGTCAGACGAATCAAAATTTGAAGTTCTTTATGGAAATCAGGGACGCCGTGTCATTTGGACTAAAGAGGAGAAGGACAACCCAAGTTGTTATTAGCGCTCAGTTCAGAAGGCTGCATCTCTGATGGTATGGGGTTGCATTAGTGCGTGTGGCATGGGCAGCTTACACATCTGGAAAGACACCATCAATGCTGAAAGGTATATCCAGGTTTGAGAGCAACATATGCTCCCATCCAGATGACGTCTCTTTCAGGGAAGACCTTGCATTTTCCAACATGACAATGCCAAACCACATACTGCATCAATTACAGCATCATGGCTACGTAGAAGAAGGGTCCGGGTACTAAACTGGCCAGCCTGCAGTCCAGATCTTTTACCCATAGAAAACATTTGACGCATCATAAAACGGAAGATACGACAAAAAAGACCTAAGACAGTTGAGCAACTAGAATCCTACATTAGACAAGAATGGGTTAACATTCCTATCCCTAAACTTGAGCAACTTGTCTCCTCAGTCCCCAGACGTTTACAGACTGTTGTAAAGAGAAAAGGGGATGTCTCACAGTGGTAAACATGGCCTTGTCCCAACTTTTTTGAGATGTGTTGTTGTCATGAAATTTAAAATCACCTCATTTTTCTCTTTAAATGATACATTTTCTCAGTTTAAACATTTGATATGTCATCTATGTTCTATTCTGAATAAAATATGGAATTTTGAAACTTCCACATCATTGCATTCCGTTTTTATTTACAATTTGTACTTTGTCCCAACTTTTTTGGAATCGGGGTTGTATGTTGTAAGCACGTTTCATGTATTAAGTTATAAGATTTGTTAACGGCTCGTATCGAGTTCGTTACAAACTGTTATCAGTCATTTGCTTAGAGTTTGATTGTCTTATTATATCTGGGGATTTTAACTTGCATGTAGATAATACTGATAACATTTATGCCAAAGAACTACTTGCAATTATCGACAACTTCAACATAGTACAAGATGTACAGGGGCCGACCCACTCTCATGGTCATACTCTTGACCTCATTATCACAAAGGGTCTTACTGTTTCTAATACTGTTGTTGACCTGGCCTTATCCAATCATTTCTGTGTTTTCTTTGATGTTTCTATGTCTCCTCACATTCAGAATAGCTCAACAACTATAGGTAGGAGAGTCATAAAAGACAACACATGTGCTCTCTTTGAGCAAGCTCTCTCGCAGAAATCAACCAAAATGTCAGACTCTGTAGATGATTTACTGGAATTTTTTAATTTAAATATGACCCAAATAATGGATGATATTGCTCCATTCAAAATCAAAAGAGTCAATGATAAGCAGAAAGCACCATGGAAGCAGTACCCGGCTGTTAAACTGCTAAAGAGAGAATGTAGAAAGACTGAAAGAAAATGGCGCAAATCTAAACTTCACATTCATTATCAAATCCATAAGGAGATGCTTTGTAATTATAATTATGAAATTCATAAAGCAAGATGGGCGGCACAGTGGTGTAGTGGTTAGCGCTGTCGCCTCACAGCAAGAAGGTCCGGGTTCGAGCCCCGTGGCCGGCGAGGGCCTTTCTGTGTGGAGTTTGCATGTTCTCCCCGTGTCCGCGTGGGTTTCCTCCGGGTGCTCCGGTTTCCCCCACAGTCCAAAGACATGCAGGTTAGGTTAACTGGTGACTCTAAATTGACCGTAGGTGTGAATGTGAGTGTGAATGGTTGTCTGTGTCTATGTGTCAGCCCTGTGATGACCTGGCGACTTGTCCAGGGTGTACCCCGCCTTTCGCCCGTAGTCAGCTGGGATAGGCTCCAGCTTGCCTGCGACCCTGTAGAACAGGATAAAGCGGCTACAGATAATGAGATGAGATGAGATGAGATGAGATAAAGCAAGACAGTCTTTCTTCTCCAACATCATCAGCAGGAATATGAACAATGCCCGTGTGCTATTTTCAACAGTAGAGAAGCTAACTAATCCCCCACCACAATTAGCACCTGAACTTCTCTCAGTTAATAAATGCAATGAGTTTGCATCCTTTTTCAAAGGTAAAATTGATAAAATACGGCAGAATATTCCTCATAATATATCTCAGTTGCAAAAAAATTGAAAAACTGCAATCACCAATGACACAGATAGATAACTTCAACACAATGTCAGAATTTTGTTTAATTGATTATGAGACTCTTGAAAAAACTGTACAAAATCTCAGTTCCTCAACACCTGAATTGGACATTCTGCCCACCAACTTTTTTAAGTCTGTTCTTCATCTTATAATTAAAGATGTGCTTCAAATTATAAATACATCCCTGGAGACTGGTGTTGTTCCTGTGTCCCTAAAAAAAGCCGTTGTAAAGCCCCTTCTTAAAAAAAATAATCTGGATCCTTCAGTATTAAATAACTACAGGCCAATATCAAATTTACCATTCATTGGGAAAATCCTTGAAAAAATTGTCTTCAATCAATTAACTGCCTTCTTGATAGCAAACAGCCGTTTTGATCATTTTCAGTCAGGATTTCGTGCCAATCATAGCACTGAAACAGCGCTGATTAAAGTTATAAATGACATACGTCTTAATACTGATGCAGGCAAAACATCGGTCCTGGTATTACTGGACCTCAGTGCAGCTTTTGATACTGTTGATCACAACATACTGCTATATCGACTTGAACACTGGGTTGGATTGACTGGTAAAGTTATCAATTGGTTAAATTCATACTTAAAAGATAGAAGCTTCTCTGTTACCCTGGGAAATTGTTCCTCAACGTCAATGTCCTTGACCTGTGGTGTCCCCCAGGGGTCGATTCTTGGACCATTACTTTTCAACCTTTATATGCTCCCACTTGGGCAAATTATCAATAAAAATTCAATTTTGTATCACTGCTATGCAGATGACACCCAAATTTATTTCGCTCTATCATCTAATGATTATGCCCCCCTTGAATGTCTCTACCAGTGTATCGATCAAATCAATAGCTGGATGTCACAAAATTTTCTTCAGCTGAACACAGATAAAACAGAAGTAATTCTATTTGGAAAAAAAGATGAAAGACTCAAGATTACCACTATTCTTGACACAAAAGGGATGAAAACTAAAGAAATGGTTAAAAATCTTGGTGTTTTCATTGACAGCGAGCTAAACTTTGACAGTCACATGAAAGCAATCACTAAAACGGCATTTTATCACCTAAAAAACATTTCCAAACTAAGAGGACTTATGTCAAAAACTGATCTGGAAAAACTAATACATGCCTTCATCTCTAGTAGGGTTGATTACTGCAATGGCCATTTCACAGGCCTGCCAAAAAAGACCATCAAACAACTTCAGCTGGTTCAAAATGCAGCGGCTCGGGTTCTCACACGAACAAAAAGAACAGAGCACATTACTCCAATTCTAAGGTCCCTTCACTGGCTTCCAGTAAGCTACAGAATTGACTTTAAAGTATTGCTGCTGGTGTACAAATCTCTAAATGGTACAGGGCCCAATTACCTCTCTGATATGTTGCAGTGGCCTAACCCAATCAGATCTACCAGATCAAAACAGAAAAATTTACTATTAAAACCAGTTTTTAAAACAAAGTATGGTGAAGCAGCTTTTAGCTACTATGCAGTACAGCTATGGAACCAACTGCCAGAGGACATTAAAAATGCTCCTGCTGTTGGCAGTTTTAAATCTAGGTTAAAGACCAAGCTGTTTTCAGATGCTTTCTGTTAAATAATTAATATTGTCTTCTTTTTTTTTTTTTATAATTTTTACTTTCTCTGCATGTTTTAAATTTACTTTAATTTTAACTTAATTTTAGTGGTTAGCGCTGTCGCCTCACAGCAAGAAGGTCCTGGGTTCGAGCCCCGGGGCCGGCGAGGGCCTTTCTGTGTGGAGTTTGCATGTTCTCCCCGTGTCCGCGTGGGTTTCCTCCGGGTGCTCCGGTTTTCCCCACAGTCCAAAGACATGCAGGTTAGGTTAACTGGTGACTCTAAATTGACCGTAGGTGTGAATGTGAGTGTGAATGGTTGTCTGTGTCTATGTGTCAGCCCTGTGATGACCTGGCGACTTGTCCAGGGTGTACCCCGCCTTTCGCCCGTAGTCAGCTGGGATAGGCTCCAGCTTGCCTGCGACCCTGTAGAAGGATAAAGCGGCTAGAGATAATGAAAAATGAATGAATAATTTTAACTTTATTCTATTTTATTCTTTATTCTATTCTGCTGGTTTCTTTTTTTCTCCTCCTATTTCTACTTTATTTTATTATTTTATTTCTACTATTGTTTAATTCTTATTATTTTCTTTTAATTCTTTTAATTCTTTTAATTAATTGTTTTAGAATAAAAATAAAATTATTTTATGTAATTTTATTTCTCTATTGTTTACTGTTTTTGTTTTTACTTCTGTAAAGCACATTGAACTGCCATTGTGTATGAAATGTGCTATATAAATAAACTTGCCTTGCCTTGCCTTAGATAACACAAGCTAGCTTACATTACTGTGTCGGTGTGTGTGCGCGCATGAGAGAGAGAGAGAGAGAGAGTGTGTGACAGAGAGAGAGAGAGAGAGAGAGAGAGAGAGCGTGAGTGAGAGAACACAAGTGTTCCAAATAAAGTCGCAACAAAGTTCAAGTTGATTTGTCATGGATAACATGCTAACTCTTACCATGCTAGCATGCCAACTGCTAGAATGCTAATGGCTAACATGGTGTGTGTGTGTGTGTGTCTCTCTCTCTGTCTCTCTCACACACACACACACACACACACACACACACACACAGACAAAACTGTTCCTTATAAAATGGCCATTGAGTTTGATTGATTGATTTTTATTTGGTATAAAAATTGGAGTACAACACATAAAGCACCATTGGGAATACAATAGTAAACAAATGTTGCCAGGCAAAACAAACCTCACCTGGTAGCACTTATGAATATGAAGGACAATATCATGAAAAAAATAGGTACCCTATGGGTACATGTGGCTACTACTTATAAAATAATTTTCTGATACCATGTCCATACAGTAAATATAGCATATATATTTACTCTATGAGGTAGTAGCCACAAAAATGAAGTGTAATCCAAAAATGAACAATTTAAAAATCACAGAAGTTAAATATACCAAGTGTCTTTACTTTATATTATTCTACTCTTACCTCCTACAGTTTTCGAAACTGAAACCTCTGAACCGAGATGGACATACATACACTGGTCACCATCATGGGCGCCGATTTATGTTTCTGCCGGTGGGTGCTCGTGGTTCCCAAAACCGGGGGTTGCGACCCACAGAAAGGCTCGTGTGCATTACACCTTGAATATATGCTTTCCAATAATATAACCGTTCCATAAATTGGTTACTTTATTTGTATGTCTAATAAATGTATTTAATTTTCCTGTGAATGTCAAATCAATATTTAGCCATATTAAGGGACAAAACATGTTTGGCGTTTGGAATAGGCCTATGAGCAGCACGTTTTTTTTCCTTTAAGTGTCAACTGCACTGGACTGTGACGTTAGCATGGAATCAGAGCAAATAAGCAAATAAATTCATACGGGCTTTATTATCAATGCAATCCCAAGATGGAGAAAAATGAGAAGCAAAATCAATCCAACACAGCACAGGATGGAAATTACTGCGAACGGAACGGTCCGCTGTGTTCAAAGTCATGGGAGAACAATAATAGCGTAATTTCATCAACTTATCAACAAATATAGGCCACTTCACTCATTCGTTGTCACAAACTGCTAGCCTATTCATTTTAGTCAACTTTTAATTATAAATTAGTAATTTTAATTATAAATAGGCCTAACTGTATGTTAACCAAAAACATACCAGAATCAATTAAATAAACAGGCTATGACATGAGAAACTTTCACTCACTCAGTTCTTGATGAGGAATGTGTTGCCCCTGGACGCAGTGCGCTTTATGAACTGGTTCGCAATTGTTTCTAGGTCTAAATTTCTCGACAATGTCTTGTGACAGTTCAGTAGCGCAACATGGTTCAGCCTTGCTTGCCCCATCGTGGACCTCAGGTAGGTCTTCAAACGCCGAAGGCCAGAAAATGACTGTTATGAAGTGCATGATGTTACTGGCACATTCAGGGCAAGTTTCACAATTTTTGTGACCTCCAGCAACAGGGTACTCAAATTCTGTCCCTTGTCCCCTTTGAGAAAGTCCACAACATCCTGAAAAGTTGCCAAGCAAACTCTGTTCTGCTTCGCTATGTCCATGCACATGTCACGGTGCAGGGTGAGTCGGCTTGCATCCAAGTCATCCTGGTAAAACTGCATGATGTTATTGCAGTCGCATTTACCCGTGACAAATTCCTCAACATCTTGCATATGTTTGAATGCTGAAGGACTAAATCTGCAATCCAGGGATGCTGATGCTGTGTCGATAACCTGGACGTACTGTTGTCGGTACAGCTCGTCAGGTGTCTGGAAGTTGTGCGCCGGTGCAACTGCATTTTCCAACCGGCGGGGAATTTTTCTTGGTCAGGGCAAAACCGGGCTTTCAAACCCAAGTCATCTGCTGCTGCAGTAGTTTTTGCCCAAAATTCCCCGAATCCTTCCCGAATGGCCTTCAGGTCCCCTCTCAGTGTTTCGATCATTTCCCTTGCGCAATGTGTGTGTAGCTGGCGCTTTTGGAGAGCGACGTTGACCATCTCCATGCGAGAGAAGAAGGTGAGCATGAGACTCAGAGAAAAAAAACATTCCGAACTTCTGTAGGTGCACTAGCAGGCCACTGGCTTCACCCCCTGCATCACCTTTGTCGTTTGCACGCATGTCCTCTAGAAAGTCCATTAAGGCACTGTAGTTTGCGGCAATGGATTGCAAAGAGGCCGCCTTCACAGTCCAGCGAGTGGGGCAGAGAGGCCTCAATGATGGTGCTTCTGTACCTTGAAACTCCTTGAACCAGGTAAGTCGTTTTGGTGAATTTCTGATCAGAGATATCAATTCACGGATGAGGGACAAAGTTCCCGACATGCAGGGATGCTTTGGGCGACGTCATGCACAACTAAATTCATCAGATGTGCGGTGCAGTGCACATACTGCGCCCGGGGCTCCTGCTCCAGCACGCGCGCTTGCAAACCAGCTTTAATCCCAGACATATTTGATGCACTGTCATAGCACTGTCCTCTGCATTTGTTAAGTGGCAATGCGAATCTCATCAATGCATCATTCAGCTGCTGAAAAAAGTGCATCCGCTGTGGTTGTTGAAGTCTCATAAAATCCAACAAAGTGTTCCTCTGGCTCCAGGTTATCAGATATAATGCGGAAACAAATTGACACCTGCTCTCTGACTGAAATGTCGTCGGTTTCGTCCATTATTACTGAATAAAAATCGGACTTGATTTCTTTAATCAGTGTTCTCAGTACATCGTGGGCCATAATTTCTGTCATCTCGTTCAAAATGTCATGTGAGAGCCACTTGTTCTCCGTACATGCGAGCCATGACCGTAACTCTGGGATGTCTCTGGCACGTAACTGCAGTAGCTGGGTCAAGTTGGACTCCTCATCAGTCTTTCCTCGGATGGCCAAACCTTGACATGAAAGATATTGGCCTGAAGACAGAATGGCCAACAACGCTGTTCTTGCGTCTGTCATTTGTTTGAGTTTACCAAGAGACATTGATGCAGCGACGTTTACACCTGCGTTGCTAGCAGCAATAGTGTTAACTGCAGCCCTATGTAGATTTGACTTCTCGTGAGTCTGAAATCTCTCCAGTGCTTTGGACCAGCTGGAAAAACCATCCCGTACAAAAGCTCTTAAAGACTCTTGGTCATGTGCTGTGGATGGGAGAGGGGCACCCATGGTTTTGGCTGCAGTGCAAACTTTACAAAACACCTTACATTTTGCTGCATCGTAAACTATCCATGGGTATTTGCTTTTCCAGCTAGCTTGAAAAGTCCGACCTTTTACTGGTACCTTACTGACTGTCGGTACACTGCTGCAGTTGTCCTCAGTCGTTGACGAAGATGGAGTAGAACTACTGGGAGATGGTATGGGGTCGGCGGATATTTTTGTTATTCTTAGAAATCTTTCCATTTTGTGGGCTAAATAGCTGAAGCAAAGAGTCTGCTACTTTTATTGACATACAGTATTTTTGACTGTTGTATGGCGGTTGTTGTCATAGAAACGAAGGCAGCCGGTATTCTCTCGGCTGTCTTTATACCCATCATGCACTACAGTATATTATCATTACTAATATTATAACTATTTGCAAATTTCTCTAACAGATATTAACTAAATATGCCTTAAAAAGGAACATCATAGTTTAACTTCAAAAATATTACTATAAATTTAACGTTTTTTGTAGGGATTTTACCCCTTAACAATGGAAATGATTAAACTTCAATGTCCACCGTAATGACAATGTATTCCAAAAAGGCGGGGTATATAATACAGTCTGACGCCAATTTTTGTATGGTGAGTTGTTACCCTCGGTAGTTCCAGAGTTGATAACGCATTGTAAAGCCAGAGGCCCATTCGCAATGAGTTGTGTTATTTTAGTGCTCGGAATTTTCCGTGGGTGCTCGTCAATCTCCATGGGTGCCCAAGCCCTGAGGCACCCATGGAATCGGCGCCTGTGGTCACCATGACTGAAACTCTTATTTCCCGAAAATGGTCTGGTGCTAGAACTCGGTGGAACACACTTTCCCTCTGTAATAAGCATAAACATGTCTGAAAGTGATTTCTTTAGTCCATTTATTTTGAATGGTGAACCAAATTGTATACACTCACTGGCCATTCTAATCAGAGCACGTGCATGCGCAGTGAGCAACTGTTAAACTCTTACAGCACGATGACATAGTGGCTAGCGCCTCTATATGATGCAGCAGCCACAACAAAATCGGCTTTGACCTTTTTGGTGACCTTGACCGGATGACCCTCAAAATGTTTTCCCCAGTTGACTTTGGCTGAGGATGCATTCTCATATATAGCTAAACTGACATTAAGTCCTGATACGTCTTCCTGTTTCGTGATAAAAATTGTGACATTATCTGCATGTGCAGACAATAGAGCTGTGCAATATATCGTATTTTTATCACGATATCGATATTGGTGTCAAACGATATCAAAATTCATAATATCGATATGAAACGATTTTTTGTCATTTGTCGAAAGGGACATGCACAATATTTCTACAATGGCAATAAAACAACAATAACATTGACGTGACAGTAAGGTAAAACGAACCCTTCTGTCCCCTAAGGCACACCGTAGCCTTGCATACATCATCCATTCTACTCCCGCGATATCTCCGCAACAGTAAAAAATCAGTTCTTCTGTTTTCATACGTGTTGGGTGATTTGATATATTGATTTCTTAATATGTTGTTTGATTTGCTTGCTAATAGTTATAATAATACAATTAACATATATTTACGTCATATTTTTGGATGTGGGACTGGGTAATGTAAAAATGGCATCTACGGAAGAAAACAAGCACAACAATATTAGCACATATCCAGCTTGCTAGCTGTGTTAGATGTGTTAAACCGTGTGGATTTAAGTGGAATAATTGCGAGTCGTCCTGTGGTCAAGGCAGTGTTTTAAGGTAAGGCAATTTGGTTATTAATGTTGCCCGCCGCGGCATGTTTACTTGGGTTCATTTGATTTTGACTTGTGCATCTGCAGCTAGCATCATGCTTTGAAGTAGGTTCTGCTAAGGACGGGTTTATTGCACGATGTAGACGGACTCAGATGTAATTACATTGTTTTTAAAATTCCGTGCGCTTAAAACGGTGTCCCCCTGCTAATCATGTAGCCCTAATCATGTGTTGCTTTTACTTTTCTTAATGGCGAGTGAAATATCTCTGCAAATGGTATTTCAATGCTGACATGCCAAAAAGATAGCGGAGTCCACATTTGGAAGATGAAGGAAGAGAAGCCTATTTTCATGTATGTTAATTCTTAAGGACTTGTCTCTATATTGTGCGTGTTTAATGTTGGTGTCTTAACAACACACAAGCTTACGTTGTAGTGTGTGTGTGTGTGTGTGTGTGTGTGTGAGAGAGATTTTATCCTTGGCTGGCTACGAGCCAGTGTCGACGTTACGCAGTAATCACTGGTAATACCAGCGCTGGCTCCATCCTCTGTGATCAGAAATGTTGAGTGAGGAGAACGTGAGCCTTGTGCAGGCTATAGGACCTATGCAAAGTACGCGCTTGCACAGTAAATAGTTTAAGTAAAAGGCGTTTCAGGGTACAACGGGAAGGGTTGAAGATTTAGGTTTGGGAATACTTTTATTTCATGGGTTAAGCTCCTGTACTGTGATGCTTCAGTCATGGTGAAGGTGGGAGGTGGACTGAGCTGTCTGGTTCCAGTACAGAGGGGCATCAGATAGGGCTGTCAACTCTCTGGATAGCTGTATAGTCTCACCATTGAACCTCTCCTCAGCAGGCTGAGAAGAGAACTCTGCACAGTCACCAGCTGTGTAGAGCTCGAAGTAGAAGGGCAGCTTCCTCATTTCAGCTGGGTCCGTTGTCAGGGACCTATCAGGTCGATGAAGATGCAGCATTTGTTTCTGTTGTGCAGCCAAGTTTGAAATGACTACCAAAAAAGGTAGTCATTTCCAACACGATCAAAAGCTTTTTCTTGATCTAGTAACAGAAGACGCATGTTATATTTTCCCATGATCCCAATGTCTCTGATCCCAAGTCTCCTTTCTTTTATAGTACAGGCCTATGAGGCCTGTACTATAAAAATGTGGCCCGGTGCCTCAGGTGTTGATGATCAGGGCTTTAAAAAAAGGTGTATAAATATCGTTTTAAAAATCGCGATATCGATATTTACTGAAAAAATCGTGATATTGATTTTTTCCAATATCGAGCAGCCCTAGCAGACAATATACATTTTTCTTCCATAGGGTCACCTGGTATGCTAAAACCAATGAGTTCTCTTCTCAGCCTGCTGAGGAGAGGTTCAATGGTGAGACTATACAGCTATCCAGAGAGTTGACAGCCCTATCTGATGCCCCTCTGTACTGGAACCAGACAGCTCAGTCCACCTCCCACCTTCACCATGACTGAAGCATCACAGTACAGGAGCTTAACCCATGAAATAAAAGTATTCCCAAACCTAAATCTTTTAAGAACATTAAAAAAGGTAGTCATTTCCAACACGATTTAAAGCTTTTTCTTGATCTAGTAACAGAAGACGCATGTTATATTTTCCCATGATCCCAATGTCTCTGATTAAAAACAAATTGTCCATAATAGACTTGTCAGGCACACAGTATGACTGATCCTTATGAACAAGAGTGCTTAAAAAACCTTTCGGTCTCTTTTGCCAGACACTTTGCTAAAAACTTATATTCCAGGCAGAGAAGGGAAACAGGCCACCACTTCTTGAGTAAACCCAAGTCTCCTTTCTTTGGCAGCAGTGACAGAACAGCATGCCGGCTGGTGCTGGGCAGCAACCCCCTCCGGACACAGTCCTTCATCACATTGTGATAGTCCTCCCCCAGCACTCCCCAGAAGTGCTTGTAGAACTCAGCTGGCAGTCTGTCTATTCCAGGTGCACGTCCTGCTGATTGCTGCTGAACAGCTTGTGTAAGTTCTCTGAACATGATGTTGATGTCTAGGGTCTCCCTCTGCCCTAGGCTGAGTTCTGGTAGTACCTGAAGAAGTTGAGCTGTGCTCTCTTCATCACAGTCACCAGCTGTGTAGAGCTCGAAGTAGAAGGGCAGCTTCCTCATTTCAGCTGGGTCCGTTGTCAGGGACCTATCAGGTCGATGAAGATGCAGCATTTGTTTCTGTTGTGCAGCCAAGTTTGAAAAAGAAAGCACTGGGGGCGTCCACGTCCGTCGCTGCAGCCATTCTGGCTCTAAACAGAGCCCCCTTCACTCGTTCCCGACAAAAGAAGCCCAAGTCGTGCCTCTTCTCCTGCAGTGCCCTGCTCACCTCTGGAGCATTTTGGTTTTCTAGGTTGCTTTTGCAGTACAAAATCTCCTCCTCCAACCTCCGAATACTTGCTTTTGTGTTCACAGTGGAACACACAGTATAGTTCTGGCAAAAAACTTTTATCTGCATTTCCCCCACTTCCCACCATTGACTCAGATTCTCAAATTCAGTTTTTTTCTGTTTCCAGTTGTTCCAAAATAAAATAAACTTTTCATAAAACACTGTATCGAGTAATAGTTTTACATTAAAATGCCAATAATACTGTGGGCATGGTAGTGCTTATATCAATGGTTATCATGTGATGATCAGTAAAACCATTGAGGAATAAAAAAGCATTGGTAATTCTATTATTATATGAACTACTCACATAAATCCTGTCTATCTAGCACCAGAAAAAACAGCATCAGACACCTTCACCCAGGTGTACTCTTTTGAGTTTACATTTCTACTTCTCCATACATCTACTAAATTAGCCTTTTTTATGCGGCTGTGGAGATGCAAGGAGTAGATGTAAAGAAAGTTGGTGAATTCAAGTACCTGGGGTCAACTGTGCAGGAAAATGGGGGCTGCGATAGTGAGGTGAGAAAGAGAGTGCAGGCAGGGTGGAGCAGTTGAAGAAGGATTTCGGGAGTCATTTGTGATAGGAAAGTCCCAGCAAAAGTGAAAGGTAAGATGTATAATACAGAAGTGAGACCATCTATGATGTATGGATTGGAGACAGTACCCTTAATGAAGAGACAGGAGGCGAAGTTGGAGGTGGCGGAGTTGAGGATGGGAGTGACAAGGTTTGCGATGGGAGTGACAAGGTTGGACAGGATAAGGAATGAGCACATCAGAGGGACAGCACATGTGGAGAGCTTGGGAATTAAGCTGAGAGATGAGACTGAGATGGTATGGGAACATCCTGAGAAGAGATGCAGAGCATGTTGGAAGGAGAATGTTGAGGATGGAGCTGCCAGGCACACAAAAACGAGGAAGGCCAAAGAGGAGATACATGGATGTGGTGAGAGAGGACATGAAAGTGGCAGGTGTGGTAGAGAAGGATGTGGAAGACAGGGAGCAATGGAGACGAAAGATCCGCTGTGGCAACCCCTAATCGGGAGCAGCCAAAAGAAGAAGAAGATGATGAGGCTGTGGAGTAGCTGACCAGACTGGGGATGTGGCTCCTCCCCATTCTTTCTAAAATAAAATCAGTAGTACAGTTCCAGTCCCCACTTATTACCTTTAAAAAAAAATCCTTACTACACTGTTTCAAGGTGTTGTCTCATCTCATCTCATTATCTCTAGCCACTTTATCCTGTTCTGCAGGGTCGCAGGCAAGCTGGAGCCTATCGCAGCTGACTACGGGTGAAAGGCGGGGTACACCCTGGACAAGTCGCCAGGTCATCACAGGGCTGACACATAGACACAGACAACCATTCACACTCACATTCACACCTACGGTCAATTTAGAGTCACCAGTTAACCTAACCTGCATGTCTTTGGACTGTGGGGGAAACCGGAGCACCCGGAGGAAACCCACACGGACACGGGGAGAACATGCAATCCCCACACAGAAAGGCCCTCGCCGGCCACGGGGCTTGAACCCGGACCTTCTTGCTGTGAGGCAACAGCACTAACCACTACACCACCATGCCACCCAAGGTGTTGTCTATGTTTTGAAAAGGAAAAAAAAAACACTTAAGCACTCTGGGCTGCTATTAGGTGCATAAACATTTTTAAAAAGAAAGAAAGTGCCCTGAATTTCTGCTTCAACAACTAAAATCCTCCCCTTTTGTAGCTCTGTTACTGAAAGAACTGTGACATTGATATTTTTTGCAAAAAGAATTGTGACTTCCACACTAGTGTTCGATCCATGACTTAAAAAGTGTTTCTCTTCCCACCAAATACCCCACTCCACGTCATTAGTACTGTCGGAGTGCGTCTCTTGCAAGACTATAACATCAACTTTTTTAATCCATAAATATTCTGCTAATACAGCTCTCTTACTGCTGTCTCTACCCCCATTAATATTTAGAGACCCTAAACTGCATTAGGAAGTGAGATGAGAGCAGAATCGGAAGTAACAGAAAATAAATCAAGAGGATAGGCTTCACCATGTGAAAAATAAACTTTACTTGATCATGTGACCTTATTTTTCCTTCAAGTAACAGGGGTCTTGCCCCGCTGCAATTTTCTTAACATTTTTTAAAATGTGAATAGCTTTTTTCTACACAGCACATAGCCGACCGTCCTCTGTAACATAACCACTGACACAATGAACTTATCCAAATCTGAAAAGTAGTCACTCACCTCCACAATTTTCCCAAATGTCTCATCTAAAAAGGTGTTAATTTCCTCTAAAGAGTGGAGCTGTTCATCCATTGCCTGTGAGCCCAGATCAGACGGGCTAGAGATATCAGACAGAGTGTCTTCATTCCCTGTTACCTCATCACCCCCTCCATCTGCCGGTAACTCATTGTTATCCAGTACAATGATGTTTGTAACAGGTAGCTCAGTAACAGTCTCTGGAGTCGTGGTCTCTGCCCACTACCTGCCCCCAAATCAGTGTCTGCCCCATCATTCACCACTGCAAGGTTTTGCTCTGCTGACTGTGCCTCAGTTAGTGTTGTCAGTTTCTGTTTCATTTTTAGCCACCATATTTCCCATTGAAATGGGATCACCGTTTTCTTGTCCCGCTGATCCTTCCGCAGCTGGGACACTCGAGTCAGAAATCTCTATTTGTTTCTCCATTTCTTTGGGTCCCTTTTGGGCTCCAACCGAACTGAGACTAGTCCCTGCGCCCTCATCGCCCTGAGCTTTATGAGGGCATGCAAACTTTTTATGGCCGATATCACTACATTCAAAACACCGCATGCTCCCCGTAGTCGCAAACAACATATATGATTTATTCCAGTGCAAAACACAAAAAGAGACATCTAATGTCAGTGACTCAAGGAACATGAACACCTGCTGCCGAAAAGACAGCATGTTTCAGTGCCTCATTCTTGCAGCCCATCCATCCATCCTTCCATCCATTATCTGTAGCCGCTTATCCTGTACAGGGTGTTCTTGCAGCCCAGTGGAATCATTTTTATTACACTTGTGAATTTCCTGAATCTTGAGAGCTTGCGCTCGATGTCACTGTTCGGAATAAAGGGCAGAACATTGGAGATGGTGACTTTAATTGTTGGTGAAACTAGTGGCGTAATAGGCACAAACACTTCATTTATCCACACCCCGGTCTCAACAAGACGATTTACAAGACATTCCTCTTTCAGAAATATCATCACTGCCTTATTTATTCTCGACGCCAAAATGATGTCATATCCGACCTGCTTACCCACTGCAAGCAGCACATCCTCCACACTTGATCCTGCTTCAGGGATCCTGATTCCGTGGCGGAGCGAGAAAGAAGGCCCACACCCATCCGGGTGAGACGCCATTCCCACACCCTGCCACATCACCACTTTCCTCCTATTAACACAAATTTCTAAATAACTCTAAACTGAAAATTATTTTAATGCTCAAAGCAAGAAATAAAGTATGAAAAAAGAAAGGAATAAACCCCTAACAATTGCCCTCTCACCCTGAATCCTCACGCACCCTCTCACACACTCCCACCATGCAACAGAGAGAGGGAGGGAATGTGTGTGTGTGTGAAGGAGTGAGTGAGGGTGAATATGGTGTGTGTATGAAAGACTTAGTGTGTGGACATAAGTGTTGCTAATAAAGTGGCCATTAATTTGAAGTTGATTTGTAATGGCTAACATACTAACCACTAGCATGCTAACGGCTAACAAGCTAAATGTCTGTATGTACGTACAGACAGAAGTGTTCCTAATAAAGTGGTCACTAAGTTGAAGTTGATTTGTGACGGCTAACATTTTATATATATATATATATATATATATATATATATATATCTTAGCTGTCCATCGTGTCCGATGATGACGCTTGCTCCAGGGGTTGGGGGGGAGGGGGGGTTCAACGTTGTTGGCATTGATGCCACCTCATGTGGCTATGGAGGCCAATCTTGGAGCCGCACACTCTTCCACAGATGGAGCAGGCATGCCCTGATGTTTGGGGGGTGGGGTCTGCCTGCCGGTGTCATTGTGCAAGTCTTGCAGTCCTCCTTTGGATGAAGGTGTCGTTGATTTGTTCAGCTGCTTTGTTCCACATGGCTCTCCAGGCTGGTCTGTTGGATGCTAGTGCCTCGAGATGGCCAGGGTTGATGTTGCAGCGCTTCAAGAGTTCTTTTGTAAAGTCCTTGTATCGCCTCTTCTGGCCACCAGCAGCCTGCTTGGAGTTGAGCAACTGTCCATACAGGACTTGGCGTGGGAGGCGATAGCCAGGCATGCGAATGGTGTGGCCAACCCAGCGTAAATGCCTGTTGGCCAGAGCTGCTTCCATACTGGTGGTGCCAGTCACAGTCAAAATGTCAGTGTGGGGGATGCGGTCTTCCCAAGACAGGTTGAGTATTTTTTGGAGGCTTCTGATGTGAAACATCTCCAGGCTATTTATGTGGCGTCTATATGGGGTCCATGTTTCCACCCCATAGAGTAGGGTGGAGACACAGACTGCATTGTAGACTGCTACTTTGGTGCTGATTTTTAAGTTGTTGTTGTCAAATACTCTTTTCCTAAGGCGCCCAAAGGCTGATGAGGCTTTGTTGATCCGGTAATGTATTTCTCTGTCAAGGGAGGAGTCTGCAGAGAGTGTGGAATCCAGGTACATAAAATGGTGAACAAGGCTGAGTGGACTGCCATTGATATGGAAGCCAACAGGTGAGGGGGGTTTAGTACAGAGTTGCGCCATGACCTCCGTCTTCTTGGTGTTTACCTGAAGACCGAAGGACTGATACAGCACTGAGATGGTGTCCAAGGCATGCTGCAAGGAGTCTGAGCTGTGTGCCAGGACAGCACAGTCATCTGCATACTGGAGCTTATGGATGTGGCAGGTTGATGTTTTGGTATGAGCTTGGAGCCATCGGATGTTAAACAGGTTACCGTCAAGGCGGTATTCCAGGTCTATACCATTTTTGTGCTGCAGGGCACAGTGGAACAGTCGTGTGATTGCTGAGAGGAGGAGGTTGAATAGTACTGGTGCCAGGACACAGCCTTGCTTCACCCCAACATTGACCTTAAAGGGCTCAGACTGGAGTCCTCCCATAACAACTCTGGCTTGCATGCCATCATGTAGTTGTTGCAGGATGGAGAGGAATTTGGGTGGTACACCAAGTTTGCAGAGTTGTTCCCAGAGCATGTCACGGTTTACGGTGGCTTTGCTGAGGTCGATGAAGGCGATGTAGAGGTCTTTGCGCTGCTCTCTACTTTTCTCAAGTAGCTGCCGTAGAGCAAAGATCATGTCAGTTGTGGATCTGGATTTCCGGAAGCCACACTGTGTTTCAGGGAGAGTACATTCTGAGATGTACTCCACCAGCCAGGAGAGCATAATCTTTGCTAGGACTTTGCCTACTGTGGAGAGGAGTGATATTCCTCGACTGTTGCCACAGTCTGCTCTGTCCCCTTTCTGCTTATAGAGAACAATGATGTTGGCATCCTTCCAGTCCTGTGGTACTTTCTCAGACTGCCAGATTTGGATGATCAGGAGGTGTACATGGCGTGTGAGGAGATAGCCCCCATGTTTGAACACCTCCGCTGGGATACCATCAGGTCCTGGGCTTTTGTTGTTTTTTAGGCTCCTGATAGCCTTGCATGTTTCTGAGAAGTGTGGTAGGATGTCTAGATGTTGCATCTGAGGCATAACTGGTAGTTTGTCAAGGATGTTGGGTCTGCAGGGTTGGTGTGATTGAGGAGACTTTTAAAGTGTTCGGCCCAGCGCTCAAGGATCTCTTGGTGGTCCTTTAGGAGGCTGTCTCCAGCAGCAGATCAAACAGGAGTGAAGATTTGCTTCCTTGGTCCATAGAGAGCTTTGATGGCATCATAAAAGCCGTGCGTGTCATTGCAATCAGCAAGATGTTGAATTTCTTTTGCTTTCTTCAGCCACCAGGTGTCTTCCATGGCCCTTAGTGCCAGCTGCGTTTTGGCTCTAGCCTTGGTGTAATTGGCTTTTAGCATGGATGATTGTAGGTTGGAGAGCAGGGCTTTATGGGCTTGCTGTATTTCTTGCAGAGTCACGTGGATATGGGAAGAGTTATTGTCAAACCAGTCCTGATGCTGTTTGGCCTTGGTTCCAAGGGCTGTTGAGGCTGCAGAGTGGATGGCTGCAGATAGAGCTGGCCAGTCTTTGGCATCAGCTTCCTCCGGGATATGAGCGAGGTTGCATGCAAGGTGGCGACGGAGATCATTAATCGTGTCTGAGTTGGAGAGAGCGGTGGTGTTCAATCTTCTGTTTGGGGCCGTCTTAGGGCGGCAAGGTGGAATGACCAGGCGTAATTTGGATCTGACCATGCGGTGGTCAGTCCAGCACTCCACGCCACGCATGGCTCTGGTGATCATCACGTCCTGTCTGTCCCTTTGGCGGATGATGATGTAGTCCAAAAGGTGCCAGTGTTTAGATCTCGGATGTTGCCAGGTGGTTTTATGGTGTTTTTTCATCTGGAAGGTGGTGTTCATGACAAGCAACTGGTGCTCTGCACAGAGGGATAGTAGACGGTGCCCATTGTTGTTCATTTTTCCTACTCCATGCTGACCAATGATCTTCTTCCAGATGAGATGTTCGGTGCCCACTCTTGCATTAAAGTCACCCATAAGGAGGAGTTTGTCAGCGGCTGGGATTTTCTGGATGACTACATCAAGACAACTGTAGAAATCTTCTTTTATGTTGTTATCTGCATCCAGGGTTGGCGCATAAGCACTGATGAGTGTGATAAAGCACTTCTTGGCAAGAGGAATGCACCATGTCATGAGGTGCTCACTGATGCCTACAGGAGATTCTGGGATTTGCTGAAGTAGTTTGGTTTTCACAG
The DNA here is from genome assembly GCF_027579695.1 of Neoarius graeffei. Classification (NCBI taxonomy): domain Eukaryota; kingdom Metazoa; phylum Chordata; class Actinopteri; order Siluriformes; family Ariidae; genus Neoarius; species Neoarius graeffei. The sequence goes on along the minus strand of NC_083576.1, from coordinate 31,081,923 downwards.
CAAAACCCACACCATGGATGCGACGCACACCTTCAGGAACCCCTTTCCAGAAGAAGGTGTAGCCTGCACCCACCTCCATCAGGGAATCCTCACCACGTACCCTGGTCTCACTGAGTGCTGCAATGTTGATGTTATATCTTGCAAGCTCGAGGGCTACAAGAGCTGTCCTTCGGCAAGGCCTGTTGGATGGTTCAGGTATGTCCAGAAGGGTGCGAACATTCCATGTAGCAATGTGTAGATGTATATTCTTTCTGGTTTTTCAGCCGCAGTAAGGGATGCTCTGATGGCTGCAGCTAGCCATCCAGAGTTTGGGGGAGCAGACAATTTTTAGACCACCTTTTCCAGGTCCTTCCCCATCAGGGGTGAGCAGTGTGGAGCTGCTCAGACGCAATGAAAGCTGCCGAGGTGATGTGCTGCTCCATCCCGCAACACAACGACCATCACTCCACTGCCGTCTGTGTGCATGGTTTGGCTAGGCACTCCCAGCCACATCCTTGGCCTGTGCCTGCTGCCATTCCACATCGCCACAGGACTTTGTTGGGGTGTAGGGGAGGGGACGGGGTGGGTGGGCAGGTGGAGCAAGGAGCTTGCGTGAGGAAAGAGTTTAGGGTGAGGGTGTGGGTGCGCAATCCTCACTCCCACTGTTCTTCGCTCTGGCAGAGTAATTTCCAGTGGCATGAGAGATTCACGATGACCTTCAATCTGTTTCGAGCTGCAGGGGACTGCCGGTAGTCCGGTCTGTTGGGCTCCGCCTATTGCTGGTCCCCATCTGCAGATTTATATTCAGGGTTTACTCCCCTAGCCATCACACCTTCCAGGGTTTACCCACGTGGCAGTGGGGCAGTGGTTGGCACAAACACCTCTAGGGACCAGTGCAGCTCCGAGATCTCTCACCAATTCAGCCTGGGGCCGCAAAGCCCCAGTTTCCGTGGGCTGCCATTAGGAGGCATAGTGAGAGTCTTGGTGAGGGGGAGGCTATGTACTGACCACAGAAGACTTACTAACTGCTTCCTGGACCCCATCGGGGTGGCAGAGGCTTAAGGAGGGGAATTGCAGGCATCCCTACATGCAACGGCTCGCTTAGCAAACTGCACTAGACGCGTCACCACACCCTGCTGATAACTCAGCCAGCCCACATATATATATATATATATATATATATATATATATATATATATATATATATATATATATATATCAGGGCTGGGCAATTATTTTTTCCATGGGGCCACATGAGAAACAGAAAATTTTGTGGAGGGCCGGACCAAAAGGCTGAACTAAATTCTGCATAATATTAATTGTATTTCTTTATATAAAGCAATAAATAACATTGTTTTTACAAGCTGCTAAGACTGGTAAGAGTATGGAAAAAAACGAGGTTGCCTTACAAAAAATGTCATTTATTCAATCAAATTTCCCAAAACAATGGTTAACAAAATGTGAACATTTGTACCATTTTTTTTCAGTCGCATTCACCCCAAAACACAATAAAGACATCACAATATTGTCTTTCTACTCCAAATATCAAGCAAGATACATCATATTATAATAATGATGCCCACATTTGTAGTTTAATCATCTCATTTGGTGTTTTTCGCTGGAGATCGGCTCGGGCTCCGGCGCCTGCTGGTGTTGTCACACTATGTGATTGGCTGGACTGTTTGAAGGATGACGTACAAGTTTGTGGTTGGTCTGGACAAATTATGGAAGTAGTTATCGTGGGATTAGGTTTCGTGGGATTTCATGTCATGTTCATGTTGTGCGCATTGTGTTTTTATTGAACACAACTTCAAAATAAAAGCAATGCACATTCAGTCCATGCATGAGTTAAAATTAGAAAATACGTTTATTTTGTAACCTTACGCGGGCCGTAAAATGCCCAGGCCTGGTGTATGTATATATATATATATATACACACACACACACACACACACACACATGTATGTGTGTGTGGAAAGACAGAAGTGTTCCCAGTGAAGTGGCCACAAGGTTGAACTTGATTTGTCATGGCTAACATGCTAACTGCCCGCATGCTACCATGCTAATGGATAATATGCTAAATGTCTGTGTACGGACAAACGTGTTCCTAATAAAGTGGCCACTAAATTGAAGTTGATTTGTCATGGTTAACATGCTAACGCCTAACATGTTGTATGTATGTGTGTCAGTGTGAGGAAGGGAGAGAGAGAGCTTTTTGAGATTTTTTGTCCCCTTTATTCATATGTTGAAAGCTGCTCTTCTCCAGAAACAATATATAAATATCACTAAAATAACAATGCGCAAATAATTTAACAAGTTAATAAATATATACTGTTTCTAAAAGATCCTAAAAAGGGACAAACATCCAAATATAAAAGACAACTAAAGGTAAAACACAATAAAACCAAGGTAAAACAAAACAACCGTAAAACAATTATGTTTTACATTTTGCATAAATAATAAGATGAAATAAAAAAATAAAGCTATAGGAACAGTAATTCATGAGAATTGGAATCACTACCAACCATTAAAAATTAAAAATCAGCTGACCATCTTCATTTATCTGACAAAGGACATCCATTATTCACCATATTGTACAGAACTTTGGAACATTGTTAATCAAAACATAATAACATGAGTATTCAATCCTCACCTGTGCTCCCAACATCCCCCTCACCATGCCCACCACATTTGTTGTACCAGTCCCAAGGTTATTATTTTTTCTGGTTTTCCAGATGGTCATTTTTGCCAAACCTGCCACCTAGTTCAAAAATACAGATTTGACACCTTGGAAATATTCAAAAAATCATGAAATTTGGTAAACATGTCAGTCATGAGTATCACTACTCACCAATAGGGGCTTGGGTGGGCATGGGGCAGGACAAAGTTCCGTGCGACCTTAGCCTGCTACGGGGAGTTGGACGCCCCCGCCCCCAGAGTCTGGGGTCGTACCTTTGGCAAGTACGAGCAACCCCCTAGCCACCCCTGTCAGGGTTACGACAAACCAAACACCCAGCTATGGATTTAGCCCCACTGCCTTGTGGGAAACTTGGTGAGAGTGCAAGGCTAAGGGAGTTAACCCTAACAGAAAATCCGGAATGGGGCTCCGAAGGCGGTTGTATGGCAACACTTTCCATCTCCCGGCAGCCCCTGCATCCTAACTCTTCCCCAGCCATCTTGACGATGTCTTGCCACTGGACATGAAGGGTTTGGACGAGAGAGTGAGGCCGACTCTGCGCAAATCTCCCTCACTATAAACAAAGTCACGCGCCAGTCATGATGTCAACTTGATTACCAACACCCGCATAAGTCCTGCGGCGTTAGGGGAGTGGCGAAGCAGCAGGTGTGGAGTCACTGGAAGCTGCAGTCACAATCCTGCACGTAGGCGGCTCAGGCTATAGGGTCGTTCCCCACTGGACAAGAAGCAGCAGTGGAGTCCGGCAGACTCCTGAGATGACCGAGCAGCCCTTTTTAGGATCACTCTGCTCGCCTCCACAGCATGAGGATGGGGCTAGAAAAGGTGCCCTAAAAATAGTCTGCTTCACCTACCCTGGCCAGAATACCGCGCCTGGCGTGGATCCCATATAGCGGTCGACATACAAAGAATACGAGAAGAATTCCACTCACCTTAGCATCCTGGAATGTACGCACATTACTCGACTCAGCTCTGTCCCAAGGACCAGAAAGAAGAACAGCTCTCGTAGCTAGAGAACTTGCACGCTACAAAGTCGACATCGCTGCATTAAGCGAAACACGCTTAGCTGATAAGGGTCAACTCACAGAAACTGGTGGCAGGTACACCTTCTTTTGGAGTGGGCGTAGCAAGAAAGAGCGTCGTGAAGCTGGTGTCGGTTTTGCCATTAGATCCGAAATCGTAAGAAAGCTCGACAACACTCCGCAAGGCCTCAATGACCGGCTCATGAAAATGCAGCTCCCCCTAGAGAAAGGTAAGAAAGCCACACTGATCAGTGCTTACGGTCCCACTATGACTAACCCTGAAGAGACCAAAGACAAGTTCTATGAAGAACTCGATGCTCTAATCACTGCAGTCCCACAGTCTGAGAAGCTCATCATCTTAGGCGACTTTAATGCTCGTGTTGGCACTGATTACAAGGCGTGGGATCGAGTGATTGGAAAACATGGCATAGGGAAATGTAACAGCAATGGCCACCTTCTATTGAGGACGTGTGCCACGCACAACCTTACTGTCACCAACACCTTGTTCCTCTTGCCTACCCGAAACAAAACCTCATGGATGCACCCCCGTTCCAAGCACTGGCACCTCATTGACTATGTCATCGTCAGGGCTTGTGACAGACGAGATGTACAAGTAACCAGGGCCATGTGCGGTGCTGACTGCTGGACTGACCACAGACTCATTGTTTCAAAGCTTAATCTCCATATCCCACCCAAAAGAAGACCACAGGGACAAAGAGTCGTCAAGAGGGTAAATGTAACCAAACTGAAAGATACCACAGCAGCGCAGGAGCTCAAGAACACTCTCGATCACCAGCTCCCTGAGCCTCCTGGCACCTTAGAAGCCGACATTGAGGCAGCGTGGGCGTCTTTCAGGGATACAGTTCACTCAATGGCGTATGGGGTTTTGGGGCCAACCACAAAAAAACATCAAGATTGGGTTCGACGAGAACGACAAGGAAATCAATTAACTGCTGGATGTGAAACATCGTCTCCTCAGAGTCCACCAGAGCGACCCTTCATGCCCATCAAAGAAGGCCGCCTTTGCCGACATCCGTAATAAGATCAGAGCCAAGCTTTGAAGCATGCAAGACTGCTGGCTCAGTGCCAAGGCTGATGAAATTCAAAGGTACACGGATCAGCACGACACCAAGCGTTTCTACGACTCATTGAAAGCAGTATATGGACCCAAGTCCTCAGGAGCATCACCCCTCCTTTCAGCAGACGGTTCAACTTTGCTCACTGATAAGAACCAAATCCTAGAGCGCTGGGCTGAACATTTCAACAATGTGCTCAACCGTCCTTCAGCTATCAATGACGAGGCAATTCAGCGACTACCGCAGGTGCCAATTAACTCTGCACTTAACTCCCTCCCCTTGGTCGTGGAAGTTGCGAAAGTGATCAAACAGATGCCATCTGGAAAAGCGCCTGGACAGGATGCCATCCCTGCCGAGGTGTACAAAACAGGCGGACCCGTCCTGCTGAACAGGCTTGTCAGCCTCTACCACATCATGTGGGAACAAGAACAACTTCCCCAGGAGTTCAAAGACGCCTCCATCGTCCATATTTTCAAACACAAAGGTAAACGTCAGTGCTGTGACAACCATCATGGGATCTCCCTCCTCTCCATTGCAGGGAAGATCTTGGCCCGTGTCATGCTAAACCACCTGTTGCTTCACCTGGAGCAAGAGGACCTTCTCCCCGAGAGTCAGTGCGGCTATCGTGCAGGACGCGGCACAATCGACATGATCTTTGCTGCACGCCAGCTTCAGGAGAAGTGCATTGAACAATATCAAGATCTCTACACTACCTTTGTTGACCTGACCAAAGCGTTTGACACTGTAAGCAGAGATGGCCTTTGGAAGATCATGGCCAAGTTTGGTTGCCCCGAAAAGTTCATTACCATGGTACGCCAATTCCATGATGGTATGATGGCCCATGTTCTTGATGATGGAAACTCTTCGGATGACTTCCCAGTAACCAATGGAGTCAAGCAAGGCTGTGTCCTGGCCCCGACCCTGTTCAGTATGATGTTCTTGGCCATGCTAATGGATGCATTCAGAGATTCCAACAATGGCATACACATCAAATACCGGTGCGATGGAAAATTGTACAACTCAAGGCGTCTGCAAGGTGTTACCAAAGTAAAGGAGACAGTGATCAGAGACCTCCTTTTTGCTGATGACTGTGCTCTTAATGCGCTGACAGAGCCGGACATGCAACTGCTGATGGACAAGTTTTCTGGTGCCTGTGACAACTTTGGGTTCACCATCAGCATCAAGAAAACAGAGGTCATGTATCAGCCCACCCCCGGAGTCCAACATCACGACCCTGCCATCACTGTAAAAGGGAAGTGCTTAAAATCGACTGGTGAATTCACCTATCTGGGTAGCACATTAACAAATAAGGCCAATCTAGATGCCGAAGTCAACTGCAGAATTGCGAAAGCTAGTGCCGCTTTCGGGAGACTTCGTAGAACCGTCTGGGAGAGAACAGGCATTCGCATCAACACTAAACTAAAGGTGTACAAAGCGGTCGTTCTTACAACCTTACTGTATGGCTGTGAAACATGGACTCTCTACCGTCGCCACGAAAAGCAAATCAATAGGTTCCATCTCAACTGTCTAAGGAATATCCTTAACATTCGGTGGCAGGATAGAGTCCCCGATACAGAGGTATTGCAGCATGCAGACATGCAAAGTTCCATCACCATGATGCGCAGGGCCCAAGTCAGATGGGCCGGTCACCTAACGCGCATGACAGACAGCAGAATTCCTAAGCAGCTGTTCTATGGAGAATTATCTGTGGGCAAACGCAAAGCCGGGGGGCAACAGAAATGATACAAAGACACGCTTAAGGCCTCTCTGAAGGACTTTGCAATCGATGTCAATGCGTGGGAAACCCTCGCGCTCAACCGCTCCACTTGGCGGCGCACCATCTTGAACGGCGCAACCTTTTCTGAGTCCAACAGGATTGGGGCAGCTGTGGAGAAGAGAAAGAAAAGGAAGGAGAAGGAGTCATCTCGGCAGCCAACCATTAGGTGCGAAACCTGTGGGCGACTATTTTGTGCCAGGATAGGGCTCATTAGCCACATGCGAACACATAAACTCAATTGACATCTTGGTCATCTTCACTTGTGAAGGACGAACGAAGAATAGGGGCTTGGCCCCAAGTGTGTCTGGGGGACTCCATAGCGCCCCCCCGTCATTGAGACTTCTCATCTCATCTCTCATCTCATTATCTGTAGCCGCTTTATCCTGTTCTACAGGGTTGCAGGCAAGCTGGAGCCTATCCCAGCTGACTACGGGAGAAAGGCGGGGTACGCCTTGTACACTGGACAAGTCGCCAGGTCATCACAGGGCTGACACATAGACACAGACAACCATTCACACTCACACCTACGGTCAATTTAGAGTCACCAGTTAACCTAACCTGCATGTCTTTGGACTGTGGGGGAAACCGGAGCACCCAGAGGAAACCCATGAGGACACGGGGAGAACATGCGAACTCCGCACAGAAAGGCCCTCGCCGGCCACGGGGCTCGAACCCGGACCTTCTTGCTGTGAGGCGACAGTGCTAACCACTACACCACTGTGCCGCCACATTGAGACTTCTGCCTGGTATATAGTTTCACCTATCTGTGTCAAAATTGGTAGGTGTATGGGGTGCCCCAAGATGAACAAAATTGAAATGCATATTGTTTTAGCCAATTGACTTGGGAGAGGATTTGCAATAACTTGCATGATGTTGAATTGGTGAACCAATAAATTTGTATGTTTTGCCATGATTTCCAAACAGGAAGTGTGTCAGAAATTCACCATGCATTGCCTGATGGAGCTAAAACTTCACAGGTTATAGGATATCAGGTTCTGATAATATCCCCATGCCCAAAGTGAGCCTCTCATGTAGTACTACCATTTGAACCTGGACAGTAACAATTCCATTACTGAAAAAATATGATTCATGAAATTTGGTACACACATCAGTCCTGGCCACTGCTACTCAGGGATAGAGGCTTGGCCTTGAGTGCAAGGGCCCTTTATCACCGCTAGTGGCTATATTTATGATGGGTTTTTTTTCCACAGAAAAACTCACTTTTGAGGCACTTGCGATGCTCGAAAACTCATGAATTTTGACACCCTGATCAAATGTGCGTAAAATCACAAATTTACACTGAGCAATCGACTGGGCATGGTCCCGGAGCTCTATAGCACCCCTGAGAACAGGCTATGGTTGAGATGAAGTTGCTCAGATCGGCACGAGATTTGGTGTGATTGATATTCTTGTGATACAGGACAAAGGTCACTTAGTTGTACTTGACTCTGCCCAACAGGAAGTCAGCTATGTTGGATGGAATGTGGGATTTTGAAATTTTCCTGCACTGTTTTGAGCGGCTTATGATGGCAAAAAACTCATGAAACGTTGCACATACATTTGTCCTGTGATAAACTTTTAGGTTGTAGGTATCATGCCGCCATCTTGTGTCAGAACTACAATTCCCAGGCAACTTCTGTGTGACCTATGTCACACGTGGGCGGGATCATCTACGTCAGTCCGCCATGCGCACATAAAACAATTGGACAACGCTTCCATCTTTGTCTCTCGCATCCGGGTTTCCGAGGAGTCTAGACGCACCAAAGAGATGCTCTCCATCAAAAAAACGTCTTCTTTCTTGCAAGATCCATCACTCAGCGCGATTTTCTTTCTTACCCTTGGCAAAGGTAAACTCTAGAGTCGCGCGATCCTTAAACTCAACCTGAGTTACAACCGGTGTCTTCGTATAAGAAGTGACGTCACGACTGCAGCCCAGGCAGTTAAAAGTTAAGAAGCGATTGAATCCTTTTTAACTCAAAAGCGCTGTGCATCTTATTCTGATCAGAGACTTTTCCTCACGAACGCTGAGGTTCGGACCAAGAATCCTCTGCTTTCCACGGGAACCACCCAAGTGCTCCGCTGGACCCGAAAGTTTTCTACGCCTCCATCACGAGCGGCTCACGTGCTCCCACGGCGAGGCCCGAAACTACACCGGCGAATAGTTCTTCATATCTTGCTAAAGGCAGGATTAAGTAAGATTTTGGCATTTGGGCATAATTAAGATAGTCTTAGGAATTTGCTTTTATTGAAATAGTGTGAATTTAAACCCAGGTTTATTGTTACACTGTTAAACACGCAGCGTGTTGAATTGTTCTGTTCTATGTTCTCTCAATTGTTTAATAGATAGGCTGTGCATGCTCCTTCTCTCTCATATTCTGACTAACACTAATTTCCTTATCATACATTTTGACCTTATCAAGGTTTCAGTGAGTTTGGTAATGTTATGAGTGTGGAATCTTTTTGTTACTGAGAAAACACGTGCTCAACAGGCCTGACCAGGCCTGATACACTTTAGACAGCTTCCCTTTTGTCTTTAGCAACACGTGCTCAGTAGGCCTCACCAGGCCTAACAAACACACTTTAGCTAGGCCATAGGGCCTTTCACAAACACACACTAGCAACACAAGGCTAATCTAGGCCTCCACAACGTGTAGTTAGCTACACGAGGCTAAACACATGGTCAAGTCCCTCCCACACACACACAAGCACACATTAGCAACAGAGCTAATCCTTTGTTCTATTTAGATAACATTCTTTTGTTTTAGCTAGCAACAAGCTAGGCCATACATACACACCACACATGTATATACACACCTCACTGCTTGTATATATTGATTTATTATTTTTATCTTTGTTATAATAAATTCATTTATTAAACAAACTGTGTTTATTTGTGTGAACGATATATGAAGTCCCCAATCTCCTCAAAGAATTCAAAAAGGTGCATATGTTATGTAATATGGTAAGTGATCGTAATAATTTGGAAATATACCATAATTTAGCTGTTTGGTAATTTATTATTAAGCACCAGGATTAATGGTATGATTCACTAAATGATTCACTAAATGATTCATTGGTACGATTCACTAAATGATTCATTGAACGATTCACTAAATGATTCACTGAATGATTCACTTCAAATGAGTGATTCTATGGTATGATTCAATTCAAATGAGTCAAAGTAAACGATTTAATGGGATTGATTCATTTTAATTACTAACCTTCAAATTTAATGAGACTGATTTAGCGAGATTGATCACTTAATTTCAATTATTAACTGATTGCACCCACAGTTAAAATTGGTGCCCCGTGTGAGGAAGATTGGTTTGTTGACTTCTGGAATATTGTTCAACAACAAATAAACTATCAGTTGATTCAGCAACTGCTAAGGTATATCCCCAGGTGTGTTAAAATGGTTAACAGTAGTGTGATAACCATATCACAAATACTCATAACCTATTTAACTTAGGATAAGAGAGCATTTCCAAATAAACCTTATTAATTAATTACATAGTTAATTAATAATTATTAAATTGATAATTAACTCAGTGATTAATTATCTAGTATCCAGCCTAAGTAAAATGGCATCCCCTCGTGTCTCAAACATGGAAGACAACGCTCAAGACGTGTCTCTCCTTGAGGTCATCGCAGACCTCATTCACTGCTCTGCCTCCGAAAAGGCAAACATTAAGTACACGAGTGAGAGTGAATGCCAAAACAACTTGGATAACTTAAACAAACATATGAGAGATCCAAAAAGAACAACTATTAGTGTCAAAGCAGCACTAGGTAAGCTATTCCTATCATACTTCCAAAATGCTGATTCAGAAATCAGACGCCTTCGCGGAGAGGTTGAAAGGCTGACCACCAGCAACGCCAAGCTGACAGCCGATAATAATGATTTACATAGGGAGTGTGAGCTCTTGAAGACCTCCCTTGATGATTGCACTGAACGGCTAGAGAAAGCCGAAATGGTTGCTAAGAGGGCTGCCCAGGAGCAGACCCCCCAAGAGCAGCGCAAGGGGCGTGAAAGACCCCCAACAATGCGCCAAAGCTCAGAGCGGGAAGAGGCGTCCGAACCGGACACCGTAAATGATCTGGTCGAGGACCAGACACCCTGCCAAACTCACTACTCAACTCTGTTGTTTAGCCAAGATGGAGCCATCCTGCGCTCATCCGGAGCCCAGGACCCTAGTACACCCAGGTCAGTGTGCTACAGTACCCCTGATCAATCTTCAGATGAATCAGACAGTGAGTACTCAGGAGAGCAAAAGGAGTCGCGTAAGGACGCGCACCAAGCCCTCCGCCTACGGCAAATTGACCTACTTGCCCAAGATATCGAGCGATTCGATCCTGATAATAAAAGAACAAATGTAAATGATTATTTACGAGGAATTGACCGATGCCTGATGGACCTGCCAAACGCCACAACACGTGAAAAACTTAGACTAATCTGGAAGACCTCCAGTAGTAGCGTTCGTGCCTTTTTAGAGACACTACCCCCAAACATTCGCGAAAGTTATTCGAAACTTCGCAATTACATGAGGGAAGAATATGCGCCATACACGGACGAAACCTCCGCGACATTGTGTGCATTACAAATCAAACAAAAACGGTCTGAGGCGCCTCGTGAATATTACAGACGGCTACGTACTGCCTATTTCCAAGGTAGTAGCGCACCAGGGTTGGAAGAAGATAGATGTTTCATATCTCTCTTCTTACATAACCTCCACCCAAGCGTGCAGACCCATGTCACACTGACGTGTCGACGAGGTCGCTATTCGATAAGGGAAATTAGGCGACTAGCCCAAATGACCTGGGAGACCATCGTCAAAACCGCAAACGGAAACGATGATGAACCCAGAGTCCTTAGCCTCCAGGGTGAGGACAAGCCCCCGCTAACCTTAGAAGGAGGTGAAGCACCAAAAGGGGGACCCACCTGGAAAAATTCCGATCCAGCCCGATCCTTGCCGAGCCATCACAAGGGTGAGTGGAAAAATCGACAAGGTAAGGCCAGGAGGGACCGAGGGCAAGTCCACAGTGACTATGGCAATAGCCCATCACATGAAAAGGGTCGTAGGGAACAAAACGGTTGGCAGCAAAACCGTCATCCCCGCTCTGACCAAAAACGGCAGAAGCGTTCCGACCGTAGCTATAAACGTAAGGGTAGAGACGACCAACACAGTGACTCAGACCAACCTGGTGAGTTCCCCTCAGAGCTGGACTCTTTAAAAGCCCAGTTGGCTGAGATTAAAGAACTGTTACAGGAGACGTCAGACCCCTCAACAGATAAAACAAAAGAGCCCAAGAAAAATGACAAAAAGCTATTCGCTGGCATGACTAGGCCAGGAACCATGGATATATCTCGTGAAAGGGGGAGGAGATCCCTCTGAAACAGCAGGTGAGGGTCAGGATGTAGGGCCCCCCCTGGTGGCGAAGGCAAACACACAAAACACGCTTCTCACGTGCGCTAAAGTCTTCACCACCATCTTTCAGACACACGGCTCTCACAAGGCGACCCAATCCCAACCAAGCCCTGCAACATAAATGTAGTCAGCTTCACACAAAACAAAACTCCACAGTCGTTGGATCCCACAAAATATGCACAAAACCGTTGCGATGAGATTAGTGCGAACACCGATCAACCGAGCGCCACGCGAGATCAAATTTCTGATGAACTTCAGTTCATGTCTTTGTACACCGAGTCCGGTGTCGAAACACCCGACATCGCGATTCCCCCTAGTGGCCACAATTCTTTGAAAAACCTCCCTCTATCCATCGATTCAGACACAGACACCCATTTCACTGCTGGTGTAATGGCTGCGCTGTGGAACATGTTAGGTGTCGAGGCGAAATTCCATATCGCGTACCACTCTCAATTCTCTGGTCAGGCTGAACGAGCCATTCAAACCATTGTGAGCATGCTGCAAAAGTATATCACAAACCATGGTAAAATTTGGGACGTGAAACTTCCCTTGGTGCTAAGGGCCATTTGGTCCACCCCTCATTGCGCCACTGAAGTCACACCCTTTGGGATGATGACTGGGCGAGAGTCGGTTCTTCCCCCGCATCTCCTATACAAACCAGAGGCCATGAGCGTCACGATTGCATACACCGCACATCAACATGTCGCTGACCTACGACGTCACCTACAGTCAACCTTTACAGGTGCCCAAAAGAATCTCGATTCGAGAGTAGAAGGACACAAAGCCTACTACGCCCGAATCTCAGAGAAGTTCCTACCACCCTGGTCGAGACCTTTCGATCGTGGGAAAACCGTTCCCCGTCGTGTATCACATTAGGACATCTAGGCCTAATCAAACGCTTTCATATTGATTTCCATGATAATCAAATCAAACCTTTTGAACAGTCCTCACTCCAAAAGGGGGTGGACGACAGCTAGGCCCATCATGTCCACCTAGCTTGTACGCATCACTCAACCATAAGCGTACACTAACATTCCCGGTCAGACTTCACCAACCCAATGAAGTAATAACCCTTCAGTATAACATGGTAGATAAAATACTAAAATCCGCTATTAGTACTAGTGTGTATTCATCGCAAATACACCTGGCATATAGTCTTGGCAGTGCTATCCTCATTTTTTTGTGAATCCACAAAACTTAGAGATGTGCACCTTCACTAAAGACATCCACTGGGTCTGCCCAGGCAACCCATACATAATACATGCCAAGCTAGATAAGATGGTCTGTGTCCCTGACAGCTTTAGCCGCAGTAGCACACGCTCTCTGGCCAGACCACCCACTGCTATTACCAAACACAGAAGATTTCTAGAAGATTAGGTTTGCCAACCCAAACACTAATACTTCTTTCCTTCCTTCATTTCCTCTCTTTTCTTGTTTTTTTTAATGCATAAGAAATTGAACACTACATGTTTCATGTTCAATGTTTAATATTTTTTTTTTTTATGTGGTTTTGATCTAGTTAGTTAGTGATTATATGCCCAAAATGCCCATAGTGATTGTATGCCCAAAATGCCTCTGTCTCCAACTGTCTTACTGGAACTCAAGTTTACACAGTCTTCACAGGACACCATGGACTGTGCAGAGCAAGGCTACCTCAAGGACTATGGACACGGTGATGATACGATACGGTGCTCTCAGTGCTACGACTCCGTCATACCCCTGAGATCAAAAGGGGGACTGTAGGTATCATGCCGCCATCTTGTGTCAGAACTACAATTCCCAGGCAACTTCCGTGTGACCTATGTCACACGTGGGCGGGATCATCTACGTCAGTCTGCCATGCGCACATAAAACAATGGGACAACACTTCCATCTTTGTCTCTTGCATCCGGGTTTCCGAGGAGTCTAGACGCACCAAAGAGATGCTCTCCATCAAAAAGACGTCTTCTTTCTTGCAAGATCCATCACTCAGCGCGATTTTCTTTCTTACCCTTGGCAAAGGTAAACTCTAGAGTCGCGCGATCCTTAAACTCAACCTGAGTTACAACCGGTGTCTTCGTATAAGAAGTGATGTCACGACTGCAGCCCAGGCAGTTAAAAGTTAAGAAGCGATTGAATCCTTTTTAACTCAAAAGCGCTGTGCATCTTATTCTGATCAGAGACTTTTCCTCACGAATGCTGAGGTTCGGACCAAGAATCCTCTGCTTTCCACGGGAACCACCCAAGTGCTCCGCTGGACCCGAAAGTTTTCTACGCCTCCATCACGAGCAGCTCACGTGCTCCCACGGCGAGGCCTGAAACTACACCGGCAAATAGTTCTTCATATCTTGCTAAAGGCAGGATTAAGTAAGATTTTGGCATTTGGGCATAATTAAGATAGTCTTAGGAATTTGCTTTTATTGAAATAGTATGAATTTAAACCCAGGTTTATTGTTACACTGTTAAACACGCAGCGTGTTGAATTGTTCTGTTCTATGTTCTCTCAATTGTTTAATAGATAGGCTGTGCATGCTCCTTCTCTCTCATATTCTGACTAACACTAATTTCCTTATCATACATTTTGACCTTATCAAGGTTTCAGTGAGTTTGGTAATGTTATGAGTGTGGAATCTTTTTGTTACTGAGAAAACACGTGCTCAACAGGCCTGACCAGGCCTGATACACTTTAGACAGCTTCCCTTTTGTCTTTAGCAACACGTGCTCAGTAGGCCTCACCAGGCCTAACAAACACACTTTAGCTAGGCCATAGGGCCTTTCACAAACACACACTAGCAACACAAGGCTAATCTAGGCCTCCACCACGTGTAGTTAGCTACACGAGGCTAAACACATGGTCAAGTCCCTCCCACACACACACAAGCACACATTAGCAACAGAGCTAATCCTTTGTTCTATTTAGATAACATTCTTTTGTTTTAGCTAGCAACAAGCTAGGCCATACACACACACCACACATGTATATACACACCTCACTGCTTGTATATATTGATTTATTATTTTTATCTTTGTTATAATAAATTCATTTATTAAACAAACTGTGTTTATTTGTGTGAACGATATATGAAGTCCCCAATCTCCTCAAAGAATTCAAAAAGGTGCATATGTTATGTAATATGGTAAGTGATCATAATAATTTGGAAATATACCATAATTTAGCTGTTTGGTAATTTATTATTAAGCACCAGGATTAATGGTATGATTCACTAAATGATTCACTAAATGATTCATTGGTATGAGTCACTAAATGATTCATAGAACGATTCACTAAATGATTCACTGAATGATTCACTTCAAATGAGTGATTCTATGGTATGATTCAATTCAAATGAGTCAAAGTAAACGATTTAATGGGATTGATTCATTTTAATTACTAACCTTCAAATTTAATGAGACTGATTTAGCGAGACTGATCACTTAATTTCAATTATTAACTGATTGCACCCACAAGGTGATATGACGCGGTACGCGGTGGTCCGGATCACCGTATTTTCCATACAAAACGAGGGCATTAATTAATTATTTTTCCTGGATTGTGGTCCGGTTCACCGTATGCTGTATTATATTACGATATAAATAAAAATTTACCAAAATCATACTGTGTTTGTCATTTAATATGAGTTTTTTTACAAAGTCGTACATCATTTGTTATTTTTTCTCAAACCGGAAGAGAAATGCATGCGTAAAACACACGCGCAATAAAAGATACCAGTTCTAACGCATGTAAAAAAGCGGGAGCTGCCACGAGGGAAGTGAAAAATAATTTTACCAACTTTCGTCATTATGTCTCAGGGTGGTTATGAAACCATGCAACATCACAGTAAGACTTTTTATTTGTCTTCTGAACTTGGTGGTCCGGACCACACCTGAAAACGGCGTGGTCCGGACCACAACGGTAGTCCGGACCACCGCGTACCGCGTCATATGGTAAATTAGTCTAGGTGGGCTTCATTAACTCCATAGTGCCACCTAGTTCAAAAATACATACAACCCCGATTCCAAAAAAGTTGGGACAAAGTACAAATTGTAAATAAAAACGGAATGCAATGATGTGGAAGTTTCAAAATTCCATATTTTATTCAGAATAGAACATAGATGACATATCAAATGTTTAAACTGAGAAAATGTATCATTTAAAGAGAAAAATTAGGTGATTTTAAATTTCATGACAACACCACATCTCAAAAAAGTTGGGACAAGGCCATGTTTACCACTGTGAGACAGCCCCTTTTCTCTTTACAACAGTCTGTAAATGTCTGGGGACTGAGGAGACAAGTTGCTCAAGTTTAGGGATAGGAATGTTAACCCATTCTTGTCTAATGTAGGATTCTAGTTGCTCAACTGTCTGAGGTCTTTTTTGTCATATCTTCCATTTTATGATGCACCAAATGTTTTCTATGGGTGAAAGATCTGGACTGCAGGCTGGCCAGTTCAGTACCCGGACCCTTCTTCTACGTAGCCATGATGCTGTAATTGATGCAGTATGTGGTTTGTCATTGTCATGTTGGAAAATGCAAGGTCTTCCCTGAAAGAGACATCATCTGGATGGGAGCATATGTTACTCTAGAACCTGGATATACCTTTCAGCATTGATGGTGTCTTTCCAGATGTGTAAGCTGCCTATGCCACATGCACTAATGCAACCACATACCATCAGAGATGCAGGCTTCTGAACTGAGTGCTGA
Source organism: Neoarius graeffei (assembly GCF_027579695.1). Classification (NCBI taxonomy): domain Eukaryota; kingdom Metazoa; phylum Chordata; class Actinopteri; order Siluriformes; family Ariidae; genus Neoarius; species Neoarius graeffei. The sequence goes on along the minus strand of NC_083576.1, from coordinate 31,065,266 downwards.
TAACAACTTGGGTCGTCTTTCTCCTCTTTAGTCCGAATGACACGGCGTCCCTGATTTCCATAAAGAACTTCAAATTTTGATTCGTCTGACCACAGAACAGTTTTCCACTTTGCCACAGTCCATTTTAAATGAGCCTTGGCCCAGAGAAGATGTCTGTGCTTCTGGATCATGTTTAGATATGGCTTCTTCTTTGAACTATAGAGTTTTAGCTGGCAACGGCGGATGGCACGGTGAACTGTGTTCACAGATAATATTCTCTGGAAATATTCCTGAGCCCATTTTGCAATTTCCAGTACAGAAGCATGCCTGTATGTGATGCAGTGCCGTCTAAGGGCCCGAAGATCACGGGCACCCAGTACAGTTTTCCGACCTTGACCCTTACGCACAGAGATTCTTCCAGATTCTCTGAATCTTTTGATGATATTATGCACTGTAGATGACGATATGTTCAAACTCTTTGCAATTTTACACTGTCGAACTCCTTTCTGATATTGCTCCACTATTTATCGGCGCAGAATTAGGGGGATTGGTGATCCTCTTCCCATCTTTACTTCTGAGAGCCGCTGCCACTCCAAGATGCTCTTTTTATACCCAGTCATGTTCATGACCTATTGCCAATTGACCTAACGAGTTGCAATTTGGTCCTCCAGCTGTTCCTTTTTTGTACCTTTAACTTTTCCAGCCTCTTATTTCCCCTGTCCCAACTTTTTTGAGATGTGTTGCTGTCATGAAATTTCAAATGAGCCAATATTTGGCATGAAATTTCAAAATGTCTCACTTTCGACATTTGATATGTTGTCTATGTTCTATTGTGAATACAATATCAGTTTTTGAGATTTGTAAATTATTGTATTCTGTTTTTATTTACAATTTGTACTTTGTCCCAGCACTGTCATGACCTGGCGACTTGTCCAGGGTGTACCCAGCCTTTCGCCCGTAGTCAGCTGGGATGGGCTCCAGCTTGCCTGCGACCCTGTAGAACAGGATAAAGCGGCTAGAGATAATGAGATGAGATGAGACTGTCCCAACTTTTTTGGAATTGGGGTTGTATTTGACACCTTGGAAATATTCAGAAATTCATGAAATTTGGTAGACTCGTCAGTCATGCGCACTGCAACTCAGTGATGGGGCGATAGGGGTTTATTGGATTCATGCAGTATGTGGTAGACATCATGTCAAGATGTTGCTGATGTTAAATAGCGAAGGAATTTAAGACATGTCGCAAGATGTTGAAATGGCAAGCCAATAAATTTCTACGTTACGCCATGCAAACAGGAAGTGAGTCATAAATTCACCATGCATTGCCTGATATGGCTCAAACTTCACAGGTTATAGGATATCATGGTTCTGAAGATATCCACATGCCCAAAGACACCCTCTGGTATAGCACCACCATTTGGACATGGGCATTAATGGCTCCATTCCCAAAACACATGATATATTTTGATGTACTCTTCCTAAGCTGTTTGTTGGATTCATGCCATATTTGATATCAGCAATGTCAAGATGTTGCTGATTTTAAATTGTGAAGGGATTTGCGATATCATGCAAGATGTTGAAATGGCGAACCAATAAATGTATACGTTATGCCACACAAACAGGAAGAGTGTCATAAATTCAACATACATTGCCTAATATGGCTAAAACTTCACAGGTTATAGGATATAATGGTTCTGATATCCACATGCCCAAAGTGACCTTCTGGTATAGTGCCACCATTTGGATAGTAATGACCATATTCCCTAAAAACTTTGACTCATGACCCTGTGTGTGTCCAGGGGACTCCATAGCGCCCCCACGTCATTGAGACTTCTGCCTTGTATACAGTTTCACCTATCCATGTCAAAATTGGTAGGTGTGTGGGGTGCCCCACGAAGAACAAAATTGAAATGTACATTGTTTGTCATTTGACTTGTGACAGGATTTGTGATATCTTGCATAATGTTGAATTGGCGAAACAATAAATTTATACCTTTCGCCATGCAAACAGGAAGTGTGTCATAAATTCAGCATGCATTGCCTGTGTTTTCTCTCCCTCTGTGTTTTCTCTCCCTCTCTCTCCCCTCCTTCCCCCCCAAATCTGTCCCTCTGAGTTACATGTTGGTCCTGGGATCGAGATGCTGACCTCTTCTGCTCCTTGGACCTGCCTGATCCATCCTAGTGCCCTGTGTCTGGTTGGAGTCTCATCACATCGCTCCTGTGGAGGACGGCCCCATGAGGCCAGTTGAAAGTCACACTTGGAGGACACTCTGGACTCTTACAGTAATGCTTCTATGGCTGAGGACTACAGTTGTCATGAACAGTTTTGCACTCAAGTTTCCATCAGTGAAGAGTTTATAATATCAACAAAACTGACTTCTTGTTAAACCTGTTAATATTATAGTCATGCTGTCTGTTGTTGCCCAAATGAGGATGGGTTCCCTTTTGAGTCTGGTTCCTCTCGAGGTTTCTTCCTCATGTCGTCTGAGGGAGTTTTTCCTTGCCACCATCGCCACAGGCTTGCTCACTGGGGATAGATTAGGGATAAAATTAGCTCATGTTTTAAGTCGTTCAAATTGTGTAAAGCTGCTTTGCGACAATGTTTATTGTTAAAAGTGGTATACAAATAAACTTGATTTGACTTGACTTGATAGAGCTAAAACCGCACAGGTTCTAAGACATCAGGGTTCTGATGATATCCCCATGCCCAAAGTGAACCTCTTGTGTATCGCCACCATTTGGACCTGCACGGTATTGATTCCATTGCCGAAAAACTCTGACTCATGAAATTTGGTACACACATCAGTCCTGGCCACTGCTACTCAGGAATAGAGGCTTGGCCCCGGGTGCAATGCCCTATTGTTTTCAGCTAAAAACTCATGAAACTTTGCACATACATTTGTCCTATGAAATAATTTGAGGTGATATGGTAAATTCCTATAGGTGAGCTTCATTAACTCCATAGCAACACCTAGTTCAAAAATACAGATTTGACACCCTATACATATTCCAAAACTTATTAAATTTGGCACACATGTCGGTCATGGGCAACGCAACTCATTCATAGGGACTTGACCCCAGGTGTGTCCAGAGGACTCCACAGCACCCCCATATATCACTGAAAGTCCTGCCTTGTATATAGTTTCACCGATCTGTGTCAAATTTGGTACCTTTGTGGGGCACCCTGAATCAAACAAAATTGCCTATACATTGCATCAGCCATACTCAACAGGAAGTGAGATATTTTTGGTTTTGTGCATTTTAACATGTGTTACATTTTACCGAACAACTCCTAGGTGGTTTGTTGGACCCATGCCATATTTGGTAGACGTCATGTCAAGATGTTGCTGATGTTAAATTGTGAAGGAATTTGTGATATGTCCCAAGATGTTGAAATGGCGAACCAATAAATTTATACATTACGCCACGCAAACAGGAAGTGAATCATAAATTCACCATGCATTTCCTGATGCAGCTCAAACTTCACAGTTTATAGGATATCATGGTTCTGAAGATATCCACAAGCCCAAAGACACCCTATTGTATAGCACCACCATGCGGACATGGACAGAACAAGGTATTGTTGAGATGAGGTTGCTCGGATTGTCACAAGATTTGGCTTGATCGATATTCATGTGATCTAGGACAAAGTTCACTCAGTTACATTTGACCCCACCCAACAGGAAGTTAGCCATGCTGGTTGGAATGTGGGATTTTGAAATTTTCCTGTGCTGTTTTGAGGGACTTGCAATGGCTAAAATCTCATGAGCCTTTGCACAATTATTTGTCCTCTGATATAATTTGAGTTGATATGGTAAATCAATCTAGATGGGCTTCAATAACTTCACAGCGCCACCTAGTTCAAAAATATAGATTTCGAAAACACATGAAATTTGGTAGACATGTCAGTCATGCACACCACTACTCAGCGATAGGACCTTGACCCCAGGTGTGTCTGAGGGATTCCATAGCACCCACATTATGTCATTGAGACTCCTGCCCTGCATATAGTTTTCAACTTGGGCGGCATGGTGGTGTAAGTGGTTAGCACAGTCGCCTCACAGCAAGAAGGTTCTGAGTTCGAACCCAGCGGCTGGCGGGGGCCTTTCTGTGTGGAGTTTGCATGTTCTCCCCGTATCTGCGTGGGTTTCCTCCAGGTGCTCCAGTTTCCCCCGCACTCCAAAAGACATGCAGTTAGGTTAATATGGGATGGCCTTGGGCTGAGGGCTGAGGTGCCCTTGAGCGAGGCACCTAACTCCCAACTGCTCCCTGGGCACTGTTAGCATGACTGCCCACTGCTCTGGGTATGTGTGTGTGCTCATTGCTCACATGTGTGTGCATGTGTGTGTTCACTGCTTCAGATGGGTTAAATGCAGAGAGGAAATTTCACAAGTGTGTGATGAATAAAGTTGTGCTTTCTTTCTTTCTAACTATCAGTGCCAAAATTGGTAGGTGTGTAAGGGTGCCCTGAGATGAACAAAACTGAAATGCACATTGTTTTAGCCAATTGACTTGTAACAGGATTTGTGATATCTTGAATGATGTTGAAATGGTGAACCAATAAATTTGTATTTTTCATCATGCAAACAGGAAGTGTGTCATAAATTCACCATGCATTACCTGACGGGGCTAAAACTTCACAGGTTATAAGACATCAGGGTTCTGATGATATCACCATGCCCAAAATGAGCCTTTCATGTAGCGCCACCATTTGGACCTGGACAGTAATGATTCCATTGCCGAAAAACTCTCACTCATGAAATTTGGTACACACATCTGTCCTGGCCACTGGTACTCAGGTATAGATGCTTGGCCTCACGTGCGAGGGCCCTTTATCACTACTAGTGGCTATATTTTTTCTTATTATTATTTTTCTATAATTACAGATTTGACACCTTGGAAATATTGGAAAACACAGGAAATTTCGTGCACTCATGAAAATAGGGCAAAAGTTTATTAACCCTGCCGACAGTAGTCGGAGGGGTTATTATTTTCACCTGCGTCAGTCTGTGTGTGTGTGTATCTGTCTGTCTGTCTGTCTGTCTGTCTGTCTGTGTGTCTGCAAGATATCTCAAGAACCAATGGATCGATTTGGACCAAATTTTGTACATGTGTTGCCAATCACCCAGGAAGGAAACCATTAAATTTTGGAGGTCAAAGGTCAAAGGTCAAGGTCATGGCAGAACTTCGAAATTTTCGCCCAATGTATTTTAATAGGGAAAAGGCGGGGTTTGCACTCGTTAGAGTGTCCCTGTCTAGTTATTATTAGGTTATTTGCCTTGGGTGAGGCTAGAAAACATCATAGCACCCCCTAACATTTTGGATTCAAATTTATAGCTTTGGATGCCACAACGTTCATCTGATGTTCATGAGTTTTGGAGGAAACATTAAGGCTGGGCAGACACTGTGCGATTTTTTCAATCGTGGCATTTAGCTGCTGCTCACACTGTACGAGTGAATCGCAGGGGTAAACAGCACGCAGCTTACGATTCCTGTTCTCACACTATACGATCCGATGCTCGGATGCGATCTGACTGCTCACACTGTACTTCCATACTTCTAGATTCTTGTATCCGGAACTGCAACGTGAATAGTGTTGTGACGTTCGCGAACGAACCGATTCTTTTGAACGGCTCCTAGGCATGAACAATGAGAACCGAGTCTCGAGCTGTGGGAGCCGTTCTTTCTGTCGTTCTTTTTCTGTACTGTGTTTCAGATAGTTTATAATGTTGTTGTGTGATATTAATGACAATATTGTGGGAAAACTACTTTGCATGGACGTTCATTTAATTTATTCTATCGTCATTTTGTTTGTTCTATTTTTGTGTATTTTATTTATTTATCTGTTTGTCTAGTTGTATCTATTTTATATCTCAGACTTAAATATTTTTGTAAAACAAGTGTTTTTCTATAAAATATTCTTGCGTTCTTGATAACTATGTTCTTGAGTGGGTTCTTTTTTTTTTTTTACAGAAAAGCCGTTCTGCATGGACATTCATTGAAGTCCTCATTGTTTTTTAATGGTTATTTATGAGCGTTTAGGGGTTACAATAATGTAAGTCTAGGTTGCTTTATATAAAAGGTATGTCCAGAAATATTGATGTCACTGTCTAAGCAGAGGGATTTGGCTTCTTTAGACGCTGTCTTCTTAAAACTGAATAAATATTTTTAAAAAAGAGCCAAATGAGCCAGTCTTTTGAACGGCACTTTTCAAAGAACGGATCACAAAGATGCGGATCCCATCAAAGAGCCATAAATCCATCTCTGAACGTGAAGAAGAAGAGGAGACTGGAAGTGCTGCTCAGTGTTTGTTTTCTCTTCCGTATCTGTGTTCGCGCATGTGTAGTGTGACAGGTTGAGGTAAATCGGCTCGTGACACTGCTTCAACAGTGCCATAGCCTCACGATGGGCGACCAGGATTTCAAACATGTTTGATTTTCATCCGATCGATCGGGAGGAGGTCGTGAGGTGTTAATCGCTTGTCATTACCCCATGTATACTACACGATCCGAGACGCACGATTGAGCCAAAAATCGGCCCGATCTCCAAAATAGTCGCATGAGTGAAAATCGTGTCAAAATCGGGCCAAAAATCGCACAGTGTATGCCCAGCCTAAGACACACATATTTCCCTTTGGTTTGCATTAGCTCTGCCCAACAGGAAGTCAGCCATTTTCGAATTTGTGATGTTTTAACCTATTTTTTACAGACTCTTTTGCATTTCTCCTAGGCAGTTCATCGGTTCTCCTTAAAAGTAGAAATAACCTTCAGACACACATGACGATAAATTGTGAAGTAATAGTGGATCTCTTAAATGAGGATGTAATGGTGGCCAATGTTGTATGGAATATGGGATTTTGAAAATTTCCCACGCTGTTCTGAGGGGCTTACGATAGCTAAAAATGCATGGAACCTACCTCTGACATTTGTTGTGGGATATCTTTTGAGGTAATATTGTAAATTAATGTAGGTTGGCCTCATCAGCTACACAGCACCCCCTATTTCAAAATTTATTGCTTTGGTTCCCACACAGCTCATTCAGTGTTCATGAGTTTTGGAGGGAACATTATCCTCACTATGGCAGATGACTTGGTGCACGGAGAAAAAAAAATGAAGAAGAAAAAACATGCCGAAAACAACAGGCCTCGAGGGCCCTTTATCGCTGCTAGAAGCTATATTTATCACCGTTTTCTTGTCCTGCTGATCCTTCCCCAGCCAGGATGCTCGAGTCAGAAATCTCCATTTGTTTCTCCCTTTCTTCGGGTCCTTTTTGGACCCTTACCAAACCATCACTAGTCCCTGTGCCCTCATTGGCCTGAGCTTTAGGAGGGCATGCAAAATTTTGTGGCTGGTATCTAGACACTGAAATTTTTGCCCATTCTTCTTTGCAAAATAGCTCAACCTCAGCCAGATTGGATGGAGAGTATCTGTGAACAGCAATTTTCAAGTCTTGCCACAGATGCTCAATGGGATTTAGGTCTGGACTTTGACTGGGCCATTCTAACACATGAATATTCTTTGATCTAAACCATTCCATTGTAGCTCTGGATGTATGTTTAGGGTTATTGTCTTGCTGGAAGATGAATCTCCTTCCCAGTCTCAAGTCTTTTGCAGACTCCAACAGGTTTTCTTCCAGGATTGCCCTGTATTTAGCTCCATCCCTCTTCCCATCAACTCTGACCAGCTTCCCTGTCCCTGCTGAAGAAAAGCATCCCCATAGCATGATGCTGCTACCACCATGTTTCACAGTGGGGATGGTGTGTGCAGGGTGATGAGCAGTGTTAGTTTTCCGCCACACATAGCGCTTTGCATTTAGGCCAAAAAGTTCAACTTTGGTCTCATCTGACCAAAGCACCTTCTTCCACATGTTTGCTGTGTCCCCTACATGGCTTCTTATGCCTGTCTTTCAACAATGGCTTTCTTCTTGCCACTCTTCCAAAAAGGCCAGATTTGTGGAGTGTACGACTTATAGTTGTCCTGTCCACAGATTCTCCCACCTGAGCTGTGGATTTCTGCAGCTCCTCCAGAGTGATCATGGGCCTCTTGGCTGCTTCTCTGACCAGTGCTCTCCTTGCTCGCTCTGTCAGTTTAGGTGGACGGCCATGTCTTGGTAGGTTTGCAATTGTGCCATACTTTTTCCATTTTTGAATGATGGATTGAACAGTGCTTCTTGAGATGTTCAGAGCTTGGGATATTTTTTATAACCTAACCCTGCTTTAAACTTCTCCAGAACTTTATCCCTGACCTGTCTGGTGAGTTCTTTGGTCTTCATGATGCTGTTTGTTCTTCAGTGTTCTCTAACAAACCACTGAGGCCTTCACAGAACAAGTGTATTTATGCTGAGAGTAAATTACACACAGTAGGACTCTATTAACTGATTAGATGACTTCTGAAGGCAATTGATTGCACTGGATTGTATTTAGAGGTATCAGAGTACAGGGGGCTGAATACTAATGCACACCACATTTTTCAGATTTTTATTTGTTAAAAATTTTAAAGACCATTTATCATTTTTGTTTCACTTCACAATTATGTGCTACTCTGTGTTGGTCTATCACATAAAATCTCAATAAAAAAACTTTTAAGTTCGTGGTTGTAAGGTGGAAAAATGTGAAAAAGTTCAAGGGGTATGAATACTTTTGCAAGGCACTGTATATATGCAGACACAGGTGTTCCTAATAAAGTGGCCACTAAGTTGAAGATGATGATGATGGATTGAGTCATCGATACGATGAATCTCCGTCCCCGGCCACTAGTGTCTATGCCTGCGATGGCTGATCAGTCCGATGCGCGAAGCGCAAACTCGCTGACAGTCAACGCAGACAAACTGCGAATCTTGTGAAGCTTGCGGGGCAGTAATAGCAGCATGGCAACAACGACGCTGTTCATTCAGCCTGGCAGTCCTTGCTTCCTCAAACAGCTGGCATCCCTTGCTGCAGGTCCTGCGCCACTGAGTCTGATCTTTGGCGGTCTTCTCGAATGACCCAGGGTCAATCCCGTAGCCCTTCAGAGAAGCTTTAAAGACATCTTTGTAGTGCTTACACTGTCTGCCCCACGATCTTTTTCCAGTTGACAACTCACCGAACATGAGGGCTTTTGGAATCCTTTCAGGACCCATGCGCACTACATGCCTGGCCCAGCGTAGCTGTGTGCGTGTTACAAGCGATTCTACACTTGGGATTTTACAGCAATCTAAAACTGTAGTGTTAGGAACTTTGTCCTTCCAGGTCAAGTTGCAGATCTTGCGAAGGCAGCATTGATGGAACTGCTCCAACGCTTTGACGTGACGACGGTATTGGGCCCATGTTTCACAGCCATAGAGGAGAGTGCTCAGTACCACAGTCCTGTACACCTGGACTTTTGTGCTTAGCCGTATGCCATGGTCAGACCAGACGCGGTGTTGCAGCTGGCCATAGGAAGAACCAGCCTTACTGATGCGTGCTGTGATTTCATCATCGATTTTAGCATTCTGTGCAAGAATACCTCCAAGATAGCAGAATTTCTCGACCGATTTCAATGCTTCTCCGCACACAGTGATTGACTAAGAGCATGGTGGTGATCCAGGCCTCGGCTGGTGTAGTACCTCTGTCTTTTTGATGCTGATGGTAAGGCCATATCTGCAGCAAGCTCTTGAAAAGTTCTCAACAATGAGCTGAGCGTCATCAAAGGAATGGGCGATAAGAGCGCAATCATCCGCATACAGTAGATCCCGGAGTAGCATAGATGATGTTTTGGTCTTGGCCTGAAGACGCCTTAAGTTGAAAATGCTGCCATCACTTCTAAAGCGAATCATTACACCTTTATTGCAGTCTTTGAAGGCATCATGGAGCATGGCTGAAAACACGATGCTGAAAAGCAGGGGAGCCATGACACAACCTTGCTTAGTTCCATTGCCGATGGCAAAAGGCGCAGAAATTGAGCCTTGGTCTACAACGCAGCCAACCATGCCATCATGAAACGAGCGGATGATGTTGACTATACGGAGAGGGCATCCAACTTTGGCAAGTATTTTCCAAAGACCCTCACGACCCACTGAATCAAAGGCCTTTGTGAGATCAATGAAGACCATGAAGAGCTCCATGTTTTGCTCAACACACTTTTCCTGTACTTGCCTTGCTGAGAAGAGCATATCGGTGGTGCCACGCGAGGCACAAAATCCGCACTGGCTTTCTGGGATTACCTCATCCACAATAGCGGCAGTGAGGCGATTGATGATGATCTTTGCAAGAATTTTACCCCCTATTGCCAGAAGTGAAATGCCACGGTGATTGTCACAGATGTGTCTGTTACCTTTGTTTTTGAAAAGGTGCACAAACAGGGCATCTTTAAAGTCCTGTGGAACAGCTTCCCTATCCCATATAACATTAAACAGCCACGTGAGCTCGACTACAACTGGCTCGCCACCACACTTGTAGATTTCGGCAGGTATCCCATTGGCGCCAGCCACTTTTCCCGGTGAGAGCTGTTTAACAGCCTTGATGGTCTCGGCTTCTGTGGGAGCATCGTCAAGTTCTTCATGGATGGGTCTTTGAGGAAGTTGGTCAATGGCTTCATCAGAGATGGTCGACACACAGTTCAATACAGAATTAAAGTGTTCTGCCCACCGGTTGAGAATGCCAGTCTGATCTCTGATGAGCGTCTGGCCGTCCGCAGCATACAATGGCATGCTGCCGCGGGATGAGGGACCGTAAACGGCCTTCAGTCCAGTGAAGAAGGCTTTGGAGTCTTTCCGGTCGTAAGCAAGTTGCAGATCATCTGCGCGATCTTTCCACCAATGGTTCTTCATGTCTCTCAGGGTGGCCTGTGCTTCTTTCTTGAGACAAAGGTAAGAATCTTTCCTGGACTGGGATGATTTATCCATCACGTATCTGATGTGGGCATGGTGTAGGCGAACCAGGAGATCCTGAACTGTGGGATCACTCTCATCGAACCAATCACGATGTTTACGTTTCACAAACCCGATGGTTTCCTCTGCAGAGCTATGGAGTGCATTACAGAGAGTGCTCCAGTGATCCTCAAGAGACATTCCCTCTGTTCTGATGCTATTCAAGGCACTTTCAGACTTTTGAAGAAACCGAGTTGCCACTCCAGGGGAGGACAGTTTTCGGACATCAAGCTTCTTAGCTGGTACCATCGGTCTAACCCTCCTTTTTGGAGTTTTGAAGGAGAATGCAATGGTGATACGGAGCAAACGGTGATCGGAGAAGCAGGTAAAGCCCAACATGGATCTTGCATGGTGGACATCACTGACATCCCTCTGACGGACAATGGCAAAGTTGATCTGATGCCAATGCCCAGAGCGAGGGTGCATCCAAGTGGTTTTCCTTGCACTACATTGTTGGAATAAGGTGTTCGTGATGACTAACTGGCGCTGCATACATGTTGTAAGAAGGAGGATTCCATTTGAGTTCACCTGCCCAACGCCATGTCAACCAATAACTTTGTCCCAGGAGGTGAAGTCACGACCCACCCTGGCATTGAAAGCACCCAGTAACATGAGTTTGTCTGAGCGAGGGATGGCTTGTAAGAGTTTGTCTAGTTCTTCATAGAATTGCTCTTTAGTCTCGTCAGTGTGGGTCATGGTAGGGGCGTACGCACTGATTAAGGTGACATAACCAGCTTCTAGGTGAAGACAAAGCGACATAAGGCGTTCATTGACCCCATGGGGGACAGAGGCTAAAAGGCTAAGATACCGGTTGTTAATGGCAAAGCCGACTCCAGCTTGTCTGGGTTCATCTTTAGGTCGACCAGGACAAAAAAAGTGTACCGAGGCACTTTCTGTGAGTTGAGAGCTTTCCGGAAGTCGGGTTTCACTGAGGCTGCAATAGCTATGTTATAGCATTGAAGTTCTTGGGCCACAATGGCTGTATGGCGTTCCAGATTATTTGGATTATCATGCAGCGTACGAACGTTCCATGCTGCTAAGTGAATCTTTTCCTTACTGTTTCTACCGCAGAATTGGATGACCAGACCATCACGGTCAACGGCCAAGTCGAAGTGGAGCAAGCTTTTTTTAGGGGATCTTTTATATCCCCCTCTCCAAATTGGAGAAGGCAGTGCTGTCCCTGAATAGGGTTGCCTTGTCGTCCTGGCAGGATATGAACAGGGGCGTTGCTCCAGATCATTCCCTGAACAACCATCACACCAGGGCCACCATACGTGTGGACTCGTGACTAGAGGCTTCCAGGAGCATCCTCTCCCTGCCTCCATCGCCACTTATCCCTCGCCGCAGGACTTGTATGGGGTGGAGTATGGTGGAAAAAGTGCCAGGGAAACAAACCTGCACAGTGGGTGATGAAGGTGGCGATGGGTCGTGCAATCCCAGCGACACCCTCTCTTCCTGTCAATCAGCTATGGGTGCAGGTTCAGGAGCTGAAACGTGCACCCACTGAGTGGAGGCACAGCAGCTGGCCAGTTACCTCATCCAGAGGGCTGCCCTCACAGTAGCTTGCGTTTACTGGGACTTATTTTGAAGTTTTCCGCTCCGGGTTTTTCTGTAGGGGTTTGCTCCCTTAGCCTTTGACTATCCCTAGCCACCTACAAGGCAGTAGGAACTGTAACCATGGCCGAGGGAGGCTAAGGGTGTACTAACACTTGCCCAAGGTGTCCACCCAGGCTTGTGGAGGGAAGGAGGTGCCTTACATCTCCATTCTAGACCGGCTCCAAACAGAGTCTATGTTAGGACTGGGACTGTTTTGGCATCTAGAGGCCACTGTTATTTCCTTTTCTGGTCATCTTTGTTTTGGGCCTCTAGAGGTCACCACTGTGTTCTGTGTTTTGTTTTTGTCTTATTGCCTGTTTCCTGCCCCACCCTGTCCTTAATTAGTTTGTGTATTTATACCCCTGAGTTCAGTCCTCTTGTCACGGAGTCTTTGTGCTGTTATGTTTAGCTCCAGTAACCTCTGTTCCGATTTCCTCACCCGTGTCTTTGTGGTTTTTGTACTTGACTTTCTTTTGGACTTTTTGGACTTTGTGTTTACCATTTTGGATCCTCTGAGCGTTTGTATTTTTGCCTCTTCTTTTCTGGTTTTTTGGCTCTTTGTTTCTTTGAGCTTTTGTTTTTTCCTGGTTATCTTCTGAGCGTTTGGATTATACTTTTGTCTTTGCCTTGGATTGTAAATATTGTAAATAAAACTTTTGATACTTTTTCTACTTCCGCCTCACGCCTCTGCATTTGAGTCATCCCCCTGGTGGCCTAGTGGGGGTTTGCTGGATTATCACACCAGCGAACCAGGTTCGAATCCCAGCAAAACCCTAAAAGAAAGACTCCGTCATGACCGACTCAGCAGAGGCTTCTTCATCTGTCTACCTGGCCAACCTTCAAGGAATGATGGCTGCGTTAACACGCCTCGGATCCACCATGGACACTCATGGACGGACTCTCGCAAGCCAACATGAGACCCTTGCTCGCCACGAGGTACTGCTTCAGCAGATTGGGAGAACCCTGGCACAGCTGACTTCTCTGCCCCATCTCCTCCGCCTGATTCTGCTCCTGCTTCACCATCCGCTCCTGCTCCAGTGCCTCCTGCCATGCTGCCTTCTTCACCTCGCGAACCTAGCCTTCCTGCACCACAGAGGTATGACAGCAAGCACAGTGAGTGCCGAGAGTTCCTTACCCAGTGTCAACTCACCTTTGAGCTTCAGCCTACCACCTACACTATGGATCACCGCAAGATTGCCTTTGTGATAACCTTGTTAGCTGGTAAGGCGCGAGCCTGGGCTACTGCTATCTGGCAGAGACAGGGACCTGAGTGCTCTGATTTCCAGCTGTTTACTGAGGAGATGCTGCGTGTCTTCGATCAAGCAGACATCAGTAAAGACGCAGCCAGAAAGCTCATGTCCATCCGGCAAGGGGGAAGCGTCGCAGACTACGCCATCTCGTTCCGGACGCTCGCAGCAGTAAGTGGACAGAATGAGACGGCCCTGGTGTCAGCCTTCCACCATAGTCTGTCTGACCCCGTCAAAGATGGTCTGGCTTCTATCGGATGCCCAAGTGACCTCGAGACACTGATCTCACATTCTACTCGTCTGGACAACAGGATGAGAGAACGCCGCCAAGTCCTGAGCCTCCCTGGCCTCCCTGCCTCTACCTGGAGCCCGTCTACCTCCTCCAGTGACTGTCCAGAACCCATGCAAGTGGGTCATACACGCCTCTCCACATCTGAGAGGGAGTGCAGAAGGAGGGACAAGTGCTGCATCTACTGTGGCAAGCCTGGTCACTTCCGAGCATCATGTCCCGAACTCTCGGGAAAAGGACCGCCCCGTCCAGCCGAGGGAGGGTTGTGACGGGGCCTACCCTCTCTCCCGGACTCTCTGGCCAAGGAATCTACATCCCAGTCTCTATCTCCTGGGGTGAGTCTGTCCACTCTTGTCAAGCTTTGTTAGACTCAGGGGCGACAGGAAACTTTATGGATATCCACTTCGCCCAAAGCATCAATGTCCCGACTGCGCCTCTTGAAATCCCACTGTCTGTCTGCCCTCGCTGGCCAAGCGTTAGGTGATGGAAGAGTCACCCAAGTTACTTCTCCAGTCTTTCTCCAGTCTCAAGGTCACAAAGAAGAAATATCCCTGCACCTGATTCCTTCACCAGAGTTCCCAGTTATTCTAGGTCTTCCTTGGCTTACCCGCCACAACCCTCGTATATACTGGGTCACTAGCCAGGTTGTGGAGTGGGGTCCTGCTTGCTATGCCTCTTGTCTGCTCTCTAGCTCTCCTGTATCTCCTGCCGAGCCTCCTGATCTCACCGAGTTATCTCAAGTTCCCACAGAGTACTGGGATCTCAAGGAAGTGTTCAGTAAGAGCAGGGCCGCCGTTCTTCCTCCGCACCGCGCCTACGACTGTGCCATCGACTTGCTCCCTGGGACTACTACTCCTCTGGGCCGTCTGTTCTCCCTCTCTCAGCCAGAACGCAAGGCCATGGAGGAGTACATCAAGGAAGCCTTGGCCTCTGGGTTCATTCGACCCTCCACCTCACCCGCTGGTGCCGGCTTCTTCTTTGTCGGCAAGAAGGATGGGGGTCTCCGGCCATGTATTGATTATAGGGGCCTGAACAAGATCACCGTGCGCAACCTCTATCCCCTTCCGCTGATGTCCACAGCATTCGACCTGCTCCAAGGCGCCACCATCTTCACCAAGTTGGACTTACGGAATGCATACCACCTCATCCGTATCCGACAGGGAGACGAGTGGAAGACTGCCTTTAACACCCCATCAGGGCACTACGAGTACCAGGTGATGCCCTTCGGACTCACCAATGCACCAGCTGTTTTTCAGGCCCTTATCAACGACGTCTTGAGGGATATGATTAATCTATATGTTTTCGTCTACCTCGACGACATCCTTATATTCTCCAAGACCTTACAGGAACACCGCCACCATGTCCGCCAAGTCCTCCAGAGACTCTTGCAGAATAATCTGTTTGCTAAAGCCCAGAAATGCGAGTTTCATGTCCCCGAGGTCTCCTTCCTGGGATTTATCGTACGAATGGGGCAACTCCAAATGGACCCAGCCAAGACCCTGGCCGTCCGGGACTGGCCTACTCCCAAGTCCGTTAAGGAGGTTCAGCGGTTCTTAGGATTCGCTAACTTCTACCGTAAGTTCACCAGGAACTTCAGTTACGTTGCTGCACCTATGTCGGACCTCACCAAAAGGACTGGTGGCTCCTTTGTCTGGTCCCCTCAGGCGGAAGAGGTGTTTAATGACCTAAAACACCGCTTTTGCACGACACCCATTCTGGTTCTCCCGGACACCTCCCAACCATTCATCGTGGAGGTGGACACCTCGGACAGTGGTGTCGGCGCGGTGCCCTCTCAACGCTCGGAAGGGAAGCTGCACCACTGCGCTTACTTCTCCCACCGCCTGAGCCCTGCGGAGTCCCGCTATGATGTGGGGGATCAGGAACTGCTAGCAGTCAAATGAGCCCTTGAGGAGTGGAGGCACTGGCTGGAGGGAGCGCAACATCCATTCCTGGTGTGGACGGACCATAAGAACCTGGAGTACCTCCAGCAAGCCAAGAGGCTGAGCCCACGACAGGCTAGGTGGGCTTTGTTTTTCAGCAGTTTCAGCTTCACCCTATCATACCGCCCAGGCTCTAAGAACACCAAACCGGATGCGCTCTCCAGGCTGTTCTCGCCCAACAACAGGGAGAGTGAAGTTGGGCCTATCATCCCTATATCCCAGATTGTGGCTCCTGTCCACTGGGGTATTGAGGAGACCGTTCGACAAGCTCAACACCGGGACCCTGATCCTGGGACGGGGCCACCGGGCCTCCTGTACGTCCCTCATCAAGGTTCTCCAGTGGGGTCACTCTTCCCCTCTCACCACCCACCCGGGAGCTCGGAGGACCCTGGACTTCCTGAAAAGACACTTCTGGTGGCCCAACATGGAGAAGGAAGTGAGGTCATTCGTCCTGTCCTGTGAGGTCTGCACCAGAACCAAGAACCCGTGACAGCATCCCCAGGGTCTCCTGCATCCTCTGCCTATTCCCCGGCATCCCTGGTCCCACGTGGCAGTCGACTTCATCACGGGTCTCCCTGAGTCTCAAGGTAACACTGTCATATTGGTCATAGTGGACAGATTCTCCAAGGCCTGCCGCTTCATACCACTGTGCAAACTCCCCTCTGCCCTTGACACTGCTAAATTGTTGTTCACTCATGTCTTCCGAGTTTTTGGTCTCCCTCAGGACATCGTCTCTGACCGGGGGCCCCAGTTCTCCTCCTGAGTATGGCACGGCTTCTGCAAGAGCATCGGGGCCACTGCCAGCCTCTCCTCTGGGTTCCATCCCCAGTCCAACGGCCAGACGGAGAGGCTCAACCAGGACCTGGAAACCACCCTGCGAGGCCTGGCTATGGATAACCCGACATCGTGGAGCACCTGGCTGCCATGGGCAGAGTACGCCCACAACACCCTGCAGTCATCGGCCACCAAGCTGTCGCCATTCCAGTGCCAATTCGGGTTCCAGCCACCTCTGTTCCCGGACCAGGAGGAGGACGCTGGGGTGCCCTTGGTCAATCATTACGTGAGACGGTGTCGCAAGACCTGGAGCAAGGTCAGGAGGACACTCATCCAGACCTCCAGTACCAACCAGACTCAGGCCAACCGCCATAGGAGACCTGCCCACACTTTCCGCCCTGGGCAGCGGGTTTGGCTGTCCGCCAAGGACCTTCTGCTGCGGGTGGAGAACCGCAAGCTTGCTCCTCGCTACATTGGCCCCTTCAAGGTTGTACGCAGAGTTAACTCTGTCTCCTACCAGCTCCAGTTACCACGTACGCTAAGGATCAACCCCACATTCCATGTTTCCCTGTTGCGGCCCGTACTGACGTCCATGTATGCCCCTGCCCCTAGGAACCCCCCACCCCCCCGCATCTTCTAGGGTCAGACTGTGTTCACTGTGCGCTGCCTGCTGGACTCCCGCCGGGTTCGCGGGGGCCTCCAATATCTTGTGGACTGGGAGGGCTATGGCCCTGAGGAGCGCTGCTGGGTCCCAGCTCGGGACATACTCGATAAAGAACTTTGTCGGGACTTCCATTCGGCCCATCCTGATAGTCCTGGGAACGTCAGGAGACGCTCCTGGGGGGGGGGGGGGGGGGTCCTGTTAGGACTGGGAATGTTTTGGCCTCTACAGGCCACTGTTATTTCCTTTTCTGGTCATGTTTGTTTTGGGCCTCTAGAGGTCACCACTGTGTTCTGTGTTTTGTTTTTGTCTTATTGCCTGTTTCCTGCCCCACCCTGTCCTTAATTAGTTTGTGTATTTATACCCCTGAGTTCAGTCCTCTTGTCACGGAGTCTTTGTGCTGTTATGTTTAGCTCCAGTAACCTCTGTTCCGATTTCCTCGTCCGTGTCTTTGTGGTTTTTGTACTTTGCTTTCTTTTGGACTTTTTGGACTTTGTGTTTACCATTTTGGATCCTCTGAGCGTTTGTATTTTTGCCTCTTCTTTTCTGGTTTTTTGGCTCTTTGTTTCTTTGTTTTTTTTCCTGGTTATCTTCTGAGCGTTTGGATTATACTTTTGTTTTTGCCTTGGATTGTAAATATTGTAAATAAACCTTTTGATACTTTTTCTACTTCCGCCTCACGCCTCTGCATTTGAGTCATCCCCCTGGTGGCCTAGTGGGGGTTTACTGGATTATCACACCAGTGAACCAGGTTCGAATCCCAGCAAAACCCTAACAGTCTAGCCACTGCCCAAAAGTTGAAGTTGATTGTTAATGGCTAACATGCTAATGCCGAACATGCTGTGTGTGTGTGTGTGTGTGTATATACGTGTATGCAAGTGTTCCTAATAAAGTGGCTATTGAGTTGTCATTGACTGGCAACAGCTAACATGCTAACACCTAGTATGCTAACAGAGACAGTCTGTGTGTGTCAATGTGAGGGTGTTTGTGTGTGAGTGTGGTGTGTGTAGCGGAGTGCAGAGGAAAAATAGAGATAAATCACCATAATCAAAACTGCTGTATATCAAAAGCAGTTTCAGTTCTAATATTTGAAGGAAACCTCCTTTTCAGCAGTACCAGGTAATCCAATTCTCTCTGTGTGAAAGAATGAAGTATGATTGAAACAAGGTGCATGCAATCACTTTTCCAGATGCACATCTCAAGAGTAAAGCTTTTTAACTGAGTAACCTAAAATAATAATAGACTATTTATTGTGCTGTGCAACATAGTTTGTGTGTTTGTAACAAAACTTCAAGCTCTGTGACAAAAATCATGGGCACACACAATAATAATAATAATAATAATTAAAGCCGCTAGCGGCCTTGATGGGCCCTCGCACGTGTGGGCCCTCGCACCCAGGACATCCTGCCACCCAAAAAAACAGTCACATGTCATATATTCATCAAATGTTCATCAGACAGGCCCATAATGGCTAAAGAGTATCAGAATCAGAGTTATATTACAAGATATTGAGTTCAACATTCAGCAATATCCTACAGATATCAAATTCAACATTCAGTAATATCTTGGCATATTATATGTTATAATATTTCAACATATTACAATATATCAAAAATCATTGTGCATTTTGTCTGCAACAAAATGCACAATGATAGAAGGGCACTATTATTTTGTGTGTGTGTGTGTGTGTGTGTGTGTGTGTTCGATTATTTGGTCCGCACCAGTCAGTAAAATTGTTACATTGTAGCAGACTGTGTGTGGTCCGTGTTCACACATGCAAACGAACCAATGCATCAGAATCAGAATCATATTACAAGATATCAAGTTCAACATTCAGCAATATCTTGGCATATGTTATATTATTTCAATATATTACAACATATGTTTTAAACATCTGTGCTTTTTTAAAACCTCTTTTTTACATATTTTAAACATCTGTGCTTTTTAACACATCTTTTTTACACATTTTAAACATCTGTGCTTTTTTAAACATCTTTTTTTACACATTTTAAACATCTGTGCTTTTTTTAAACCTCTTTTTTTACACATTTTAAACATCAAATCAAATCAAATCAAGTTTATTTGTACAGCGCTTTTAACAATAAACATTGTCGCAAAGCAGCTTTACAGAATTTGAACGACTTAAAATATGAGCTAATTTTATCCCTAATCTATCCCCAATGAGCAAGCCTGTGGCGACGGTGGCAAGGAAAAACTCCCTCAGACGACATGAGGAAGAAACCTCGAGAGGAACCAGACTCAAAAGGGAACCCATCCTCATTTGGGCAACAACAGACAGCCTGACTATAATATTAACAGTTTTAACAGGTATAACCCTCAACTGTCCTCATGGGGCCGTCCTTCACAGGAGTGGGGCGATAAAACTCCGACCAGACACAGGGCACCAGGATGGATCAAGCAGGTCCGAGGGGCAGAAGAGGCCAGCATCTCAATCCCAGGATCAACATGTAACTCAAAGGGACAGATGGGGGGGGGGGAGAGAGAAAGAAAACACGTTGTTAGGTATGCCCTAAAAATGACAAGTATTAAATCTGTGTGGTAGGCTCGCAGAGACGAGAGTCTTTACATCAGGCATGACGCACAATGGCATGTTAATATGGTAAAAAATATATCATGACCTGCTCTGGCTGGATGCTTGATTGGGTGATGGGAGCACACTCCTCAGCAATGATGAGATGCAGATGGGACCGTTAGGCCTGGCCAAGACAATTCAGTTATATTTCACCGGGTCTGCGACATGCGAAAGAATGTCTGATGTCCGATTCCCTGCAGGCTACGATAGCCAGTCGAGGTCCCCACCGTCTCCACCAAAAGATTTCCTGTTGACTCCATGTAACTCAGAGGGACAGATTTGGGGTGGGGGGGGAGAGAAAGAAAACACAGGTGGTTAGGTATGCCCAATGTCACCTGAATAAGTAGGAACAGTATACATATTGCACCGAGTACAAGCAGGGACTCCGGCAACTAACTATGACAGCATAACTAAAAGGAGAGAGCCAGAAGGTAACACAGGCATGAGGGAGCCCCGGGACATAAAGCAGCCAGCCACTGCACCGTCAACAAACTCGAGTGAGCAAGCGAGTGGGGACTGACAGCATCCATACATCCCAGTTTACCAAAACACTCTATGTCTGAGGACCCTCCAGATCTACTCCTTTACCTCATAAACACCATTAACAAAAGGCTTGACTAAACAGATATGTTTTCAGCCTAGACTTAAATGCTGAGACTGTGTCTGATTCCCGAACATTACTTGGAAGGCTGTTCCATAACAGTGGGGCTTTGTAAGAAAAGGCTCTGCCCCCTGATGTAGCCTTCACTATACGAGGTACCAGCAGATAGCCTGCACCTTTTGATCTAAGTAGGCGTGGCAGGTCATAGAGGAGCAGAAGTTCACTCAGGTACTGTGGTGCGAGACCATTTAGTGCTTTAAAGATCAATAGTAGTATTTTATAATCAATACGAAATTTGATTGGGAGCCAATGCAGTGTGGATAAGACAGGCGTGATGTGGTCATATTTTCTAGTTCTAGTAAGGACTCTTGCTGCGGCATTTTGAACTAACTGGAGCTTGTTTATGCACTTATTGGAACATCCAGACAGTAAGGCATTACAATAATCCAACCTGGAGGTAACGAAAGCATGGACTAGTTTTTCTGCATCATGCAATGACATTAAATTTCTTATCTTTGCAATATTTCTGAGATGAAAGAAAGCTATCCAGGTGATGTTATCAATGTGAGTTTCGAATGAAAGACTGGGGTCAATAATCACTCCGAGGTCTTTTACTGCTGCACGTGAAGAAACAGAAAGGCCATCCAGAGTTACTGTGTAATCAGAAAACTTACTTCTAGCTGTATGTGGTCCTAGCACAAGTACTTCAGTCTTGTCAGAGTTAAGCAGAAGGAAATTTATAAGCATCCAGTGTCTAATGTCCTTAACACATTCCTCAATTTTATTAAGCTGGTGTCTCTCATCAGGTTTTGCAGAGACATACAACTGTGTGTCATCAGCATAACAGTGGAAACTAATACAATGTTTACGAATAATATTGCCCAGAGGTAACATATATAGAGAAAAAAGCAGTGGACCCAAGACAGAACCTTGTGGAACACCAAACTTTACCTCGGTACGTCTAGAAATATCACCATTTATATCGACATACTGATAACGATCAGTTAGATAAGACCTGAGCCAGGAGAGGGCCATTCCCTTAACTCCCACAACATTTTCTAGTCTATCCAGAAGAATGGAATGATCAATGGTATCAAATGCTGCACTAAGGTCAAGCAACACAAGTAGCGAGACACAGCCCTGATCAGACGCCAACAGTAGGTCGTTTACTACTTTAACCAGTGCTGTCTCTGTGCTATGATGAGGTCTAAATCCTGACTGATACATTTCATGGATGTTATTCCTATGTAAATATGAGCATAACTGCTGTGCCACAGCTTTTTCAAGGATCTTGGAGATAAAGGGGAGGTTTGATATTGGCCGATAATTGGACAGCTGACAGGGATCAAGGTCAGGTTTTTTAATCAGGGGTTTGATAACTGCTAGTTTAAAGGATTTGGGTACATAGCCAATCGTAAGAGAAGAATTTATTATTTTTAGAAGCGGTTCAATTACTCCAGGCATTATCTGTTTGAATAGATGTGTCGGTAAGGGATCTAGTACGCAAGTTGAGGCTTTTGATGTAGAGATTAATGAGAGTAATTCAGTTTCTTTTAGGGGAGTAAAACATTCTAACTGATGATCTGATACAGTTATATTGTTAACTACAAAGTCACTTTCATTGTCTAACCTTAAATTAGTAGTTTGAATTTTTTGTCGGGTATTCTCAATTTTGTCATTAAAAAAATTAATGAAGTCGTTGCTACTACATACTGCAGGTGTGCATGTGTTGATAGTGGACTTATTCCTGGTTAATTTTGCTACAGTATTAAATAGGAATCTAGGATTATTTTTGTTATCTTCTATTAGGGAGGAGAGATATGTTGATCTCGCAGCACTAAGAGCTTTTTTATACTTCAAGAAGCTCTCCTTCCACGCCAATTTGAACACTACCAATTTTGTTTGACGCCATTTACGTTCCAATTTTCGAGTGGTCTGTTTTAATGTGCGAGTGTCATCATTATACCAGGGTGCTAATTTTTTGTCTCTGACCATTTTCCTTTTTAGAGGAGCTACATTATCTAAAGTATGGCGGAATGTTGACTCTAAGCATTCAGTTGCCTGATCGAGTTCTGCAGGGGCTGACAGTGATCCAATCAAAGTTGACAGCTCTGGGAGATCATTTATAAAGCTCTGTGCAGTAGTTGACGTGAAAGTACGTTTAATACAGTAGCGTGGTGAGGTGCATATATTATTACTCAGACATATTTTGAATGAGATGAGACAATGATCTGAGATAACTTCAGACTGTGGAAGTATGACTATATTGTCTACGTTTAATCTGAATGTTAGTATTAGATCAAGGGTGTGACCACCATTATGGGTCGGTCCTATGACATTCTGCTTAATCCCGACTGAATCTAAGATGGACACAAACGCTGTTTTTAAAGGGTCTTCTGGGTTATCAAAGTGAATATTAAAATCTCCGACAACTAAAGCTTTGTCTAAGGAAATAACCAAATCTGAGATAAAATCTGCAAATTCAGAAAGAAACTCAGAATATGGCCCCGGGGGCCTGTAAATAATAAGCAATGGAATTAACTGGGTAGACTTATTTTTCGAGGCTACATACATTATATGAGTATGAAGAACTTCAAATGTATTAAATTTATAACCAGGTTTG
Organism: Neoarius graeffei; assembly: GCF_027579695.1. Taxonomy (NCBI): domain Eukaryota; kingdom Metazoa; phylum Chordata; class Actinopteri; order Siluriformes; family Ariidae; genus Neoarius; species Neoarius graeffei. Next base: position 31,042,079 of record NC_083576.1, on the reverse strand, counting down.
TGTGTTACACCTAGATAATCGTTATAAATAACCGCGACGCCTCCTCCTCTGCCAGTTAGACGAGGCTGGTGTATATAACTGTATCCAGGAGGACTTGCTTCATTTAATGCTATATATTAATTTGGCTTAATCCATGTTTCTGTTAAACACAGTACATTAAACTCCTGATCAGTAATGAGTTCATTAACCATTAGCGCTTTAGATGTAAGAGATCTAATATTTAATAGCCCCACCTTTAGATCAAAGGTGCTGGCAGCAGCTGTACAGTCAGTCTGATCTAATTTTATATTGATTAGGTTACTGGAACAAACTCTCTGAAAATTTCTACCTTTTTGTTGAGCTCGGGGAACAGACACAGTCTCGACGTAGTGGGCCCTGAGTGACGACTCTGTGCAGCTAGCAGACAGTCGGTTTAGCCTGTTCGTCTGCTCCCTGGCCTTGGCTCTGGATTGTCAGAAATTAACTAGGCCTGTTCTGAGACTATGACCTATGCTGCAGGAAATGAGAGCAGCACCTTCCCGAGTGGGATGGATACCGTCCCGCACCTAACAGGCCAGCAGTGCCCTCAAAATTAGCCCAATTATCTATAAAGCCCACACTGTTTTCAGAGCACCACCTGGACAGCCAGCAGTTCAGCGACCATAACCTGCTGTAAGCTACATCGCCACGCCGCATTGGGATGGGGCCAGAGCATACTACAGCATCGGACATCGCCTTCGCTAATTTAAACACCTCTACAAAGTTACTCTTAGTAACCTCAGACTGACGAAGGCGTATATCATTAGCTCCTGCATGGATAACTATCTTTGAGAACCTGTGCTTGCCTAGGACCCTAAGATTACCTGCTATGTCCGGCGCCCTGGCTCCCGGTATACACCTGACTAAAGCTGCTGGTGCCCCTAAAGGCTGAGCTAATTTCACGTGCCGTATGATAGAGTCCCCTATAACCAGAGCTCTTTCAGGTTTCTCAGTGGGTGCATCACTAAGGAGAGCAAACCTGTTCGACACGTGACGCGGAGAGGAGTGGTGCTCCCGTGGGCGAGCCTCAGCGGTAGCTTTGGCTCTACGCTTATGCCGCCGAGCCGTCACCCATTCGCCCCGCTGTAAGGGCTCTAATGCCGGAGTTGGGGGATTGCTAACTCCACCTAGGGCGTCCAGACTTTCCCTAACAGAAACTACACTGTTCTGACGCTCACTAACCTGCTCTAAAGCCTGGACACGCGCTTCTAGCACTGAAATCTTCTCCGTCAGAGAGCTAACTAATCTGCACTTATCACAAGTAACAGGAGGAGAAAAAAAAGAAAGCTTCCGGTCTCGGCGTTCTTCCGAAAAAAGAGAGAGAAAAAAACAGAAAAAAAAACGGAAAAAGGAAAGCGAAAGTGAAAAGTAGAAAAATGAAAGCGACAGTATAATAAAAATGAAGACGATACTGGAAATTTATTTATAGAAAAAAAGTTAAAAAAGGATTAGTAATTAACGCCGGCACTCGCGGGAAAAAGGACTCGGCGTGAACAACTCAGGAAACAGGAAGTTTCCTCAGTGAAACATCTGTGCTTTTTTAAAAACATCTTTTTTTACACATTTTAAACATCTGTGCTTTTTTAAAACCGCTTTTTTACACATTTTAAACATCTGTGCTTTTTTAAAAACATATTTTTTACACATTTTAAACATCTGTGCTTTTTTAAAAGCTCTTTTTTACACATTTTAAACATCTGTGCTTTTTAAAACCTCTTTTTTTACACATTTTAAACATCTGTGCTTTTTTAAAACATCTTTTTTTACACATTTTAAACATCTGTGCTTTTTAACATCTTTTTTACACATTTTAAACATCTGCTTTTTAAAACATCTTTTTTACACATTTTAAACATCTGTGCTTTTTTAAAAACATCTTTTTTTACACATTTTAAACATCTGTGCTTTTTTAAAACCACTTTTTTACACATTTTAAACTATCTGTGCTTTTTTAAAAACATATTTTTTACACATTTTAAACATCTGTGCTTTTTTAAACATTTTTTTTACCTATTTTAAGCATCTGTGGTTTTTAGAACATCTTTTTTTACACATTTTAAACATCTGTGCTTTTTTTAAAACATCCTTTTTTACACATTTTAAACATCTGTGCTTTTTAAAAACCTCTTTTTTACTCATTTTAAACATCTGTGCTTTTTAAAACATCTTTTTTACACATTTTAAACATCTGTGCTTTTTTAAACATCTTTTTTTACACATTTTAAACTTCTGTGCTTTTTAAAACATCTTTTTTACACATTTTAAACATCTGTGCTTTTTAAAACCTCTTTTTTACACATTTTAAACATCTGTGCTTTTTAAAACCTCTTTTTTTACACATTTTAACATCTGTGCTTTTTAAAAACCTCTTTTGTACACATTTTAAAAATCTGTGCTTTTTAAAACATCTTTTTTTTACACATTTTAAACATCTGTGCTTTTTTAAAACCTGTTTTTTTACTCATTTTAAACATCTGTGCTTTTTAAAACCTCTTTTTTACATATTTTAAACATCTGTGCTTTTTTAAAACCTCTTTTTTTACACATTTTAAACATCTGTGCTTTTTTAAAACCTGTTTTTTTACTCATTTTAAACATCTGTGCTTTTTAAAACATCTTTTTTACACATTTTAAACATCTGTACTTTTTTAAACATCTTTTTTTACACATTTTAAACATCTGTGCTTTTTTAAAACATCTCTTTTACACATTTTAAACATCTGTGCTTTTTTAAAACCTCTTTTTTACACATTTTAAACATCTGTGCTTTTTTAAAACCTCTTTTTTTACACATTTTAAACATCTGTGCTTTTTTAAAACCTCTTTTTTACTCATTTTAAACATCTGTGCTTTTTAAAACATCTTTTTTACACATTTTAAACATCTGTGCTTTTTTAAACATATTTTTTTACACAATTTAAACTTCTGTGCTTTTTAAAACATCTTTTTTACACATTTTAAACATCTCTGCTTTTTAAAACATCTTTTTTTGCACATTTTAAACATCTGTGCTTTTTTAAAACCTCTTTTTTTTTACACATTTTAAACATCTGTGCTTTTTAAAACATCTTTTTGTACACATTTTAAACACCTGTGCTTTTTAAAACATCTTTTTTTACACATTTTAAACATCTGTGCTTTTTTAAACATTTTTACACATTTTAAATATCTGTGCTTTTTTAAAAGCTCTTTTTTTTTTACACATTTTAAACATCTGTGCTTTTTAAAACCTCTTTTTTTACACATTTTAAACATCTGTGCTTTTTTAAAACATCTTTTTTACACATTTTAAACATCTGTGCTTTTTAACATCTTTTTTACACATTTTAAACATCTGCTTTTTAAAACATCTTTTTTACACATTTTAAACATCTGTGCTTTTTTAAAAACATCTTTTTTTACACATTTTAAACATCTTTGCTTTTTTAAAACCGCTTTTTTACACATTTTAAACATCTGTGCTTTTTCAAAACCTATTTTTTTACACATTTTAAACATCGGTGCTTTTTAAAACATCTTTTTTTTTTTACACATTTTAAACATCTGTGCTTTTTTAAAACCTCTTTTTTACACATTTTAAACATCTGTGCTTTTTAAAACCTCTTTTTTACATATTTTAAACATCTGTGCTTTTTTAAAACCTCTTTTTTACATATTTTAAACATCTGTGCTTTTTAAAACATATTTTTTACACATTTTAAACATCTGTGCTTTTTTAAACATCTTTTTTTACACATTTTAAACATCTGTACTTTTTTAAAACCTCTTTTTTTTACTCATTTTAAACATCTGTGCTTTTTTAAACATCTTTTTTTTGTACACATTTTAAACATCTGTGCTTTTTTAAAACCTCTTTTTTACACATTTTAAACATCTGTGCTTTTTTAAAACATCTCTTTTACACATTTTAAACATCTGTGCTTTTTTAAAACATCTTTTTTTACACATTTTAAACATCTGTGCTTTTTAAAACATCTTTTTTACATATTTTAAACATCTGTGCTTTTTTAAAACCTCTTTTTTTACATATTTTAAACATCTGTGCTTTTTAAAACATCTTTTTTACACATTTTAAACATCTCTGCTTTTTTAAAACATCTTTTTTTACACATTTTAAACATCTGTGCTTTTTAAAACATCTTTTTTACATATTTTAAACATCTGTGCTTTTTTAAAACCTCTTTTTTTACATATTTTAAACATCTGTGCTTTTTAAAACATCTTTTTTACACATTTTAAACATCTGTGCTTTTTTTTAAACCTCTTCTTTTACACATTTTAAACATCTGTGCTTTTTTTAAACCTCTTTTTTTTACACATTTTAAACATCTGTGCTTTTTAAAACATCTTTTTTACACATTTTAAACATCTGTGCTTTTTTAAACATTTTTACACATTTTAAACATCTGTGCTTTTTTAAAAGCTCTTTTTTTACACATTTTAAACATTTGTGCTTTTTAAAACCTCTTTTTTTTACACATTTTAAACATCTCTGCTTTTTTAAAACATCTTTTTTACACATTTTAAACATCTGTGCTTTTTAACATCTTTTTTTACACATTTTAAACATCTGCTTTTTAAAACATCTTTTTTACACATTTTAAACATCTGTGCTTTTTTAAAAACATCTTTTTTTACACATTTTAAACATCTTTGCTTTTTTAAAACCGCTTTTTTACACATTTTAAACATCTGTGCTTTTTTAAAAACATCTTTTTTTTACACATTTTAAACATCTGTGCTTTTTTAAACATTTTTTACACATTTTAAAATCTCGTCTCGTCTTCTTCTGCTTTATCCGGGACCGGGTCGCGGAGGCAGCAGTCTAAGCAGGGAAGCCCAAACTTCCCTTTCCCCAGACACCTCGGCCAGCTCCTCGGGAAGAACACCGAGGCATTCCCAGGCCAGCCGAGAGACATAGTCCCTCCAGCGTGTCCTGGGTCTTCCCCGGGGCCTCCTCCCGGGGGGACATGCCTGGAACACCTCCCCAGGGAGGCGTCCAGGAGGCATCCGAAAAAGATGCCCGAGCCACCTCAGCTGATTCCTCTCGATGTGGAGCAGCAGCGGCTCTACTCCGAGCTCCTCCCGAGTGACTGTGCTTCTCACCCTATCTCTAAGGGAGCGCCCAGCCACCCTGCGAAGGAAACTCATTTCGGCCGCTTGTATCCGCGATCTTGTCCTTTCGGTCATTACCCAAAGCTCATGACCATAGGTGAGAGTCGGAACGTAGATCGACCGTTAAATTGAGAGCTTCGCCTTTTGGCTCAGCTCCTTCTTCACCACAACGGACCGGTAAAGCGACCGCATCACTGCGGAGGCTGCACCGATCCGCCTGTCGATCTCACGCTCCATCCTTCCCTCACTCGTGAACAAGATCCCGAGATACTTAAACTCCTCCACTTGAGGCAGAACTTCTCCACCAACCTGGAGAGGGCAAGCCACCCTTTTCCGGTCGAGAACCATGGCCTCGGACTTGGAGGTGCTGATTCTCATCCCAGCCGCTTCACACTCGACTGCAAACTGCCCCAGTGCATGCTGAAGGTCCTGGTTTGAAGAAGCCAACAGGACAACATCATCCGCAAAAAGCAGAGATGAAATCCTGTGGTTCCCAAACAGGATTCCTTCTGGCCCCTGGCTGCGCCTAGAAATTCTGTCCATAAAAATTATGAACAGAACCGGTGACAAAGGGCAGCCCTGCCGGAGTCCAACATGCACTGGGAACAGGTCTGACTTACTGCCGGCAATGCGAACCAGACTCCTGCTCCGTTCGTACAGGGACCGGACAGCCCTTAGCAAAGAGCCCCGAACCCCATACTCCCGAAGCACCCCCCACAGAATACTACGGGGGACACGGTCGAATGCCTTCTCCAGATCCACAAAGCACATGTGGACTGGTTGGGCAAACTCCCATGAACCCTCGAGCACCCTATGAAGGGTATAGAGCTGGTCCAGTGTTCCGCGACCAGGACGAAAACCGCATTGTTCCTCCTGGATCCGAGGTTCGACTATTGGTCGAATTCTCCTCTCTAGTACCCTGGAGTAAACCTTCCCTGGGAGGCTGAGAAGTGTGATTCCCCTATAATTGGGGCACACTCTCCGGTCCCCTTTCTTAAAAAGAGGGACCACCACCCCAGTCTGCCACTCCAGAGGCACTGTCCCTGACCGCCACGTGATGTTGCAGAGGCGTGTCAACCAAGACAGCCCCACAACATCCAGAGACTTGAGATACTCAGGGCGGCTCTCATCCACCCCCGGTGCCTTGCCACCGAGGAGCTTGCAAACCACCTCAGTGACTTCGGCTTGGGTAATGGACGAGTCCACCTCTGAGTCATCAGCCTCAGTCTCCTCAGTGGAAGACATGATGGTGGGATTGAGGAGATCCTCAAAGTATTCCTTCCACCGCCCGACAATGTCCCCAGTCGAGGTCAACAGCTCCCCACCCACACTGTAAACAGTGTTGGCAGAGTACTGCTTCCCCCTCCTGAGGCGCCGGACGGTTTGCCAGAATTTCTTCGAGGCCGACCGATAGTCCTTCTCCATGGCCTCCCCGAACTCCTCCCAGTTCCGAGTTTTTGCCTCTGCAACTGCCCAAGCTGCAGCACGCCTGGCCTGCCGATACCCGTCAGCTGCCTCGGGAGTCCTGGAGGTTAACATGGCCCGATAGGACTCCTTCTTCAGCTTGACGGCATCCCTTACTTCTGGTGTCCACCACCGGGTTCGGGGATTGCCGCCACGACAGGCACCGGAGACCTTGCGGCCACAGCTCTGAACAGCTGCGTCCACAATGGAGGTAGAGAACATGGTCCACTCAGACTCAATGTCCCCCGCCTCCCTCGGAAGCTGGGAAAAGCTCTCCCGGAGGTGGGAGTTAAAGACCTCCCCGACAGAGTGCTCGGCCAGACGTTCCCAGCAGACCCTCACCATACGTTTGGGCCTGCCAGGTCTGTCCAGCTTCCTCCTCCGCCAGCGGATCCAACTCACCACCAGGTGGTGATCAGTTGACAGCTCAGCCCCTCTCTTCACCCGAGTGTCCAAGACATCGGGCCGGAGATCAGATGAAACGACTACAAAGTCTATCATTGACCTCCGACCTAAGGTGTCCTGGTGCCACGTGCACTTATGGACACCCCTATGCTCGAACATGGTGTTCGTTATGGACAAACCGTGACTAGCACAGAAGTCCAATAACAAAACACCACTCGGGTTCAGATCGGGGAGGCCGTTCCTCCCAACCACGCCCCTCCAGGTGTCACTGTCATCTCCCACGTGAGCATTGAAGTCCCCCAGTAACACAATGGAGTCCCCAGTCTGAGCACTCCTCAGTACCTCTCCCAGGGACTCCAAGAAGGCCGGATACTCTATACTGCTATTTGGGCCATAGGCACAAACAACAGCAAGAGCCCTCTCCCCAATCCGAAGGCGCAGCGAGGCGACCCTCTCGTTCACTGGGGTAAACTCCAACACATGGCGGCTGAGCTGGGGAGCTATAAGCAAGCCCACACCAGCCCGCCGCCGCTCACCACGGGCGACTCCAGAGAAGTGGAGAGTCCAGCCCCTCTCGAGGAGCTGGGTTCCAGAGCCCAAGCTGTGCGTGGAGGTGAGCCCGACTATCTCTAGCCGGTACCTCTCAACCTCCCGCACAAGCTCAGGCTCTTTCCCCCCCAGCGAAGTGACATTCCATGTCCCAACAGCCAGCCGCTGTGTCCGGGGATCAGGTCGTCGAGGCCCCTGCCTTCGACTGCCACCCAATCCACATTGCACCAGCCCCCTACTGCTACCTCTGTGGGTGGTGAACCCACAGGAGGTCGGGCCCACGTCACCTCTTCGGGCTGAGCCCGGCCGGGCCCCATGGGCAAAGGCCCGGCCACCAAGCGCTCGCATACGAGCCCCAACCCCGGGCCTGGCTCCAGGGTGGGGCCCCGGCTGCGTCATCCCGGGCGACGTCACGGTCCTCGGATTTTTCTCCATAGGGGTTTTGGTGAACTGCTCTTAGTCTGGCCTGTCACCTAGGACCTGTCTGCCTTGGGAAACCCTGACAGGGGCATAATGCCCCCGACAACATAGCTCCTAGGATCATTCAAGCACACAAACCCCTCCACCACAATAAGGTGGCAGTTCAAGGAGGGGCATTTTGTTTACATATCTGTGCTTTTTAACATCTTTTTTTACACATTTTAAACATCTGTGCTTTTTTAAAACCTCTTTTTTTTACACATGTTAAACATCTGTGCTTTTTTAAAACCTCTTTTTTACACATTTTAAACATCTGTGCTTTTTTAAACATCTTTTTTTACACATTTTAAACATCTGTGCTTTTTTAAAACCTCTTTTTTACACATTTTAAACATCTGTGCTTTTTTAAACATCTTTTTTTACACATTTTAAACATCTGTGCTTTTTTAAAACCTCTTTTTTACACATTTTAAAATCTGTACTTTTTAAAACCTCTTTTTTACACATTTTAAACATCTGTGCTTTTTTAAACATCTTTTTTACACATTTTAAACATCTGTGCTTTTTTAAACATCTTTTTTTACACATTTTAAAATCTGTGCTTTTTAAAACCTCTTTTTTTTACACATTTTAAACATCTGTGCTTTTTTAAAACATCTCTTTTACACATTTTAAACATCTGTGCTTTTTTAAAACCTCTTTTTTACACATTTTAAACATCTGTGCTTTTTAAAACATCTTTTTTACATATTTTAAACATCTGTGCTTTTTTAAAACCTCTTTTTTACATATTTTAAACATCTGTGCTTTTTAAAACATCTTTTTTACACATTTTAAACATCTGTGCTTTTTTAAACATCTTTTTTTACACATTTTAAACATCTGTGCTTTTTTAAACCTCTTTTTTTACACATGTTAAACATCTGTGCTCTTTAAAACATCTTTTTTACACATTTTAAACATCTGTGCTTTTTTAAACATCTTTTTTACACATTTTAAACATCTGTGCTTTTTTAAACCTCTTTTTTTACACATTTTAAACATCTGTGCTTTTTTAAACCTCTTTTTTTACACATTTTAAACATCGGTGCTTTTTAAAACACCTTTTTACACATTTTAAACATCTGTGCTTTTTAAAACATCTTTTTTTTACACATTTTAAACATCTGTGCTTTTTAAAACATCTTTTTTACACATTTTAAACATCTGTGCTTTTTTAAACATTTTTACACATTTTAAACATCGGTGCTTTTTAAAACACCTTTTTACACATTTTAAACATCTGTGCTTTTTAAAACATCTTTTTTTACACATTTTAAACATCTGTGCTTTTTAAAACATCTTTTTTACATATTTTAAACATCTGTGCTTTTTTAAAACCTCTTTTTTTTTTACATATTTTAAACATCTGTGCTTTTTAAAACATCTTTTTTACACATTTTAAACATCTGTGCTTTTTAAAACCTCTTTTTTTACACATATTAAACATCTGTGCTTTTTTAAAACCTCTTTTTTACATATTTTAAACATCTGTGCTTTTTAAAACATCTTTTTTACACATTTTAAACATCTGTGCTTTTTTAAAACATCTTTTTTACACATTTTAAACATCTGTGCTTTTTAAAACATCTTTTTTTACATATTTTAAACATCTGTGCTTTTTTAAAACCTCTTTTTTTACATATTTTAAACATCTGTGCATTTTAAAACATCTTTTTTACACATTTTAAACATCTGTGCTTTTTTAAACATCTTTTTTACACATTTTAAACATCTGTGCTTTTTTTAAACCTCTTCTTTTACACATGTTAAACATCTGTGCTTTTTTAAACCTCTTTTTTTTACACATTTTAAACATCTGTGCTTTTTAAAACATCTTTTTTTACACATTTTAAACATCTGTGCTTTTTAACATCTTTTTTACACATTTTAAACATCTGCTTTTTAAAACGTCTTTTTTACACATTTTAAACATCTGTGCTTTTTTAAAAACATCTTTTTTTAGACATTTTAAACATCTGTGCTTTTTTAAAACCTCTTTTTACACATTTTAAACATCTGTGCTTTTTAAAACCTCTTTTTTACATATTTTAAACATCTGTGCTTTTTAAAAACCTCTTTATTACATATTTTAAACATCTGTGCTTTTTAAAACATCTTTTTTACACATTTTAAACATCTGTACTTTTTTTAAACCTCTTTTTTTACACATTTTAAACATCTGTGCTTTTTAAAACATCTTTTTTACACATTTTAAACATCTGTGCTTTTTTAAAACCTCTTTTTTTACACATTTTAAACATCTGTGCTTTTTTCATCTCATCTCATCTCATTATCTCTAGCCGCTTTATCCTTCTACAGGGTCGCAGGCAAGCTGGAGCCTATCCCAGCTGACTACGGGCGAAAGGCGGGGTACACCCTGGACAAGTCGCCAGGTCATCACAGGGCTGACACATAGACACAGACAACCATTCACACTCACATTCACACCTACGGTCAATTTAGAGTCACCAGTTAACCTAACCTGCATGTCTTTGGACTGTGGGGGAAACCGGAGCACCCGGAGGAAACCCACGCGGACACGGGGAGAACATGCAAACTCCACACAAAAAAGGCCCTCGCCGGCCCCGGGGCTCGAACCCAGGACCTTCTTGCTGTGAGGCGACAGCGCTAACCACTACACCACCGTGCCGCCCCATCTGTGCTTTTTTAAACATCTTTTTTTTGTACACATTTTTAACATCTGTGCTTTTTTAAAACCTCTTTTTTACACATTTTAAACATCTGTGCTTTTTTAAAACATCTCTTTTACACATTTTAAACATCTGTGCTTTTTTAAAACATCTTTTTTTTACACATTTTAAACATCTGTGCTTTTTAAAACCTCTTTTTTACATATTTTAAACATCTGTGCTTTTTTAAAACCTCTTTTTTACATATTTTAAACATCTGAGCTTTTTAAAACATCTTTTTTACACATTTTAAACATCTGTGCTATTTTAAAACATCTTTTTTTTACACATTTTAAACATCTGTGCTTTTTAAAACATCTTTTTTACATATTTTAAACATCTGTGCTTTTTTAAAACCTCCTTTTTTACATATTTTAAACATCTGTGCTTTTTAAAACATCTTTTTTACACATTTTAAACATGTGTGCTTTTTTTAAACCTCTTCTTTTACACATTTTCAACATCTGTGCTTTTTTAAACCTCTTTTTTTACACATTTTAAACATCTGTGCTTTTTAAAACATCTTTTTTACACATTTTAAACATCTGTGCTTTTTTAAACATTTTTCCACATTTTAAACATCTGTGCATTTTTAAAAGCTCTTTTTTTTTACACATTTTAAACATTTGTGCTTTTTAAAACCTCTTTTTTTACACATTTTAAACATCTCTGCTTTTTTAAAACATCTTTTTTTACACATTTTAAACATCTGTGCTTTTTAACATCTTTTTTTACACATTTTAAATATCTGCTTTTTAAAAGATCTTTTTTACACATTTTAAACATCTGTGCTTTTTTAAAAACATCTTTTTTTACACATAAACATCTGTGCTTTTTTAAAACCGCTATTTTACACATTTTAAACATCTGTGCTTTTTTAAAAACATCTTTTTTTACACATTTTAAACATCTGTGCTTTTTTAAACATTTTTTACACATTTTAAAATCTGTGCTTTTTAAAACATCTTTTTTACACATTTTAAACATCTGTGCTTTTTTAAACATCTTTTTTACACATTTTAAACATCTGTGCTTTTTTAAACATCTTTTTTACACATTTTAAAATCTGTGCTTTTTAAAACCTCTTTTTTTACACATTTTAAACACCTGTGCTTTTTAAAACATCTTTTTTACACATTTTAAACATCTGTGCTTTTTAAAACATCTTTTTTACACATTTTAAACATCTGTGCTTTTTTAAACATCTTTTTTACACATTTTAAACATCTGTGCTTTTTTAAACATCTTTTTTACACATTTTAAACATCTGTGCTTTTTTAAAACATCTCTTTTACACATTTTAAACATCTGTGCTTTTTTAAAACCTCTTTTTTACACATTTTAAACATCTGTGCTTTTTAAAACATCTTTTTTACATATTTTAAACATCTGTGCTTTTTTAAAACCTCTTTTTTACATATTTTAAACATCTGTGCTTTTTAAAACATCTTTTTTACACATTTTAAACATCTGTGCCTTTTTAAACATCTTTTTTACACATTTTAAACATCTGTGCTTTTTTTAAACCTCTTCTTTTACACATTTTAAACATCTGTGCTTTTTTAAACCTCTTTTTTTACACATTTTAAACATCTGTGCTTTTTAAAACATCTTTTTTACACATTTTAAAGATCTGTGCTTTTTTAAACATTTTTACACATTTTAAACATCTGTGCTTTTTTAAAAGCTCTTTTTTTTACACATTTTAAACATCTGTGCTTTTTAAAACCTCTTTTTTTACACATTTTAAACATCTGTGCTTTTTTAAAACATCCTTTTTTACACATTTTAAACATCTGTGCTTTTTAACATCTTTTTTTACACATTTTAAACATCTGCTTTTTAAAACGTCTTTTTTACACATTTTAAACATCTGTGCTGTTTTAAAAACATCTTTTTTACACATTTTAAACATCTGTGCTTTTTTAAAACCTCTTTTTACACATTTTAAACATCTGTGCTTTTTAAAACCTCTTTTTTACATATTTTAAACATCTGTGCTTTTTAAAAACCTCTTTATTACATATTTTAAACATCTGTGCTTTTTAAAACATCTTTTTTACACATTTTAAACATCTGTACTTTTTTTAAACCTCTTTTTTTACACATTTTAAACATCTGTGCTTTTTAAAACATCTTTTTTACACATTTTAAACATCTGTGCTTTTTTAAAACCTCTTTTTTTACACATTTTAAACATCTGTGCTTTTTTCATCTCATCTCATCTCATTATCTCTAGCCGCTTTATCCTTCTACAGGGTCGCAGGCAAGCTGGAGCCTATCCCAGCTGACTACGGGCGAAAGGCGGGGTACACCCTGGACAAGTCGCCAGGTCATCACAGGGCTGACACATAGACACAGACAACCATTCACACTCACATTCACACCTACGGTCAATTTAGAGTCACCAGTTAACCTAACCTGCATGTCTTTGGACTGTGGGGGAAACCGGAGCACCCGGAGGAAACCCACGCGGACACGGGGAGAACATGCAAACTCCACACAAAAAAGGCCCTCGCCGGCCCCGGGGCTCGAACCCAGGACCTTCTTGCTGTGAGGCGACAGCGCTAACCACTACACCACCGTGCCGCCCCATCTGTGCTTTTTTAAACATCTTTTTTTTGTACACATTTTTAACATCTGTGCTTTTTTAAAACCTCTTTTTTACACATTTTAAACATCTGTGCTTTTTTAAAACATCTCTTTTACACATTTTAAACATCTGTGCTTTTTTAAAACATCTTTTTTTTACACATTTTAAACATCTGTGCTTTTTAAAACCTCTTTTTTACATATTTTAAACATCTGTGCTTTTTTAAAACCTCTTTTTTACATATTTTAAACATCTGAGCTTTTTAAAACATCTTTTTTACACATTTTAAACATCTGTGCTATTTTAAAACATCTTTTTTTTACACATTTTAAACATCTGTGCTTTTTAAAACATCTTTTTTACATATTTTAAACATCTGTGCTTTTTTAAAACCTCCTTTTTTACATATTTTAAACATCTGTGCTTTTTAAAACATCTTTTTTACACATTTTAAACATGTGTGCTTTTTTTAAACCTCTTCTTTTACACATTTTCAACATCTGTGCTTTTTTAAACCTCTTTTTTTACACATTTTAAACATCTGGCTTTTTAAAACATCTTTTTTACACATTTTAAACATCTGTGCTTTTTTAAACATTTTTCCACATTTTAAACATCTGTGCATTTTTAAAAGCTCTTTTTTTACACATTTTAAACATTTGTGCTTTTTAAAACCTCTTTTTTTACACATTTTAAACATCTCTGCTTTTTTAAAACATCTTTTTTTACACATTTTAAACATCTGTGCTTTTTAACATCTTTTTTTACACATTTTAAATATCTGCTTTTTAAAAGATCTTTTTTACACATTTTAAACATCTGTGCTTTTTTAAAACATCCTTTTTTACACATTTTAAACATCTGTGCTTTTTTAAAATCACTTTTTTACACATTTTAAACATCTGTGCTTTTTTAAAATCACTTTTTTACACATTTTAAACATCTGTGCTTTTTAAAAACATCTTTTTTTACACATTTTAAACATCTGTGCTTTTTTAAACATTTTTACACATTTTAAACATCTGTGCTTTTTTAAAAGCTATTTTTTTTTACACATTTTAAACATCTGTGCTTTTTAAAACCTCTTTTTTTACACATTTTAAACATCTGTGCTTTTTAAAACATCTTTTTTTACACATTTTAAACATCTGTGCTTTTTAAAACCTCTTTTTTACATATTTTAAACATCTGTGCTTTTTAAAAACCTCTTTATTACATATTTTAAACATCTGTGCTTTTTAACCTCTTTTTTACACATTTTAAACATCTGTGCTTTTTAAAACATCTTTTTTACACATTTTAAACATCTGTGCTTTTTTAAAACCTCTTTTTTTACACATTTTAAACATCTGTGCTTTTTTAAACATCTTTTTTTGTACACATTTTTATCATCTGTGCTTTTTTAAAACCTCTTTTTTTACACATTTTAAACATCTGTGCTTTTTTAAAACATCTCTTTTACACATTTTAAACATCTCTGCTTTTTTAAAACATCTTTTTTTACACATTTTAAACATCTGTGCTTTTTAAAACCTCTTTTTTACATATTTTAAACATCTGTGCTTTTTTAAAACCTCTTTTTTACATATTTTAAACATCTGTGCTTTTTAAAACATCTTTTTTACACATTTTAAACATCTGTGCTTTTTTAAAACATCTTTTTTTACACATTTTAAACATCTGTGCTTTTTAAAACATCTTTTTTACATATTTTAAACATCTGTGCTTTTTTAAAACCTCTTCTTTTACACATATTCAACATCTGTGCTTTTTTAAACCTCTTTTTTTACACATTTTAAACATCTGTGCTTTTTAAAACATCTTTTTTACACATTTTAAACATCTGTGCTTTTTTAAACATTTTTACACATTTTAAACATCTGTGCATTTTTAAAAGCTCTTTTTTTTACACATTTTAAACATTTGTGCTTTTTAAAACCTCTTTTTTTACACATTTTAAACATCTCTGCTTTTTTAAAACATCTTTTTTTTACACATTTTAAACATCTGTGCTTTTTAACATCTTTTTTTACACATTTTAAATATCTGCTTTTTAAAAGATCTTTTTTACACATTTTAAACATCTGTGCTTTTTTAAAAACATCTTTTTTTACACATGTTAAACATCTGTGCTTTTTTAAAACCGCTTTTTTACACATTTTAAACATCTGTGCTTTTTTAAAAACATCTTTTTTTACACATTTTAAACATCTGTGCTTTTTTAAACATTTTTTATACATTTTAAAATCTGTGCTTTTTAAAACAGCTTTTTTACACATTTTAAACATCTGTGCTTTTTTAAACATCTTTTTTACACATTTTAAACATCTGTGCTTTTTTAAACATCTTTTTTACACATTTTAAAATCTGTGCTTTTTAAAACCTCTTTTTTTTACACATTTTAAACATCTGTGCTTTTTTAAAACATCTCTTTTACATATTTTAAACATCTGTGCTTTTTTAAAACCTCTTTTTTACATATTTTAAACATCTGTGCTTTTTAAAACATCTTTTTTACACATTTTAAACATCTGTGCTTTTTTAAACATCTTTATTTTACACATTTTAAACATCTGTGCTTTTTTAAACCTCTTTTTTTTACACATTTTAAACATCTGTGCTCTTTAAAACATCTTTTTTACACATTTTAAACATCTGTGCTTTTTTAAACATCTTTTTTACACATTTTAAACATCTGTGCTTTTTAAAACATCTTTTTTACACATTTTAAACATCTGTGCTTTTTTAAACCTCTTTTTTACACATTTTAAACATCTGTGCTTTTTAAAACATCTTTTTTACACATTTTAAACATCTGTGCTTTTTTAAACATCTTTTTTACACATTTTAAACATCTGTGCTTTTTTAAAACATCTTTTTTACACATTTTAAAAATCTGTGCTTTTTAAAACATCTTTTTTACATATTTTAAACATCTGTGCTTTTTTAAAACCTCTTTTTTTACATATTTTAAACATCTGTGCTTTTTAACACATCTTTTTTACACATTTTAAACATCTGTGCTTTTTAAAACCTATTTTTTTACACATTTTAAACATCTGTGCTTTTTAAAACATCTTTTTTACATATTTTAAACATCTGTGCTTTTTTAAAACCTCTTTTTTTTTACATATTTTAAACATCTGTGCTTTTTAAAACATCTTTTTACACATTTTAAACATCTGTGCTTTTTTAAACATCTTTTTTACACATTTTAAACATCTGTGCTTTTTTTAAACCTCTTCTTTTACACATTTTAAACATCTGTGCTTTTTTTAAACCTCTTTTTTTACACATTTTAAACATCTGTGCTTTTTAAAACATCTTTTTTACACATTTTAAACATCTGTGCTTTTTTAAACATTTTTACACATTTTAAACATCTGTGCTTTTTTAAAAGCTCTTTTTTTTACACATTTTAAACATCTGTGCTTTTTAAAACCTCTTTTTTTACACATTTTAAATATCTGCTTTTTAAAAGATCTTTTTTACACATTTTAAACATCTGTGCTTTTTTAAAAACATCTTTTTTTACACATGTTAAACATCTGTGCTTTTTTAAAACCGCTTTTTTACACATTTTAAACATCTGTGCTTTTTTAAAAACATCTTTTTTTACACATTTTAAACATCTGTGCTTTTTTAAACATTTTTTATAATTTTAAAATCTGTGCTTTTTAAAACATCTTTTTTACACATTTTAAACATCTGTGCTTTTTTAAACATCTTTTTTACACATTTTAAACATCTGTGCTTTTTTAAACATCTTTTTTACACATTTTAAAATCTGTGCTTTTTAAAACCTCTTTTTTTTACACATTTTAAACATCTGTGCTTTTTTAAAACATCTCTTTTACATATTTTAAACATCTGTGCTTTTTTAAAACCTCTTTTTTACATATTTTAAACATCTGTGCTTTTTAAAACATCTTTTTTACACATTTTAAACATCTGTGCTTTTTTAAACATCTTTATTTTACACATTTTAAACATCTGTGCTTTTTTAAACCTCTTTTTTTTTACACATTTTAAACATCTGTGCTCTTTAAAACATCTTTTTTACACATTTTAAACATCTGTGCTTTTTTAAACATCTTTTTTACACATTTTAAACATCTGTGCTTTTTAAAACATCTTTTTTACACATTTTAAACATCTGTGCTTTTTTAAACCTCTTTTTTTACACAGTTTAAACATCTGTGCTCTTTAAAACATCTTTTTTACACATTTTAAACATCTGTGCTTTTTTAAACATCTTTTTTACACATTTTAAACATCTGTGCTTTTTAAAACATCTTTTTTACACATTTTAAACATCTGCGCTTTTTTAAACATCTTTTTTACACATTTTAAACATCTGTGCTTTTTTAAAACATCTTTTTTACACATTTTAAAAATCTGTGCTTTTTAAAACATCTTTTTTACATATTTTAAACATCTGTGCTTTTTTAAAACCTCTTTTTTTACATATTTTAAACATCTGTGCTTTTTAACACATCTTTTTTACACATTTTAAACATCTGTGCTTTTTAAAACCTATTTTTTTACACATTTTAAACATCTGTGCTTTTTAAAACATCTTTTTTACATATTTTAAACATCTGTGCTTTTTTAAAACCTCTTTTTTTACATATTTTAAACATCTGTGCTTTTTAAAACATCTTTTTACACATTTTAAACATCTGTGCTTTTTTAAACATCTTTTTTACACATTTTAAACATCTGTGCTTTTTTTAAACCTCTTCTTTCACACATTTTAAACATCTGTGCTTTTTTTAAACCTCTTTTTTTACACATTTTAAACATCTGTGCTTTTTAAAACATCTTTTTTACACATTTTAAACATCTGTGCTTTTTTAAACATTTTTACACATTTTAAACATCTGTGCTTTTGTAAAAGCTCTTTTTTTACACATTTTAAACATCTGTGCTTTTTAAAACCTCTTTTTTTACACATTTTAAACATCTGTGCTTTTTTAAAACATCTTTTTTTACACATTTTAAACATCTGTGCTTTTTAACATCTTTTTTTACACATTTTAAACATCTGCTTTTTAAAACGTCTTTTTTACACATTTTAAACATCTGTGCTTTTTTAAAAACATCTTTTTTTACACATTTTAAACATCTGTGCTTTTTTAAAACCGCTTTTTTACACATTTTAAACATCTGTGCTTTTTAAAAACATCTTTTTTTACACATTTTAAACATCTGTGCTTTTTTAAACATTTTTTTACACATTTTAAAATCTGTGCTTTTTAAAAACCTCTTTTTTACTCATTTTAAACATCTGTGCTTTTTAAAACATCTTTTTTACACATTTTAAACATCTGTGCTTTTTAAAACCTCTTTTTTACACATTTTAAACATCTGTGCTTTTTAAAAACCTCTTTTTTACACATTTTAAACATCTGTGCTTTTTAAAACATCTTTTTTTACACATTTTAAACATCTGTGCTTTTTTAAAACCTCTTTTTTTACACATTTTAAACATCTGTGCTTTTTAAAACATCTTTTTTACACATTTTAAACATCTGCGCTTTTTTAAACATCTTTTTTACACATTTTAAACATCTGTGCTTTTTTAAAACATCTTTTTTACACATTTTAAAAATCTGTGCTTTTGAAACATCTTTTTTACACATTTTAAACATCTGTGCTTTTTAAAACATCTTTTTTTACACATTTTAAACATCTGTGCTTTTTTAAAACCTCTTTTTTTACACATTTTAAACATCTGTGCTTTTTTAAAACCTCTTTTTTTACTCATTTTAAACATCTGTGCTTTTTAAAACATCTTTTTTACACATTTTAAACATATGTGCTTTTTTAAACATCTTTTTTTACACAATTTAAACTTCTGTGCTTTTTAAAACATCTTTTTTACACATTTTAAACATCTGTGCTTTTTAAAACATATTTTTTTTACACATTTTCAACATCTGTGCTTTTTTAAAACCTCTTTTTTACACATTTTAAACATCTGTGCTTTTTAAAACATCTTTTTGTACACATTTTAAACATCTGTGCTTTTTAAAACATCTTTTTACACATTTTAAACATCTGTGCTTTTTTAAACATTTTTACACATTTTAAACATCTGTGCTTTTTTAACAGCTCTTTTTTACACATTTTAAACATCTGTGCTTTTTAACATCATTTTTACACATTTTAAACATCTGCTTTTTAAAATAATCTTTTTTACACATTTTAAACATCTGTGCTTTTTTAAAAACATCTTTTTTTACACAATTTAAACTTCTGTGCTTTTTTAAAACCGCTTTTTTACACATTTTAAACATCTGTGCTTTTTTAAACATCTTTTTTACACATTTTAAACATCTGTGCTTTTTTAAAACCTCTTTTTTTACACATTTTAAACATCTGTGCTTTTTTAAAACCTCTTTTTTTACACATTTTAAACTTCTGTGCTTTTTTAAAACCGCTTTTTTACACATTTTAAACATCTGTGCTTTTTTAAACATCTTTTTTTTACACATTTTAAACATCTGTGCTTTTTTAAAACCTCTTTTTTACACATTTTAAACATCTGTGCTTTTTAAAACCTCTTTTTTTACATATTTTAAACATCTGTGCTTTTTAAAACATCTTTTTTACACATTTTAAACATCTGTGCTTTTTGAAAACATCTTTTTTTACACATTTTAAACATCTGTGCTTTTTAAAACATCTTTTTTACATATTTTAAACATCTGTGCTTTTTTAAAACCTCTTTTTTACACATTTTAAACATCTGTGCTTTTTTTAAACATCTTTTTTACACATTTTAAACATCTGTGCTTTTTTAAAACATCTCTTTTACACATTTTAAACATCTGTGCTTTTTTAAAACATCTTTTTTACACATTTTAAACATCTGTGCTTTTTAAAACATCTTTTTTACACATTTTAAACATCTGTGCTTTTTTAAACATTTTTACACATTTTAAACATCTGTGCTTTTTTAAAAAGCTCTTTTTTTTACACATTTTAAACATCTGTGCTTTTTAAAACCTCTTTTTTTACACATTTTAAACATCTGTGCTTTTTTAAAAGATCTTTTTTCCACATTTTAAACATCTGTGCTTTTTAACATCTTTTTTTACACATTTTAAACATCTGCTTTTTAAAACATCTTTTTTACACATTTTAAACATCTGTGCTTTTTTAAAAACATCTTTTTTTACACATTTTAAACATCTGTGCTTTTATAAAACCGCTTTTTTTTACACATTTTAAACATCTGTGCTTTTTTAAAAACATCTTGTTTTACACATTTTAAACATCTGTGCTTTTTTAAACATTTTTTTACACATTTTAAAATCTGTGCTTTTTAAAACATCTTTTTTACACATTTTAAACATCTGTGCTTTTTAAAACATATTTTTTTACACATTTTCAACATCTGTGCTTTTTTAAAACCTCTTTTTTACACATTTTAAACATCTGTGCTTTTTAAAACATCTTTTAGTACACATTTTAAACATCTGTGCTTTTTAAAACATCTTTTTACACATTTTAAACATCTGTGCTTTTTTAAACATTTTTACACATTTTAAACATCTGTGCTTTTTTAACAGCTCTTTTTTACACATTTTAAACATCTGTGCTTTTTAAAACCTCTTTTTTTACACATTTTAAACATCTGTGCTTTTTTAAAACATCTTTTTTTACACATTTTAAACATCTGTGCTTTTTAACATCATTTTTACACATTTTAAACATCTGCTTTTTAAAATAATCTTTTTTACACATTTTAAACATCTGTGCTTTTTTAAAAACATCTTTTTTTACACATTTTAAACATCTGTGCTTTTTTAAAACCGCTTTTTTACACATTTTAAACATCTGTGCTTTTTTAAAACCTCTTTTTTTTACACATTTTAAACATCTGTGCTTTTTTAAACATCTTTTTTTTACACATTTTAAACATCTGTGCTTTTTTAAAACCTCTTTTTTACACATTTTAAACATCTGTGCTTTTTAAAACCTCTTTTTTTACATATTTTAAACATATGTGCTTTTTAAAACATCTTTTTTACACATTTTAAACATCTGTGATTTTTGAAAACATCTTTTTTTACACATTTTAAACATCTGTGCTTTTTTAAAACCTCTTTTTTACACATTTTAAACATCTGTGCTTTTTAAAACCTCTTTTTTTACATATTTTAAACATCTGTGCTTTTTAAAACATCTTTTTTACACATTTTAAACATCTGTGCTTTTTGAAAACATCTTTTTTTACACATTTTAAACATCTGTGCTTTTTAAAACATCTTTTTTACATATTTTAAACATCTGTGCTTTTTTAAAACCTCTTTTTTACACATTTTAAACATCTGTGCTTTTTTTAAACATCTTTTTTACACATTTTAAACATCTGTGCTTTTTTAAAACATCTCTTTTACACATTTTAAACATCTGTGCTTTTTTAAAACATCTTTTTTACACATTTTAAACATCTGTGCTTTTTAAAACATCTTTTTTACACATTTTAAACATCTGTGCTTTTTTAAACATTTTTACACATTTTAAACATCTGTGCTTTTTTAAAAAGCTCTTTTTTTTACACATTTTAAACATCTGTGCTTTTTAAAACCTCTTTTTTTACACATTTTAAACATCTGTGCTTTTTTAAAAGATCTTTTTTCCACATTTTAAACATCTGTGCTTTTTAACATCTTTTTTTACACATTTTAAACATCTGCTTTTTAAAACATCTTCTTTACACATTTTAAACATCTGTGCTTTTTTAAAAACATCTTTTTTTACACATTTTAAACATCTGTGCTTTTATAAAACCGCTTTTTTTACACATTTTAAACATCTGTGCTTTTTTAAAAACATCTTGTTTTACACATTTTAAACATCTGTGCTTTTTTAAACATTTTTTTACACATTTTAAAATCTGTGCTTTTTAAAACATCTTTTTTACACATTTTAAACATCTGTGCTTTTTAAAACATATTTTTTTACACATTTTCAACATCTGTGCTTTTTTAAAACCTCTTTTTTACACATTTTAAACATCTGTGCTTTTTAAAACATCTTTTAGTACACATTTTAAACATCTGTGCTTTTTAAAACATTTTTACACATTTTAAACATCTGTGCTTTTTTAACAGCTCTTTTTTACACATTTTAAACATCTGTGCTTTTTAAAACCTCTTTTTTTACACATTTTAAACATCTGTGCTTTTTTAAAACATCTTTTTTTACACATTTTAAACATCTGTGCTTTTTAACATCATTTTTACACATTTTAAACATCTGCTTTTTAAAATAATCTTTTTTACACATTTTAAACATCTGTGCTTTTTTAAAAACATCTTTTTTTACACATTTTAAACATCTGTGCTTTTTTAAAACCGCTTTTTTACACATTTTAAACATCTGTGCTTTTTTAAAACCTCTTTTTTTTACACATTTTAAACATCTGTGCTTTTTTAAACATCTTTTTTTTACACATTTTAAACATCTGTGCTTTTTTAAAACCTCTTTTTTACACATTTTAAACATCTGTGCTTTTTAAAACCTCTTTTTTTACATATTTTAAACATATGTGCTTTTTAAAACATCTTTTTTACACATTTTAAACATCTGTGATTTTTGAAAACATCTTTTTTTACACATTTTAAACATCTGTGCTTTTTAAAACATCTTTTTTACATATTTTAAACATCTGTGCTTTTTTAAAACCTCTTTTTTTACATATTTTAAACATCTGTGCTTTTTAAAACATCTTTTTTACACATTTTAAACATCTGTGCTTTTTTAAACATCTTTTTTACACATTTTAAACATCTGTGCTTTTTTAAAACATCTCTTTTACACATTTTAAACATCTGTGCTTTTTTAAAACATCTTTTTTACACATTTTAAACATCTGTGCTTTTTAAAACATCTTTTTTACACATTTTAAACATCTGTGCTTTTTTAAACATTTTTACACATTTTAAACATCTGTGCTTTTTTAAAAAGCTCTTTTTTTTACACATTTTAAACATCTGTGCTTTTTAAAACCTCTTTTTTTACACATTTTAAACATCTGTGCTTTTTTAAAAGATCTTTTTTTCCACATTTTAAACATCTGTGCTTTTTAACATCTTTTTTTACACATTTTAAACATCTGCTTTTTAAAACATCTTTTTTACACATTTTAAACATCTGTGCTTTTTTAAAAACATCTTTTTTTACACATTTTAAACATCTGTGCTTTTATAAAACCGCTTTTTTTTTACACATTTTAAACATCTGTGCTTTTTTAAACATCTTTTATTACACAATTTAAACTTCTGTGCTTTTTAAAACATTTTTTTACACATTTTCAACATCTGTGCTTTTTTAAAACCTCTTTTTTACACATTTTAAACATCTGTGCTTTTTAAAACATCTTTTTGTACACATTTTAAACATCTGTGCTTTTTAAAACATCTTTTTACACATTTTAAACATCTGTGCTTTTTTAAACATTTTTACACATTTTAAACATCTGTGCTTTTTTAAAAGCTCTTTTTTACACATTTTAAACATCTGTGCTTTTTAAAACCTCTTTTTTTACACATTTTAAATATCTGTGCTTTTTTAAAACATCTTTTTTTACACATTTTAAACATCTGTGCTTTTTAACATCATTTTTACACATTTTAAACATCTCTGCTTTTTTAAAACATCTTTTTTACACATTTTAAACATCTGTGCTTTTAAAACATCTTTTTTACACATTTTAAACATCTGTGCTTTTTAAAACATCTTTTTTTTACACATTTTAAACATCTGTGCTTTTTTAAAACCTCTTTTTTTTACACATTTTAAACATCTGTGCTTTTTTAAAACCTCTTTTTTTACTCATTTTAAACATCTGTGCTTTTTAAAACATCTTTTTTACACATTTTAAACATCTGTGCTTTTTTAAAACCTCTTTTTTTTACACATTTTAAACATCTGTGCTTTTTTAAAACCTCTTTTTTACTCATTTTAAACATCTGTGCTTTTTAAAACATCTTTTTTAACACATTTTAAACATCTCTGCTTTTTTAAAACATCTTTTTTACACATTTTAAACATATGTGCTTTTTAAAACATCTTTTTTACACATTTTAAACATCTGTGCTTTTTAAAAACCTCTTTTTTACACATTTTAAACATCTGTGCTTTTTAAAACATCTTTTTTTACACATTTTAAACACCTGTGCTTTTTTAAAACCTCTTTTTTTACACATTTTAAACATCTGTGCTTTTTTACAACCTCTTTTTTACTCATTTTAAACATCTGTGCTTTTTAAAACATCTTTTTTACACATTTTAAACATCTCTGCTTTTTTAAAACATCTTTTTTACACATTTTAAACATCTGTGCTTTTAAAACATCTTTTTTACACATTTTAAACATCTGTGCTTTTTAAAACATCTTTTTTTACACATTTTAAACATCTGTGCTTTTTTAAAACCTCTTTTTTTACACATTTTAAACATCTGTGCTTTTTTAAAACCTCTTTTTTTACTCATTTTAAACATCTGTGCTTTTTAAAACATCTTTTTTACACATTTTAAACATCTGTGCTTTTTTTAAACATCTTTTATTACACAATTTAAACTTCTGTGCTTTTTAAAACATTTTTTTACACATTTTCAACATCTGTGCTTTTTTAAAACCTCTTTTTTACACATTTTAAACATCTGTGCTTTTTAAAACATCTTTTTGTACACATTTTAAACATCTGTGCTTTTTAAAACATCTTTTTACACATTTTAAACATCTGTGCTTTTTTAAACATTTTTACACATTTTAAACATCTGTGCTTTTTTAAAACCTCTTTTTTTTACACATTTTAAACATCTGTGCTTTTTTAAAACCTCTTTTTTTACTCATTTTAAACATCTGTGCTTTTTAAAACATCTTTTTTACACATTTTAAACATCTGTGCTTTTTTAAACATCTTTTATTACACAATTTAAACTTCTGTGCTTTTTAAAACATTTTTTTACACATTTTCAACATCTGTGCTTTTTTAAAACGTCTTTTTTACACATTTTAAACATCTGTGCTTTTTAAAACATCTTTTTGTACACATTTTAAACATCTGTGCTTTTTAAAACATCTTTTTACACATTTTAAACATCTGTGCTTTTTTAAACATTTTTACACATTTTAAACATCTGTGCATTTTTAAAAGCTCTTTTTTACACATTTTAAACATCTGTGCTTTTTAAAACCTCTTTTTTTACACATTTTAAACATCTGTGCTTTTTTAAAACATCTTTTTTTACACATTTTAAACATCTGTGCTTTTTAACATCATTTTTACACATTTTAAACATCTGCTTTTTAAAATAATCTTTTTTACACATTTTAAACATCTGTGCTTTTTTAAAAACATCTTTTTTACACATTTTAAACATCTGTGCTTTTTTAAAACCGCTTTTTTACACATTTTAAACATCTGTGCTTTTTCAAAACCTAATTTTTACACATTTTAAACATCTGTGCTTTTTTAAACATCTTTTTTACACATTTTAAACATCTGTGCTTTTTTAAAACCTCTTTTTTTACACATTTTAAACATCTGTGCTTTTTTAAAACCTCTTTTTTTTACACATTTTAAACATCTGTGCTTTTTTAAACATCTTTTTTTACACATTTTAAACATCTGTGCTTTTTTAAAACCTCTTTTTTACACATTTTAAACATCTGTGCTTTTTAAAACCTCTTTTTTACATATTTTAAACATCTGTGCTTTTTAAAACATCTTTTTTACACATTTTAAACATCTGTGCTTTTTGAAAACATCTTTTTTTACACATTTTAAACATCTGTGCTTTTTAAAACATCTTTTTTACATATTTTAAACATCTGTGCTTTTTTAAAACCTCTTTTTTTACATATTTTAAACATCTGTGCTTTTTAAAACATCTTTTTTACACATTGTAAACATCTGTGCTTTTTTAAACATCTTTTTTACACATTTTAAACATCTGTCCTTTTTTAAAACATCTCTTTTACACATTTTAAACATCTGTGCTTTTTTAAAACATCTTTTTTACACATTTTAAACATCTGTGCTTTTTTAAACATTTTTACACATTTTAAACATCTGTGCTTTTTTAAAAAGCTCTTTTTTTTACACATTTTAAACATCTGTGCTTTTTAAAACCTCTTTTTTTACACATTTTAAACATCTGTGCTTTTTTAAAAGATCTTTTTTTCCACATTTTAAACATCTGTGCTTTTTAACATCTTTTTTTACACATTTTAAACATCTGCTTTTTAAAACATCTTTTTTACACATTTTAAACATCTGTGCTTTTTTAAAAACATCTTTTTTTTACACATTTTAAACATCTGTGCTTTTATAAAACCGCTTTTTTTACACATTTTAAACATCTGTGCTTTTTTAAAAACATCTTGTTTTACACATTTTAAACATCTGTGCTTTTTTAAACATTTTTTACACATTTTAAAATCTGTGCTTTTTAAAACCTCTTTTTTTACACATTTTAAACATCTGTGCTTTTTTAAACATCTTTTTTACACATTTTAAACATCTGTGCTTTTTTAAACATCTTTTTTACACATTTTAAACATCTGTGCTTTTTAAAACATTTTTTTACACATTTTCAACATCTGTGCTTTTTTAAAACCTCTTTTTTACACATTTTAAACATCTGTGCTTTTTAAAACATCTTTTTGTACACATTTTAAACATCTGTGCTTTTTAAAACATCTTTTTACACATTTTAAACATCTGTGCTTTTTTAAACATTTTTACACATTTTAAACATCTGTGCTTTTTTAAAAGCTCTTTTTTACACATTTTAAACATCTGTGCTTTTTAAAACCTCTTTTTTTACACATTTTAAACATCTGTGCTTTTTTAAAACATCTTTTTTTACACATTTTAAACATCTGTGCTTTTTAACATCATTTTTACACATTTTAAACATCTGCTTTTTAAAATAATCTTTTTTACACATTTTAAACATCTGTGCTTTTTTAAAAACATCTTTTTTTACACATTTTAAACATCTGTGCTTTTTTAAAACCGCTTTTTTACACATTTTAAACATCTGTGCTTTTTCAAAACCTAATTTTTACACATTTTAAACATCTGTGCTTTTTTAAACATCTTTTTTACACATTTTAAACATCTGTGCTTTTTTAAAACCTCTTTTTTTACACATTTTAAACATCTGTGCTTTTTTAAAACCTCTTTTTTTTACACATTTTAAACATCTGTGCTTTTTTAAACATCTTTTTTTACACATTTTAAACATCTGTGCTTTTTTAAAACCTCTTTTTTACACATTTTAAACATCTGTGCTTTTTAAAACCTCTTTTTTTACATATTTTAAACATCTGTGCTTTTTAAAACATCTTTTTTACACATTTTAAACATCTGTGCTTTTTGAAAACATCTTTTTTTACACATTTTAAACATCTGTGCTTTTTAAAACATCTTTTTTACATATTTTAAACATCTGTGCTTTTTTAAAACCTCTTTTTTTACATATTTTAAACATCTGTGCTTTTTAAAACATCTTTTTTACACATTTTAAACATCTGTGCTTTTTTTAAACATCTTTTTTACACATTTTAAACATCTGTCCTTTTTTAAAACATCTCTTTTACACATTTTAAACATCTGTGCTTTTTTAAAACATCTTTTTTACACATTTTAAACATCTGTGCTTTTTTAAACATTTTTACACATTTTAAACATCTGTGCTTTTTTAAAAAGCTCTTTTTTTTACACATTTTAAACATCTGTGCTTTTTAAAACCTCTTTTTTTACACATTTTAAACATCTGTGCTTTTTTAAAAGATCTTTTTTTCCACATTTTAAACATCTGTGCTTTTTAACATCTTTTTTTACACATTTTAAACATCTGCTTTTTAAAACATCTTTTTTACA
Source organism: Neoarius graeffei (assembly GCF_027579695.1). Classification (NCBI taxonomy): domain Eukaryota; kingdom Metazoa; phylum Chordata; class Actinopteri; order Siluriformes; family Ariidae; genus Neoarius; species Neoarius graeffei. Next base: position 31,013,868 of record NC_083576.1, on the reverse strand, counting down.
CATTTTAAACATCTGTGCTTTTTTAAAAACATCTTTTTTTTACACATTTTAAACATCTGTGCTTTTATAAAACCGCTTTTTTTACACATTTTAAACATCTGTGCTTTTTTAAAAACATCTTGTTTTACACATTTTAAACATCTGTGCTTTTTTAAACATTTTTTTACACATTTTAAAATCTGTGCTTTTTAAAACCTCTTTTTTTACACATTTTAAACATCTGTGCTTTTTTAAACATCTTTTTTACACATTTTAAACATCTGTGCTTTTTTAAACATCTTTTTTACACATTTTAAACATCTGTGCTTTTTAAAACATCTTTTTTACACATTTTAAACATCTGTGCTTTTTTAAAACCTCTTTTTATACACATTTTAAACATCTGTGCTTTTTTAAAACCTCTTTTTTACTCATTTTAAACATCTGTGCTTTTTAAAACATCTTTTTTAACACATTTTAAACATCTCTGCTTTTTTAAAACATCTTTTTTACACATTTTAAACATCTCTGCTTTTAAAACATCTTTTTTAGACATTTTAAACATCTGTGCTTTTTTAAAACCTCTTTTTTACACATTTTAAACATCTGTGCTTTTTAAAACCTCGTTTTTTACATATTTTAAACATCTGTGCTTTTTAAAACATCTTTTTTTACATATTTTAAACATCTGTGATTTTTTAAAACCTCTTTTTTTTACATATTTTAAACATCTGTGATTTTTTAAAACCTCTTTTTTTTACATATTTTAAACATCTGTGATTTTTTAAAACCTCTTTTTTTTACATATTTTAAACATCTGTGCTTTTTTAAACATCTTTTTTACACATTTTAAACATCTGTGCTTTTTTTAAACCTCTTCTTTTACACATTTTAAACATCTGTGCTTTTTTAAACCTCTTTTTTTACACATTTTAAACATCTGTGCTTTTTAAAACCTCTTTTTTTCCACATTTTAAATGTCTGTGCTTTTTTAAAACATCTTTTTTTACACATTTTAAACATCTGTGCTTTTTTAAACATCTTTTTTTACACATTTTAAACATCTGTGCTTTTTTAAAACCTCTTTTTTTACACATTTTAAACATCTGTGCTTTTTTAAAACATCTCTTTTACACATTTTAAACATATGTGCTTTTTTAAAACATCTTTTTTTACACATTTTAAACATCTGTGCTTTTTAAAACATCTTTTTTACGCATTTTAAACATCTATGCTTTTTTAAACATTTTTACACATTTTAAAATCTGTGCTTTTTAAAACCTCTTTTTTTCCACATTTTAAATGTCTGTGCTTTTTTAAAAGCTCTTTTTTTACACATTTTAAACATCTGTGCTTTTTAAAACCTCTTTTTTTACACATTTTAAACATCTGTGCTTTTTTAAAAGATCTTTTTTTACACATTTTAAACATCTGTGCTTTTTAACATCTTTTTTTACACATTTTAAACATCTGCTTTTTAAAACATCTTTTTTACACATTTTAAACATCTGTGCTTTTTTAAAACATCTTTTTTTACACATTTTAAACATCTGTGCTTTTATAAAACCGCTTTTTTACACATTTTAAACATCTGTGCTTTTTTAAATACATCTTGTTTTACACATTTTAAACATCTGTGCTTTTTTAAACATTTTTTTACACATTTTAAAATCTGTGCTTTTTAAAACCTCTTTTTTTACACATTTTAAACATCTGTGCTTTTTTAAACATCTTTTTTACACATTTTAAACATCTGTGCTTTTTTAAACATCTTTTTTTACACATTTTAAAATCTGTGCTTTTTAAAACCTCTTTTTTTACACATTTTAAACATCTGTGCTTTTTTAAAACCTCTTTTTTACACATTTTAAACATCTGTGCTTTTTAAAACCTCTTTTTTTACACATTTTAAATGTCTGTGCTTTTTTAAAACATCTTTTTTTACACATTTTAAACATCTGTGCTTTTTAAACATCTTTTTTTACACATTTTAAAATCTGTGCTTTTTAAAACCTTTTTTTTTACACATTTTATACATCTGTGCTTTTTTTAAAACATCTTTTTTTACACATTTTAAAGGGGAACAGAGGGCAATATATAGAGTAAATATAACAATAAAACACACATTACCGAACCTTATTCAAGACTTACAAAAGTTTTTTGTTCTAAGGTTGGAAAGTTATAGTGTTTTGAAAGTAGCTCGAGCAAACTATTTCCGCAGTGTGAACAGCCCACCATGATATTAATTTTATCCAATCAGAATGCACGTTCATTTTCTCTGCGTAACACTCATGACGTATGTATGTGCCCAGTTGTGTTGGCTCATTGAGGTTGGGAATAGCACATGTGAAATACCTGTTTCTGCCTCCTGCAATGATTTCGCAAGTCCACGTGTGGTGCCTATCTCATTGCAGCAAATAAATTCTGCTGGACTCGTGAGCAACTCCATGTTACATTTTCCACACGAGCACCACGCCGTGTCACCCGCACGCAGACACTCTGCCCCACACTCGCCATGCCCATGGTCAGCATCAGTCTCATCCTCGCCGTCATCCGAGCTTTCTTCTCTTATTTCATCACCGGAGTCGAGAGTACCTCTCCTAGCTATTTTAAGTTTGTTTCTTAAGACAAGGATTTTTTAAGATGTTACCTTGTTGACAGTTTCGGTGAGAATCTTCCGCCTTCTTCAAAACAGTCACCAGATGTGTCCTGGGGGAGCGACCTGACAGCAGGAGGCGTGAACTACCTGTCAAATTGGGCGGGACGTTCACGCCTCCATAGCGTAACATCAGCTGATAAGGCACGTCACCACTCGACATCTGGTGACTGTTTTGAAGAAGGCGAAAGATTCTCGCCGAAACTGTCAACAAGGTAACATCTAAAAAAATCCTTGTCTTAAGAAACGAACTTAAAATAGCTTTAATAGTTAGACATAATGAAAGTTCATTATGTCTAACTATTAAAGCTATTTTAAGTTCGTTACCACTACATAGTACCTCTCCTAGGTTCAAACTGGTACCCCTCTAAGCCATAGCCTGCTTGCAGTGTGTCTTGCGGGATCTCTTCGTATGATTCGACAGAGCTGTCGCTTTCACTTGATGCGCCCGACGCCATAATTACACACTTATCTCCTCTATTTCGGAGAGTTCCACTAGTGCAGTGGGTAGTGCTGATGTCATGGTCTTTTAAAAATGGCGACTCTTGTGCGGTTTAGCGTATAAAGTATTATATTTACAATTACCAAGATATTTCGTTGTTTTCTAGTATATAAATTTGATAGAATACTTAAGAATACGTTACTTTGTCACATCAGCAACTGTATATATTATATTTGGTACCCCTTTAAACATCTGTGCTTTTTAAAACATCTTTTTTTACACATTTTAAACATCTGTGCTTTTTTAAAACATCTTTTTTACACATTTTAAACATCTGTGCTTTTTAAAACATCTTTTTTACACATTTTAAACATCTGTGCTTTTTTAAAACATCTTTTTTTACACATTTTAAACATCTGTGCTTTTTTTTAAACATCTTGTTTTACACATTTTAAACATCTCATAGCATCGTTAGCTAGCACCTCTTGGCAGACAACACACTGTGGCAGTGGAGCATCTTCAGATCCAGTCCATGAAAATCCAAACTTTAAATAATCGTGGTCATACTTCCTTCTTTTTTTGCTTGGCCCAGACTCTGTCTCCTCACTTACTGTAGCTTTAGATACTAAAAATTGATCCATTTTGTCTCTGGCAAAGGCTAGCTGAAGTTCACTAAATGTCCGCAATAGTAACTTATTCTGGTTTATTTTTCCTCACGTTGCGCCCCCCCCAAAGAACTATGGCGCCCCCTAGGGGAGGCGCACCCCACACTTTGAAAAGCCCTGCTCTAGCAAATAATGTGCATAAAATTGCTGGCTTCAAGCAGACAGGGAAGTCCGGTGCGCGCATGTGCACATTTACCTTTCAGCGTTATCATCATCTTCTTCTCTTGGATTTTACGGCAGCTGGCATCCAGTGTTGCATTACTGCCATCTACAGGTTTACCCTGACCATGCACTGACATTTACATCATTCTGTTACTAAATGAACAGCTGATCACACCGATCACTGACCGCCAGCATGGGTGCCAATTTATGTTTCTTCCGGTGGGTGCTCGTGCTCCCCAAAACCGGGGATTGCGACCCACAGAAAGGCCCGTGTGCATTAAACCTTGAATATATGCTTTCCAATAATATAACCGTTCCATAAATTGGTTACTTTATTTGTATGTCTAATAAATGTATTTAATTTTCCTGTGAATGTCAAATCAATATTTAGCCATATTAAGGGACAAAACATGCTTGGCGTTTGGAATAGGCCTATGAGCAGCACATTTTTTTTCCTTTAAGTGTCAACTGCACTGGACTGTGACGTTAGCATGGAATCAGAGCAAATAAGCAAATAAATTCATATGGGCTTTATTATCAATGCAATCCCAAGATGGAGAAAAATGAGAAGCAAAATCAATCCAACACAGCACAGGATGGAAATTACTGCGAACGGAACGGTCCGCTGTGTTCAAAGTCATGGGAGAACAATAATAGCGTAATTTCATCAACTTATCAACAAATATAGGCCACTTCACTCATTCGTTGTCACAAACTGCTAGCCTATTCATTTTAGTCAACTTTTAATTATAAATTAGTAATTTTAATTATAAATAGGCCTAACTGTATGTTAACCAAAAACATACCAGAATCAATTAAATAAACAGGCTATGACATGAGAAACTTTCACTCACTCAGTTCTTGATGAGGAATGTGTTGCCCCTGGACGCAGTGCGCTTTATGAACTGGTTCGCAATTGTTTCTAGGTCTAAATTTCTCGACAATGTCTTGTGACAGTTCAGTAGCGCAACATGGTTCAGCCTTGCTTGCCCCATCGTGGACCTCAGGTAGGTCTTCAAACGCCGAAGGCCAGAAAATGACTGTTATGAAGTGCATGATGTTACTGGCACATTCAGGGCAAGTTTCACAATTTTTGTGACCTCCAGCAACAGGGTTCTCAAATTCTCTCCCTTGTCCCCTTTGAGAAAGTCGACAACATCCTGAAAAGTTGCCAAGCAAACTCCGTTCTGCTTCGCTATGTCCATGCACATGTCACGGTGCAGGGTGAGTCGGCTTGCATCCAAGTCATCCTGGTAAAACTGCATGATGTTGTTGCAGTCGCATTTACCCATGACAAATTCCTCAACATCTTGCATATGTTTGAATGCTGAAGGACTAAATCTGCAATCCAGGGATGCTGATGCTGTGTCGATAACCTGGACGTACTGTTGTCGGTACAGCTCGTCAGGTGTCTGGAAGTTGTGCGCCGGCGCAACTGCGTTTTCCAACCGGCGGGGAATTTTTCTTGGTTGGGGCAAAACCAGGCTTTCCAAACCCAAGTCATCTGCTGCTGCAGTAGTTTTTGCCCAAAATTCCCCGAATCCTTCCTGAATGGCCTTCAGGTCCCCTCTCAGTGTTTCAATCATTTCCCTCGCGCAATGTGTGTGTAGCTGGCGCTTTTGGAGAGCGACGTTGACCATCTCCACGCGAGAGAAGAAGGTGAGCATGAGACTCAGAGAAAAAAAACGTTCCGAACTTCTGTAGGTGCACTACCAGGCCACTGGCTTTACCCCCTGCATCACCTTTGTCGTTTGCACTCATGTCCTCTAGAAAGTCCATTAAGGCACTGTAGTTTGCGGCAATGGATTGCAAAGAGGCCGCCTTCACAGTCCAGCGAGTGGGGCAGAGAGGCCTCAATGATGGTGCTTCTGTACCTTGAAACTCCTTGAACCAGGTAAGTTGTTTTGGTGAATTTCTGATCAGAGTTATCAATTCACGTATGAGGGACATAAAGTTCCGACATGCAGGGATGCTTTGGGCGACGTCATGCACAACTAAATTCATCAGATGTGCGGTGCAGTGCACATACTGCACCCGGGGCTCCTACTCCAGCACACGCGCTTGCAAACCAGCTTTAATCCCAGACATATTTGACGCACCATCATAGCACTGTCCTCTGCATTTGTTAAGTGGCAATGCGAATCTCATCAATGCATCATTCAGCAGCTGAAAAAGCGCATCTGCTGTGGTTGTTGAAGTCTCATAAAATCCAACAAAGTGTTCCTCTGGCTCCAGGTTATCAGATACAATGCGGAAACAAATTGACACCTGCTCTCTGACTGAAATGTCGTCGGTTTCGTCCATTATTACTGAATACAAATCGGACTTGATTTCTTTAATCAGTGTTCTCAGTACATCGTGGGCCATAATTTCTGTCATCTCGTTCAAAATGTCATGTGAGAGCCACTTGTTCCCCGTACGTGCGAGCCATGACCGTAACTCTGGGATGTCTCTGGCACGTAACTGCAGTAGCTGGGTCAAGTTGGACTCCTCATCAGTCTTTCCTCGGATGGCCAAACCTTGACGTGAAAGATATTGGCCTGAAGACAGAATGGCCAACAACGCTGTTCTTGCGTCTGTCATTTGTTTGAGTTTACCAAGAGACATTGATGCAGCGACGTTTACACCTGCGTTGCTAGCAGCAATAGTGTTAACTGCAGCCCTATGTAGATTTGACTTCTCGTGAGTCTGAAATCTCTCCAGTGCTTTGGACCAGCTGGAAAAACCATCCCGTACAAAAGCTCTTAAAGACTCTTGGTCATGTGCTGTGGATGGGAGAGGGGTACCCATGGTTTTGGCTGCAGTGCAAACTTTACAAAACACCTTACATTTTGCTGCATCGTAAACTATCCATGGGTATTTGCTTTTCCAGCTAGCTTGAAAAGTCCGACCTTTTAGTGGTACCTTACTGACTGTCGGTACACTGCTGCAGTTGTCCTCAGTCGTTGACGAAGATGGAGTAGAACTACTGGGAGATGGTATGGGGTCGGCGGATATTTTTGTTATTCTTAGAAATCTTTCCATTTTGTGGGCTAAATAGCTGAAGTAAAGAGTCTGCTACTTTTATTGACATACAGTATTTTTGACTGTTGTATGGTGGTTGTTGTCATAGAAACGAAGGCAGCCGGTATTCTCTCGGCTGTCTTTATACCCATCATGCATTACAGTATATTATCATTACTAATATTATAACTATTTGCAAATTTCTCTAACAGATATTAACTAAATATGCCTTAAAAAGGAACATCATAGTTTAACTTCAAAAATATTACTATAAATTTAACATTTTTTGTAGGGATTTTACCCCTTAACAATGGAAATGATTAAACTTCAATGTCCACCGTAATGACAATATATTCCAAAAAGGCGGGGTATATAATACAGTCTGACGCTAATTTTTGTATGGTGAGTTGTTACCCTCGGTAGTTCCAGAGTTGATAACGCATTGTAAAGCCAGAGGCCCATTCGCAATGAGTTGTGTTACTTTAGTGTTCGGAATTTTCCGTGGGTGCTCGTCAATCTCCGTGGGTGCCCGAGCCCTGAGGCACCCACGGAATCGGCACCTGTGACCGCCGGTATTTATTAGTTTGGTCCTGCGTTTCCTTTCCTTTGCAACATAACGTCTTTTCTTCTCGTTTTCCATTACTGTCATTGGTCTTCCGTGTTTCATTCGCATCCTCCATTTTCCTTTCCTGTTTCAAATTTGTATCTCACAATGTCTTGCGAGCACGGGAAAGCCACCACGTGATACATGATGTAGTCTCTTGTATTGCGTCATGCTGAAGCAAGAAATAATAGTGGAGAATTTAGGGCCACATGGCCCTAAATTCATTAATAGTTCTATTTTTTTTTTTTAAACTAATAAAATTGGAAGTCTGTGATTCAAATTCAGTAGCTTTTGGTCCACTAAACAAAAATAATTGGGTGTCAGAGAAAATTATTTTTATGACCAAACTTGAAAAATCTGAAAAGTCAGTCAACCTTTAAGAAGTTTTGTTTGATACTTTTGGCACAAATCTGTTTCCATACTACACCTTATGTAACTAACGTAATTAACATTTGTTGAGTCTCCGTGCACACACAAACACACCGATCGCCATTCATCAAGGGATAGTTTCTAAATCCAAAACAGGCCCCTAGAGATCTATAAGCACACAATTTTGACCCTGAGTGCAGGAGAAAAGGAGGCAGTTTCAAATTTAATTCTACACTGCGAGCATGTTTGCACTTGTTTTTTTTTGTTGTTGTTGTTGTTGTTTGTTTGTTTTTTGTTTTTAAGCCATGGCCTAGAGGTTAGAGAATCAGCTTTGGGCCAAAAAGGTCACCGGTTCCATTCTCTGGACCAGCAGGAATGGCTGAAGTGCCCTTGAGCAAGGCACCTAACCCCCAACTGCTCCCTGGGCTGCGGTATGTCACGGTCCTGTTGTCCGTCGCTCTGGATAAGAGCGCCTGCTTGTAATGCCTGTAATGTAACTTATTCCATAAAGAATAACAGGCGTATGGGTAAACGGGGCAAAAAACAACACCTATTTCATAAATGTTGCTAATTCACTGCAGAATTTCTACCATAGCTGAAGGCAACAAAATTATGTACCTTTATCCGCTCATCTTATGTAGCCTTACCGTATATAACCTCAGTTCGAAACCCGATTAAATACCGCCAAATATTTAGAATTGAACACCGACAGCATAGTTACACAGTACAGTAAATAAAGATTCTTTGAAGGATACTTCCCATACTTGACATGTTTGAATCTTCAGCTGATATTTCCAATAACCGTTAACGAACAAGCCTCGTGTGCCAGTGGATCAGATAATATAAACTGCTTGAAGATGCGCCACGGCGCCTTCTTGTTTGGATGTTCCCTGACAACAAGGCAGCGTCCAATACTTCCGGCTACACCGTGACGTCCTTGGCGACGAAGGCGTGCTCCTTTGACGTCACGGGCAATTGGGATGGCATGCTGACATTATTTTTAACACGCTCTGTTCCCTGTCCGTGGCGGTGCAAGTCTAGTGACGTTGTTTTTATTTTTGGAAACGAGTAAATTGACCTTTCATCTCCCTAGCAAATTTGCTCTTAGCAATCATAGTACGCAATGGCTAGAGCTATATCAGGATTTTTTTTTTCCTGGGCATTTTTTAAATTATTGCAATTTAAACAACCAGAACATTTTTAAAAATGTGCTATGTTCTTAAGATATAATATTTTAATTCCCCCATAAATAGTTAGGCATCTGTTTTATATTACATCTAGCCTATATAAGAGCATGTTTGGTGCGAAATGTATTTCCAGACCACTAATTAGTGTGTTCTGTGGCATGAACATTGTTCAGGTTTTGATGCAGCTAGGCCGTTTTATAATTATTACCCACACTGAAACGAGCCGCCTTCATTAACCAGACATGTCACAGGGGTTAGCCCGAGCTGCACACTATCTTAAGCGTGGGCTGCTATTGTCCACGCTGTGGCTGATAAGAAATCTCATCTCATCTCATTATCTCTAGCCGCTTTATCCTTCTACAGGGTCGCAGGCAAGCTGGAGCCTATCCCAGCTGACTACGGGCGAAAGGCGGGGTACACCCTGGACAAATCGCCAGGTCATCACAGGGGCTGATAAGAAATGTCCAAAAAAAAAATGCACGAATATTTTGAGTAGGAGTGTAGGAGTATGAGAGCGAGAGAGAGAACGAGAGCGCCCGCCCGCAGCAGTGAACATGACAAGTTTAGTCTGGACTGGCGCTGCGGAGAGGCAGGCTCATTTGACGTGGGCACGCGGGCGGGGGCGGGTTGATTGATGATTGGGTTTGTGTTCCTACATCACGAAGGAGAGAGAGAGAGAGAGAGAGAGAGAGAGAGAGAGAGAGAGAGAGAGAGAGAGAGAGAGGATGAGTCACTGATTGCCTGCTACAATATTCAGCGCTGCCACGGCATTGCGGCGTGTATGGACGTGTGCACAGCATCCTCCACACTGACAAAGCCCATTTCGCTTATATGTAACTACCTCTTTGTGCAGCCATAAACTCAGCCACAAGAGACGATAATTAATCTGTTGTGTACAAATGATGTTCAAAGGATAACAGAATTGAGATTACTGAAACCTGTCAGCCACATAGAAATAAACAATAGGTAATTGTCATTAGGCTACCTATACTTCTCGCAGTTGTGTTTATAAGAGAAATCCTGAGTTATATGATTAACTGGTTCATCTGTTTGTAAAGAAGTATTTAACATAAATTTAACCTACATATTAAAACTGGCTATATTAAACTATCTCGATTTACAATTAATGTATAATGGAAGTTTAATATTTGCTCAGACATAGAATGTCTTCTGCGTGTCACTTTTCTGATTCAATATTTTCATCGTCTCACATTTCTCATACACAATTCAATGCCCCAGTAAAATGCTACTCGGTGTTTTCCTCTAGTTTTAATGACATACATTTCCCAACTTTTCGAGTTTACTCGTTTCGGAGGAACTGCTGCGGTATAGCTCTCTAGTGAATCCTGTAGAAATTCTCTCCACGTCGTTTCTGCAAATTCAGCCTAGCTGAGGCGTTCTCGCGTATACGCACAACACGCGTATACACACAGAAAGGTGCGCATCCTCTCGACAACCTGTTAACTCTCACCCATCGCTCTTTTGATATGCGGCACCGCTGCGCGATTGCACTACGTGGACCACCTTAAGAGCGTGACGCCAGGTTGCCATGGCAACTGCTTTCCGCTTTCGGGCGCGGAGGGAGAAAAAAGCGCGAGATATTTAAGAGTTTCGGTTCAGGAGCGGCGCAGGCTGGACAGCGACCACGCAACAGCATCTTTCTTTACCTCTCCTCTGCGGAAATACGCACGAATCGAGGCCGACGATACAAGATCTCACTGAGCCTCCTAAAAACTGCTGGATCTTACGCCCCGGGATTCAACTAACACGCGCGCGAGTCTAAGGTTCTTTTATCCATACTAAGTCAGGTGAGTTGAGGAATTCCCAAGCTCACAGCGTGAGGTTTTTTTTTTTTGTAAACGGCAACGTTAATTTGATTTGATTAGGCTTTATAGCATTTTATAGCATTATTACAATAAAATAAAGTGTCTCGAGTTAAATGTACCATTACAGATGAAACTGATTAGTGTTTGTTTATGATCATGACGTAGGTTTTACGTTCACGTGCCGAAGTTTGAAAAAGATGTAGGACCAAGTAAAATAGTCATGTACAGAGGCATCACCCAAGTAATAAAAGGGGGGGGGGGGGGGGGGGGTAACGTTAAATTAGATTTGAGCAATAGTAGTGGTGCATTTGGCTTTTAGACTTTGTTTGCATTTGCAGTACTACACAGACTGAAATAATGACTACCCTTAATGCTTTGCGGAAAGTGGAGGAAGTTTTGGATGGAACCAGTGGCTCAGCAGCATTTACTGGAAATTTACAGCGTCCGCAGAACAGATGGACTATAAGCCAATGGCAAGATAAATGCTTCAAAAAACTATTAAGTTTGTGTCATACAAACGAAAACGAATTGTTTCTCAAGTCAAAATAACACAAGAGTAAATGATCAGTAAAAAGCATGTCATGTTTTGCTTTTGCAAATGAGAAATTGAAGTCGGGCACGAAAGCGCATCTGGGTGCAGTTTTTCTCTTTTCCCCCTCTCTCAGCTATGACTCACCCTGGCTTGTTTGCGGGAGGAGAGGGGCGGGGAGGAGAGGGGTGTAGAAGGAAAACAAACGCTACCACTAGCTATTATTGTGTCTTTCATATTACAGTAACACGACACAGAATAGACAGATATTTAGAGTATATCGGAGGAATAGTTGCGATGGAAAGAGATTGGTGGTGTCATGTGTAAAGTTGGTGATCAGACTATGGGACCCATAGTGCTCCATCACGACTGTGGGACCTGCTGCCTACGTCACTCCCCCTCCCCCACATCATCACCATAGTTCATCTCTCTTCTTTATGTCTTGTGGTCACCCACTGACTTCATTATTGCGCGATGGAGCAGATTGTCTTGTGAAATCAGTTGAAAGCAGCTGGAAAACAAGCCGCCTCCACTGAATCCACAAGGCAACGTGGGCAAGCATTCACACTGAACACTAAATGAAATCAGCTTATGAGGGAGTCTGAGTTTAATGAATAACCGACATTTCTTTAAGTATTATTAAGTAACAGAAAACAAATGCTTTCCCCTAAAAGAAATGACAATATGAAGAAATGTTTTTCATGGTTATAAGTTGGATTGTTATTTTAAAGCAAATGCATTTATTTATGGATACTGTGCTCTGAGAAAAAGGGTTCCTTTAAGAGGTACTTTGTTTATTTAAAGGTTCTAAGCTTCCTTAATGAATTCTAGTTTGGAGATTTCTAATGGGAAACACATAATACTACATAGAACCTTTAAGGGTTCCCTCAGAGGAACAACCGAAGAACCCTGAACAATCTAAGTTTTGACCTTTTTTAAAATAATATTTTATAAATTATATATATATATATATATATATATATATATATATATATATATATATATATATATATATATATATATATATATATATATATAATTCATATAATTCATATAAATCAGTCACATTTCATATCAGCCTCAGTGCTGCATCCTGACAAACAAAAGGTTAACGCTTCAGTTATCCTTCTGAAAAGCTGTAGAATCTGGGATGATCTCAATAAAATATTGCTTTCCTGTGACACAGAACTGCTACCTGAGCTTTTATAGCATTTACAAATTCTAAGTGATGCCACTTTAATCTGCTTATTTGTTTCAAATTGTGTTAAAGTTTTTTCATGTTTTACTTTTTTCACCTACTTCTTTATTTAAGTATACTAACCATCTCCTTTTCATTATATAATACTTTTTGTCTTGGTTCATTTTTTTGAAGAACAGCATACTTTGCTCAATTTGACACACACAGACAGACAGACAGACAGACAGACAGACACACACACACACACACACACACTTGAGTGTATGCATGTGTTTTTCTTCTTCTTCCACAGTTTGTGTTTCGTAATTATTTATTTTATAAAATTAATGGCACAAAGATGATTAACACATGCCAATGAGTCACTCAGATTAACCCTGTTAGCTCTGGTAGAGAGAAAATCAGTAGCCACTGTCTGACTTTGCCTGAATGAATCAATGTTGTGAGTTTAATTTTACATTCTTCCAATATGTAGTAACTTTTATTCATAATTTACATATCTTTCTACTTTTAACTAAACATAGTGAAGATTCCCCACCCAAAAGGCTGCAAAAAATGATACAGTATTTTACCTCAGAGAATGAGTCATCTTTTGAAGATAGCGTGTGACAAAAAGGGGTATATGTTCTTACCCACTCAGAGAAGGCAAAAGCATTTTGGTCAAATACCAAACAAACAAACAAACAAACAAACAAACAAAACCATAACTTTTCAGTCTATAGGGAGAGACTGGACAATCTTTTGTTCGCTTTGTTGTTAAAAAAAAAAAAAGACTATTCCAGGTAGCACTAGTTCAAACCAGGCTGAAGTCCAAAAATGTTTGCAATGCTATTACCATGGCTGTAAAATTTAGGCAGTATAAATTTTCCATGAATTCTCTTTGCTCTTTTGAGTCATCTGCAACCAACCAATAACAATACTGATAGTACATTATATTCAGTTTAGATCATCACTGGTTGGTTTCAAACATAATTGACTAAGCCTATAACACCTCTCATAACACAGAAATATTTATGAAAAGAAGAAAGAAAATATATATGAATGTTCTGGCGTTGCCCATTTAACTTTATGAGAACTGAGTTGCATGTGGTTTTATGTGCACATTCAGTGCCTGCACTTAGGAGACTTTGTGCATTGTAATAATCTCAATTTTCCTCTACTGTTTCTCCATGTTTCTATCTCATTGTTTTGTTCTTATTTCTTTATTTTCCCCCAGCCCTGCAGAATATGATGGAACTAAAGGATGATCGGCGGTTCCATAATCTAACACAGGAGCAAGTGGAGACTCTAGATCAGGTTCTCACAGAGGTCATTCCCATTCATGGCAGGGGCAACTTTCCCACCTTGAAGATTAAGCCCAAAGACATCATTCATGTTGTTAGAGACAGACTGTTTTCTAAGAATATTAAGGTGAGGGACGTCCGTCTCAATGGCTCCACAGCAAGTCATGTCCTAGTCAAGGAGAACGGCACTAGTTATAAGGACTTAGACATTATCTTTGGTGTGGAGCTTCCTAAACAGGAAGACTTTCAGATAATAAAAGAAGTGGTTTTGGGGTGCCTCCTGGACTTTTTGCCACAAGGAGTTAACAAGGACAAAATCACAGCTCTCACTATGAAGGAGGCTTATGTACAGAAAATGGTCAAAGTCTTTACTGAGTATGACCGATGGAGTCTCATTTCACTCTCCAACAACAGTGGTAAGAATGTGGAACTCAAGTTTGTCAGCTCTCTGCGACGGCAGTTTGAATTCAGCGTAGATTCCTTTCAGATTATCTTGGATACTATGTTGGAGTCCTACCTTGAGGCTGAGAGAAGGGAGGCTGCACAACTCAAGGAGAAAGAACAGGTGGCTTCCATGATTAAGAGCACTGACTCACAGTCAGGTATATTACATGAGCAAATCACCTCTGCTGGTACAGGGAGCTGCAATGAAACAGATATTAACATGTCAGATGAAACTAAGGACATGAACAGTTTGCATGATGTGTGCCACAGTGAAGGAGTTATGATGGAAGACCAATGCAAATCTTCCATGGAAGAAGCAACTGTTGAAACAATCCATAAGGAAAAAAATGAGGAGTTGAGTGAAGCTATAACAATGTCTGAAGCTATGGAAGATGTATCAGAACTGTCTGAAACAATATCAGTGCATATGAATAAAATAGAGGAGCTTAATCAAAATCAGTTTATGCAAAAAAGTGAAATGCTAGAGATACATTCAAGCAGAAACATTAACTCACAGCTAGAGAGTGAACAGGTGGTCATTCAGAAAAATAAAAACATACAGCATGACATACAGCTGTTAGATTCTCAACCATGTGTCCATGCAGCAGGATATAAAGAGAGTGAAAACATATTAGCTGCATATTCAGACAGTGTTAAATCTGTATCTAAAAAGGGCCATACAAACACAGTAGGTGAGACAATGCAAACTACAGAAAAAAACATTGAAGCCATGGTTCTCAGTGGACAATCTACATTCCAGCTTCCTCCTATCACGCTTCTTACACAAAACACACCAGTGGATTCAAATAATGAGTACTCATTACCACCTCCTGCTAAGAAAAATAGTCGAAGTTCACAAATGGTTGTTCTTCGGCATTCCTCACCAAAACCCCCCAGGAAAATGTCTAGGAAGGTCACATGTGTGCCACAGTTAGCAAGCAAATTAGTCTTAAAAGACTCACCGGTTAAATCTTCTCAACTTGTTAGCCATCCACTCAATGATGTAAGTGATCCAAAAGAAACAACACATATGCAAGTAGAATTGGCAGGGCATACCACTAACTACTTAAAGTCAATATCTAATTCTTCACAGGACAAAGACTCAGTGCTTAGACTATTAGACATATCCACAACAGCCTTTAGTGTTTCAGCCCAGGAGAATGGTACACACTCAGAGGAGATGCTTTCCACACCTTCATCCCCAGAAAAAAAAGTTCAAACACATATAGTTTCGTCAGAGCCAGAAACTGGTGAAACTACTAATCTTTCTGTCCTGAGCCCTAAACCCTTCACTGCCCAAAAGGACCAAAACATGACCATTCAACCTTTTCCTGAGATTCTGACAAAAACATGCTCTCAGCTGGTGAGACCAATTATTCAGATCAATTGTCAGCCAGTAGAGGAAGAAGATAGCTTATCTGTCTGTCCAAAGTCTTCATACAAAGAAGATATTGAGCTTGCTACCCAAACTGCTAAGTGTGCTCAAGCATATTCAGAGTTCCAAGAAACTGTTACTCATACAATAGATACTTCCTCTGAGTTAGGGACACCTCTGTCTGAAATTCTTGCTATTGATTCAGGGGAGGTAGAAACCACTGATCAGGGCTTTGGGGTTCCTATTATTTCATCGGCAGTTCCTGAACCCTCCATATCATGTCTATTGCCTCAGGAACCTAATGTACCTGGGACACAGACTCTAGAGTCTTCGATTTTAGCATCACACCTTCTAGAACCACCTATATTGATATCCCAAAAGGCTCAAGATTCCTCTGTGATAGAAAAAAACTTTTCCAAATCATCTGATATATCACCATGTCTTCTAGAACCTTCAATATCCATATCCAAAAATGAAGTTTATTCTGTCTGGCCATCAAGTGTTTTGGAATCTTCCACATGTTCTTCAGAGGAATCAACATCTTCTGCAGCACCAATTCAAACTCTAGGACCACCAGAAGCATTCTCACAGATTGTGGAACCTTCTGCAGAAACACCACAGCCTGTAAATCCTTCCATATCACAGGCTGGGGTTCTAAAACCTTATATTCAACTTGAGTTAGTGACCCCTGTACAGACATCAGAGAATTCAAATCTTCCTGACTCTACATCCACTAAATCACCCTTGCCTTCTCCCAGAGAGATTCCTTCTGTCACAGTAGTGGCAGAAAGCATGTATGGAGATTTTGAGCAAGCCATGGATCACCTGCGTTACAGGTTAATTGCAACACGCAATCCAGAGGAGATCCGGGGTGGTGGCTTGCTCAAGTACAGCAACCTACTAGTTAGAGATTTCAAACCTGCCAGTGAGACAGAAATTAAAACTCTAGAGCGTTATATGTGTTCACGTTTCTTTATTGACTTTCCAGATGTGAATGAGCAACAAAGGAAGATTGAGTCCTACCTACGAAACCACTTCATTGGAGAAGAGAAAAGCAAGTATGATTACTTGATGACACTACGACGGGTGGTCAACGAGAGCACTGTGTGCCTGATGGGCCATGAGCGACGACAAACACTCAATATGATTACAATCCTGGCTCTCAAAGTCCTGGGAGAGCAGAACATTATACCCAATGCCAACAATGTCACCTGCTACTACCAGCCTGCTCCATATATGGCTGACCACAACTTCAGCAACTACTATATTGCCAGTGGGCAGTCCCCAATTATATATCACCCATATCCTCTACATATGCACATGCAAACTGGGCTGGTTTAGCAGTGGGCATGATGTATGCATGGGAAGCTGGTACTGGGCAGAAATATAAACTCCTGCTACCTAAAATGGCCACCACAAATAAAATCCTTAGCCTGGTAGAAAGCCCTAGCACTTAATTGGATAAAACCCTATTCTGAGTGCTTTCAATTGATTAAAAAATGTTCTGACTGTAAATCAGGGAGTTATGGTGGTTTGGGCTATCATTGGGCTTACAGTGCAATTCTATGGAGACACATCTGTTCCTGGATTCAAGATCATACTTTTTTTGGGATCAATACAGTTGATCAGTGGAAACTAAATATATGAAAACATTAGTAATAAAGGTGATAAAGCAAAGCCTCCAGATACCAGTAATAAATGTGTCTGGCACATTGAAATGTAGGTTTTTGAAACACAGGGCTTAGTGATGGTGATAAAGTCTTAAAGTTAGAAGGAATGAATGATAATTACCTGAAGTATTTTCCTTCTGTTGTGTGTAAAGCCTATAAATTTGCTAAGCTTAATTTGCTAAGCTTAATTTGCTAAGCTGGTCAAGGGACTATAAGGAATAATTTTGGCATTTAGTAGTTGTTAGGGTTAAACACCAAAACAGTTTAAAAAATTAATTTCTTTGAAACAACCTGCACTAAAATTGTAATTTTGAAGCAGTCGCACTTTTAGGCATATTACAAATAAAGGTTCACATTACAAATGATTTTCTGTCAAGAACCATTTAAATTACATGCAAAAATGTAGAGTTTTAGAGAGGTGAGGCTTTAATTGCAGATCTTCCAATGAGTCTGCAGAGATACTATACAGTACTATGATGTGTTTATAAGGGGTTTATGAAGGGTGTATTCAATTCATTCCTATTGTATGTTTTTAGAAACAACTCTAAGAAGTCTGTGACTCATGGCTCAATTCCACGTTGATTCCTACCAGCTGCATGATTGATTGCAGATGTAAACCAGTGTGAAATTTAGTGTGAAAGTTAAATGTCTGTATCTCTTCAGCCTTTTATTGTCATTGGCTGTGTTGTCATTGGTTTGTGTGTCCAGAATGTAAATTATGTTTTTGGATTGATGTCAAAAACTGTGTAGAGGATAGTGAAATGCTGTCACTGAAAATGTTACTGCCAGATTTCACCATATGAGGACTTGAGTTGTACTGGAATCAAATGATCGAGCGATGAAGAGAGAAAAATGTTTTACTGATGCATGTATGTGTCTTTTGAGCATCTATGATGCACAAAGTCAACTTTATGGACTGAAGAATATGTAGTTTGAATTTTATTTACCATATGATGCATTTTCAGCCTCAAAGGAAGCAACAGTTTCAAGCAGCTGAAGGCATGGGGGAACACTGGTTTCCTCATATGGATGCACGTGCGAAAATATCTATTTATCAGGAATTTTTTTACATGTTAGTAACAAAAACACATCTATTTTTCCAAGAAAAAAGTATAATAGCTTACAGAGTACAAAACAGTTTGTGCCAACTGCATAAACACGTAAATACAAGTAACAGCTATATATAGATTATATGCAAAGTAAGTAAGTAAGTAAGTACCGTAAGTAAGTAAGTAAGTAAGTAAGTAAGTAAGTAAGTAAGTTGTTGACACAGAACTTTTAAAGGAATAATATAAACTTCTGTCACTGTTCACAACTTGTGGATTTCCCCTTTCTTCGTGAGCTCCTAGATTTAAATTTGTGAAGTATTATACCTTACTGTTGACTTGAAGTCCCTTATGTTGTCTTGCCCTGATGTTTTTGTCCACTTTCTAAGTCTGGACTTACTGCCAAAATCCTTAGTAACACTGTGCTTAGATATACTGTAGGTTTAACTGTTTACCCAAGCAAGACTTTTAAACATAGAACATCATGGAAATATAAAGAGCAGTTTATATGACCAAAGATGGGTTTTGTAGGAAAACTTCAAGTGCCTCAAAGAAGGTCATTTGTATGTGACCTAAGAAAAAAAAGAAACAAAAACAAAAGACAGAAAAGGGGCAGACCAATGTAGAGAAAAGGAAAAGTACAGAGATAGGTGAACAGTTCTCTGGGATGCAAATGAAGCTGCACCCCTTCATTATTTCAGGTGTATATTTTATTCTTGTCCTTCTCTAGTGCCGATTGTGTTGATGTCAGTTCTGTAGTACTTTATTATGGTTGGTTAATGTACCTTTAATAAATATAATACATATAAATATATCTGTAGGTCCCTTTTACCTACAGCTGTTTTTCTTCTAGTGTCCTGTCATTGGTGTGAACCCTAGACAATCTCCTCATGATTTGAATGAAATAGTTTTCTAGTGCATAAATAACACATTTTAATATTAATGCATACAGGGTAATGGTTTAAATTTTAATTGTGTACCACATGTTAAATGATGGGCGGCACGGTAATGTAGTGGTTAGCGCTGTCGCCTCACAGCAAGAAGGTCCGGGTTTGAGCCCCATGGCCGACGAGGGCCTTTCTGTGCGGAGTTTGCATGTTCTCCCCATGTCCGCGTGGGTTTCCTCCGGGTGTTCCGGTTTCCCCCACAGTCCAAAGACATCCAGGTTAGGTTAACTGGTGACTCTAAATTGACCGTAGGTGTGAATGTGAGTGTGAATGGTTGTTTGTGTCTATGTGTCAGCTCTGTGATGACCTGGTGACTTGTCCAGGGTGTACCCCGCCTTTTGCCCGTAGTCAGCTGGGATGGACTCCAGCTTGCCTGCAACCCTGTAGAACAGGATAAAGTGGCTAGAGATAATGAGATAATGAGATGTTAAATGATTACACATGACTCTTATTTTTAGCCTTTCTGTTCAGTTCTATGGACTAAAGAAGATAATCTGAGCATATATCCAACATTATTTTCAAATAGATTTTAATTGTTTGACTCCTCAAAACATAGCCATATCTATTATGCATTTGAAGGTGTTGCAGCCTGCCAAGCACATCACTGCAAAAAGGTACAATGGTCAACATAATATGTGATTATCTGGGTCTTCCAGTAGAGGGAGCATAATCTGTCTTATAAGACAGAGTGACGTTAGTAGCCAATAATCGACAACTCTTTCCCATGCCAAACAAGTATCGGTGTCATGCAAAAAGGAATAGCCCAAATGGCTGTCTTCAATATTAAACTAAACTCTCAGTAGTTTTTGTTTAAATCTAAATTTTATTTTAATTTTTTGTATGTATTTGACACATTTGTAGTTAAAGATTTTAAATTATTTGAAATTTTACAATATACAAGCGCATTTGATTACACCAGTTTAATGACACTGCTTCTTGTACATAAAACTCATAAAAAATCAGGAACACAACATACTGGACTAGCTCTTATAACTTTATTACAAATTAAAGAGCAAGATGTACACCCTGCTGTTTTAAAAATTACATTGTGTGTCATGAAATAGGTGAAACAAATAATCAGCAATATGGTGTATTGATCCAAAGATTTCTTGATTTGAAGTTGGTAGCTTCAGGACTACATCAGGACTAAATTGCAAGAGAGGGGAGCTATTCCAAAATAAACTGTGGCACTTAGTTGTTATCAGTGTGTGGCTGTCAAATGTCTGTCCACTGTGTCCATTTAATACTGATAACACAGAGACAGATAGCTGACAGATAAATGGCTGAGATGGGTGATACATTATTGTAGGCTAAGAATAGCAGGAGTGAAAGGTTTCATGAATACTTTATAGTATCACCACAGTAATAGAGTCATCAGAAGAACTGTTACACTGCCATTCTCTATTCTTGTGTGTGTTTGTGTGTGTGTCTCTAAGAGGGAGGGGGAGAGAGATGTTCAGCCTTGATGCGATGTGTCATGCCAGAGAAGTACGGCTGGGGCGATGTGGAAGTTCACAAAGCCAGCTGCACATTACAAAGCATCTCTGACGCACTTCACATAGGTGCATAATTGAGGTTTTGAACCTCTAATCCTAATTATCCTCCTCAGTATACAGCCATGTGAGTGTGAGATGTTTCAGTGGGTATCTATCAATCTGTGTGTGTATGTGTGAGAGAGATCCAAATGTGAATATATAATCATTGTGACTGTGCACATGGGTGTTTATTGTATATAGCATACTGCTTGATTATGGAATGATGTATAAACAGATATTGACATGTGCATTAATGATGCTATATTCTATTCAAACTGCAGGTTCGAAAGTGTCAAAACATAGCAAGAAATGGTCATAATAGTATTAAACAGTGAGGTGCTCATCAACACAGCCAAAATGATGAGACCCGCAATTAAACCACTTCAGCAGTGAAAATTTACAGCAAAGATATCTCTTAAAACATAATATTGTTTCTGGTCTGGTAATCACTTAGGTCTGAAAACCATCACTGACAGTGTGTGGTTATTGTCAAAATGATAATATTGTTATTCCACTCAGGGGAGAGCATTTTTCCCAAATACATTTCTGCTAAACACTAGCCACATAAGAACATTGTGATTATAATTTTCCTTAATCGTTGGTGTGCTGATGTCTGGGACAAAACAAAGTCTCTGCCAATCTGAAATGTGATTGATCACATCACTTCTGACATTCAAGTAATCTGATATCAGTGATGTGATTAATCTTCTGTGTTACCGTACATCACAATGTGGATGTAAGGGGAGGCAGAGAGAGAGAGAGAGAGAGAGAGAGAGACTTTGTTTTACTGTGGTAGGATCGTAATGAGCATAATGATCATGCTAATGTCACCATGACTGCCTACTCCTAAACTTCCCACACACTGTGACTAATACCCCCACCCTCCACACATGCTCTTACGTATGCACACACACTCAGGAATGCACAAACACACAGCCTTTCACACAAACATGATCAAAGTTATTTACCAGCATCACACATATGGAAGCTGAATTACTGCCCTCACCCCACACACAGAAAGAGCCCTACACAAGCGCACACCCACAAATACATAATGTAGAAAGACCCGAATGTGGGTGGAGCACAGAAGCACGGCAGGCGGTTGTTTGCGACTTAATTATTTTCTTTATTGCTGCTTTTCAGCACACAACTCAGACTCTCTCTCACAGACACACACAGGCTACTAGCAAGCCCTCAGCTCCAACCTCCCCTTCTCACTCTCCTTTTATAGGGCGCGGTCACTGGAGGAGACAGACAAACACACGTTAATTGACAACAGGTGCAGTGACACGACCACTCACTTCCCTGACTCCGCCCTCCATCTACAGACTGACGCTTGGCCACGCCCCCGCTGCCACATACCCCCACCGCCCGACTCCCCGGCCTGAAGCTGACTCCCCCCCCCTTGACAGGACAGGAAGTCCGCCACCACCATCTGCGTTCCTGGCCTGTGAACCACCTCGAATTTAAATGGCTGGAGTGCAAGATACCAACGGGTCATCCGCGCATTGGCATCCTTCATGCAGTGGAGCTACTGGAGGGGTGCGTGGTCCAAACAGAGGGTGAAAGGGCGTCCCAGGAGGTAGTACAGGAGGGCAAGGACCGCCCACTTGATGGCTAGGCACTCTATCATGTTGTACCTGCTTTCCCGCATCAACAGCTTCCGGCTAATGTACAGCACAGGACACTCCTCCCCCTCCACCTTCTGGGACAGAACGGCCCCCAGCCCTCTGTCCGACGCACCTGTCTGTAAAATAAAGGGGAGAGAAAAGTCAGGGGAGTGTAACAGTGGCCCCCCACACAGTGCAGCCTTTACCCTAGAGAAAGCCTGTTGGCATTGCTTCGTCCACTGGACCGGATCTGGTGCTCCCTTTTTAGTGAGATCCGTCAGTGGGCTGGTGACATCCGAATAATTAGGTATGAACCTACGATAGTAGCCAGCCAGCCCCAGGAACTGTCTCACCCCCTTTTTGGTCTTGAGCCTCGGGCAGACCGCAGTCACTGCTGTCTTATTAATTTGGGGACGCACCTGCCCATGGCCTAAGTGGAAACCCAGATACCGTACTTCCACCCACCCAATCGCACACGTCTTTGGGTTAGCTGTGAGACCCGCCCGCCTTAGCGACTTTAGGACGGCCCTAAGGTGTTCGAGGTGCCGCGGCCAGTCATTGCTGTAGATGATAACATCATCG